>NW_012150674.1:320595-322126 GCF_000956105.1 Propithecus coquereli | reverse complement strand
AAATTTCTTGTGTCTTTGGGCATTGAACAAATGAATCATTAAGTAATATTAATATTTATGTGTTATGACCCAGATACCCTATCATTGTGAGAGAGTGAAAGCAAATGTGACCTGGTAGAAATGCAGAAGTGACAAGGTCACTATTTAGATTCTGGCTTTGGGATTAAGTTTATCCCTTTGACTTCTTCAAAATAAGTCACCAGGGTATCACTCATTTATCCATCTTTCAAATGTTTTTCTATTTTTTTCTTCTATGTTTCTTTACGTGTATGTGTGTGTGTGTGTGTATGTGTGTGTGTGTGTGTAACTCTCCAGAATTTTGTGGAACTGGGGTAAAACCTATGTATTGCAGATCTAGAGCCAACCTTAAATGTTGTTCAGTTGGTTTAGTCTAATATATGGATCTCTGTGAAAATTTTCTGGAGTCTAGAGAGTGTTTATCAAATTCCAACCTTCTGTGGTTATATCTCACATTCATAGGTTATCTTTGGGAAGCTTAGATTTCTAAAGGTAGTCACCAAGAATTGCTCATAGCAGTGTACTCTAACAGAAATTAATATAGGTAGGAACCAGTGGGATGGTTTTATAGATGAAGAGCTCCAGATCCCATCCTCAGAGATTACTAATTTGGAGACAGAATCGATACCATGACCCACATGGTCTGGTTCTCACCTATCTCTTGAGCCTCAACTTGCATCAAGCCTCCACTCCCTTTCTGTTCTGGTCATGTTTTCCTGCTGTAATTCCTTCATCTGAAATGTTCCCTCCAGTGTCAAGACCTATAATTGTGCTGTTCCTTAAGAATAGCATGTTATACTTCTGCTTATTTAAGGTCTGATTCAACTGCAAGATTGGAAAGATCATTAAGGCAGGAATTGTGCCCTCATCGTTGTATCATCAGTGGTTCAAACATAAAGAATATTCAGTACATGTTGGTAATAAATAATAATAAAGCAGAATTTCTTAAGATGGTCAAGTGATTTTCTGTAGGTTATCTACAAATAAAACTTTGAAAAATATTGTAAGTTCTCCTGGGCCTCGAGAAAGCAGATACCTGCCTTGTTTCTCTAGGCATAACTTCTGAGTTCTGACCCACTTTATTTTAACAAGTAACTATACCTCCTAGCAAAGTCACATTCATTAGTGATTAAATGACACAAATCCAATGTCCCTGAACTGAGTATGCCATAGTGTGTATGTTTAAAATTAACCATCCAACAGTCTACATCATTTGTTTTAGAAGGTAATAAAATTAACACTATGCATTTCTTTTGCATAGCTGTTTCCTTATCAAAGATTTTTGTCTGACTTATAATTCTATTTGAAAAACAAATGCAACTGTAGTTTTTATCAGAATTTCATGAGATTTGATATATTTTTATCTACAAGTGTTTTTATTTGTACTGTATTACATGTTATGGATTCCTCACTTAACTATCAGGACCAGGGGTCTTGGTGGTCCAAGAGTGAGAATGTTTCAGTTTTCTGTAATTCTACCTTTAAGTAATACTGCATTCTTTTGCCTTTAATT
>NW_012150674.1:314374-316860 GCF_000956105.1 Propithecus coquereli | reverse complement strand
CTGAAATACACACGCCTCAAATTTTAATATGGCTAGCTCCTTCTCGCTATTTGTTCTTCAGCTAAAATGTTGCTTCGTGTTAGTAAATCCTGCCATGGCAACTGGTCATTGACTACCCTGTTTCACGTAACTTCATTGCATTAACTTCATAATATTTATCACTATGTGAAATTTTTGCTAAAAATATAAGCCCCAGGAGAAACGAAATATTGCCTGGCTAGTTCTTCATTGTATTTCCAACTCTGGAATAGTGTTTGACATGTATTAGAAACACAGAAATATTTGCTGAATACATAAATGATTGTGACTACGTGTGTGCAATAAACAAAGATTATTTCAAAATCCCTTCACATAAAGCAAAAAGGGTAAAATAAAATGGATTCTGACCTATAAATGTTAAAGCTTACATACAGGCAAACAATAATTATGAATGGCATATCTACCATTATTAAAGCCAATTAAAACCTTATTTACCTAAGTAAAGGGATTTATTTATAAATAATAACATTTACATATTTATTTCTTAAAATTAACAAGAAGCAATATGGAAAAATACTACTCTAGAGTGTTTTCCCAAGGACAATAATAGCAGGTGGAAGTCAGCAATCAGCAAGTTCCAAATACAAATTATTTTAGTCGAACATTACAAAAGCTATCCACGTAACAAAACATTGGTACCCCCTTAATATTTTGAAATAAAAAATAAAAGTAAAAGTTAAAAAAAACACAGTTATATTTATGAATATATAAATCCTACTTACTGGGATTAGGCAAGATCTAAGGGTCAGGAAGGATTTGCAAACAATGAAATAAGAAAATAAGGGCCAAGCTCAATATCAGTTGAAATTGTGGTAACGTGGGTAAAATAGTTAATAGAAGTATATTTTGAATCAATAAGGTGTCACTGTTTAAAACTCAAAATGCTATTGCCATAATGGTCTGAAGATAGTACCTGAACAACTGAATTTACTTACTCATTTATACATCCATCTATTCATTCTACAAGTAGTAATTGAAAATGCACTGTGTTCTAAACACTGGTGTAATGTTGGGAAATACACATATTTGTGAGTGACACATGTCACAAAAATGCTAATTAATTAATGCAACAGGGCAATTGAACTAGTTAAATAGTTGCTATATAGTCCCTTGCCCCACAAGAGAAGAAGATATATAAAATAATCTATACACTAACTGTATTATATTTCATTTTTAATTTTGCTAATTTTCCAAACAGCATCTTTCTGAAATATGGGTCAGTGATTTTGACCAATTATTTTTCCTATAAAACTGTTTGCAAAAGACATTCCCAAGTCTTTGATACTCCAATTTGTTGTTTTCAGATATTGATTAGCAGCAAAGTAGAACATGATTTTGATTAGCCATATATGGTTTCCAAGCTCAGAACATCAACTTAAGTTACCACTAATTGGTAAACTTGGTAAGTCCCTCTGTCATAGAATAGGTTATGATATCTGAAAAAAACATTGCTCTAAGTGACTTCTAAGATTTTCTTATAAATCCGAAGCCTTCCACAAAGTCAGACAGGTTCATCTCAGTGCACGTCCACAGATCTTGGATTATGACACTATTGGGGCAAAGGGAAAACTTCCCCTTTGCCCTCAGAAGGTTGGCTAAAAATTCAACTCACACTAAAGCATATTAATAAGAGAAAAGCTTATTTAATTATTTAGAACTTTCTGAATGAAAATTCAAAGACACAGGGGAAATTGTCCATTTTTATGATTAGGTTCAACAAATAATGGACAGCTGTGTAGAAATCTGATAGGACAAAAAAGGGTACGATCTAATGCAAACAGATTGAGTGGGGAAACCCAGCAAGGCATGTGCGTTTAGATTCTTCTTGGGCAATCTGAGCATGCATTCCTTCCTTCTGGGTGTGGGGCAGGACCCTCTCTGGAATGAATATCTTATGGACTTCAGTCAAACAAGGTAGGTCAGACTAATTACTTTACAGCCAGTTTTTACATGGAATAATTTTAGGTTTTGTGGCTGGCTTTTGAGAAAAGGGGTTCTGGCTTTTATGACCTGCCTTGGAGAGGAGGAATTCTAGTTTCTATGGCTAGCGTCAGGGAAAAATGGGACTAAAGGGCAGGAGGGAGGACAATGGAAGGTCAGAGAAGAAATTTTGCTTCTGAAGTCTTCATTTTAGACTACTGTTTTCTGAACCCCATCAACACAATGCCCATCCAATAATTTGAGCAATCTCTTTGAGAGATTCTCAAATTCTTTGAGAGTACATATTGTTATTTTTCTTGTATATATCAAACACTCGGTAAATATCAAATGATTGAATTAGATCCATTCTCAGGCTCAACTGCCATGACTCACTCCTTCACATAGATTTCCTCTCCAGTGAATAAAAATGTATGAATAATTATAATTTAACACCTATCACAGAAAGTAAAGAATCGTCACTTTCTTTTTCTGTATTTAATGTCTTTTGCTATTTTTTTATGTTTCAG
>NW_012150674.1:299137-300404 GCF_000956105.1 Propithecus coquereli | reverse complement strand
GAAACTCCAATAAAACATAACAGCTCATGCTGCCAATGAGATAAACTCTTCAATCATAGTTCAAGATGGCAAATGAACACTTTTTATTTGTTCAGTCATCTTTTTTGTTTGTTTCATGTGGATTTTCAGTTTCCCACAAGTCACCTTATTTCTTCCACCCTTCTGGCTGTTCTTTCTTAAGTTTCCTTGGCTCCATTCCCTGACCTCTGAAGATGGGGATACTCTTTGGAACCCTCTCGTTTGTCTACATGTATTCCCTACAGATAGTCTTATTTTACACAAGTAGGACATGACAGTGATTTGGCTACAATAAGATGCTTGGAAGGGAAGAAAAAAGAAGCCACTGGATCTGTTTTAAAGGTAGAGCTGAAAAATTTCCAATGAAATTGTACACATTATACAATTTCAACATGTAAAATTGCTCTGTATGGGTGTATGTATGTATATGTGCATGTATTGTGATTACTTTTCTCTTTTGACTTCTGAAGTTTACAAATATAGTTCCCAATTTTGAAATCTACAAACTAAATAGATACCAGTAACTTCATTAAAATAAACATTAGAGAACCATCAAAGGTGACTCCATGCTTTTTGGCTGAACGACAGAACAGACAACGTTGCTCTTAACTAGGTGGGATGAGATCACGAAGGCAGCAAGTGTGTGCTAGAAGGAAAATCGGAAAGTCAGTTGTGAGTATGCCACATTTGAGAGCTCTATTATATATAGAGGGTGGATCAGTGTATTAATTAGTGTTCAGTTAAGGAAGCAAAACCAGTACAAGTGATGTGGAATATATAGCACATTAAATGGATTAAACCTTTCACAATTACGAGAGACAGTGGAGAAATCTGTGAAAGTCTATTATTTCTAAATCTGACAGTGAGCCTGAAGTCACAGTACGGCTGCAGGGCTGGCAGACAGTAAGAAAAAATCAGTAGGGAAATAAAGTGATTGAGGACAAAGTTGAACCCTCAAGAACAAACTGAAGCCTATAAGAACAAATGGGAACAAGCAGCCAAACTGAGACTCAAATCTATTTCTTACTGTCTGTAACCTTAACAGTGAGTATGACCTTCAGAAAAAGCTGGTACTGTTTGCCATGGAGTTCCAGTTCAGAACTCCGAGAACTTAAAGTGGAAACCTAATGGCTACAAACCTGTCTACGGACCCAAGAAAGTTGAGAGGCAGATCATTGACACTGAGCACATGCTGTAGCAGCAGCGCTTGGCACCTACACTGACCTTCAGAGCATAATGGCTGCTGTTT
>NW_012150674.1:286127-286666 GCF_000956105.1 Propithecus coquereli | reverse complement strand
TATGGGGCAGGAGAACTGAGGGAGATTTTTGGTTGTTTGTTTTTTAATGGTGAGTAGGTTACTATGTCAAAATATTCCATTTTATGTGGATTATTCTAGGCATAATTTTCATGTAGACAGTTAACTGTTAAAATAGAGGGACTCGTTACATTTTTAAAACAGGACATTAAATATTAATTAAACAAGTATATGCTTTTATGTGTTAATGTAATTTGATGGATTGGGATATTATAGCGATTATTATTTTACATAATGAATTACCTGATCCCAAAATACACACACATAGAAATTTAAGCTGAAAATCTTTTTCTTAATTTTAGAATTGATAGTAAGAGCTAGGATTTGTTACATGTGACTCTTCAGTACACCAGGGGTTAAGGATTGTAGATATTCAACTTCATGTTAAGTGGTCCAAAGGTTAAGGCCAAATTTTACAGTAAATACAATTAAAGTTATATTAGTGTGTGGGCAATATAGGTTTATTCTTGCAATGTGCACTATAGAGTGATTCAATATAAGAACTTTAAGTAAATCAAAGT
>NW_012150674.1:270729-285672 GCF_000956105.1 Propithecus coquereli | reverse complement strand
TTTATTTCTATTACTGATTTCACAATTTCCATCAATTTGACAATGTAGAAAATATGTCTCCTACAAAATCACACCCCAAAATAATTTAGGAATGACTTGCATTCCATTTGATTGTGGTGCTTTTCCTTTTTGATTGTAGCTGTCTCAGAGCTCAGAACATGGTACCCCAAAATATGGTACTTTGGCAATTGAGAAAGCCACAGAAGCAAGAACACTCATTCTGACCGTTCTCTTCTTTTTATGGGAAGCATGGTCATAAAGAAATTTTCTGACGTACCTTCCTAAATGTAGGTAATAAGACCCTTATTTCAGACCCTTATTTCCTGTTCCATACCCAGGAAGCATTAATACTGCACAGAGAGGCCAAGAAGAATCTGAATGAACAGGCCTGGCTGAGTTCCCCTCCCAGCAGCTTGTTACCATTAGCCATACTCCCTTTTTGGACCAATCACGTTTCTGCATGGCTTTTCATCTGTAATCAAATCTAAGCATAAAAATAAACAGTTTTCCCTGGGTCTTTGGGTCTCATTTCTGAAGCCTCCTGTGTCATATAAGACTTTGTTAAATAAATCTACTATGCTTTTATATTGTTAATATGTCTTTTTGTAGGGGTGTCATCCATGACCTTTGCAATGGGTGAGGAGAAAGGTATTATTTTATCCTCCTGACAGCTTCATTTTCCAGGGTAAATGCTATAAACACTGGTCAATATCAATGGTATAAACATTACACTAAACTATAACCACAGAGTGCCCTAGTATGAATTGTCTACACCATCTCTTTCATGTTCTTTGAGGGATAGTAAATCAGTTAGTTTACCCTCCAATGTGATTAATATAATTACTGATAAAATAGCTCTTTTATTACATTTGTGTTGTTTTTGTTAAATCAACACCTGTCCTTCAACCAAATCATATGTGATTCCATAGAGGACTGTAAAAAGAAGATTGTCTTATCAGAGCAGTCCTTCTGAAGAGAGGACTAAAGCCCTTTTAACAGTTAAAGTTTGGGGCAAATTCTTCTACATCCCAAAGTCTTGTTTTAGGAAAAAAAGCAGAGGAATAAAAGCTATTAGGTGAATTGATAGAAATAACATAATGATGTTATCAACAGAATTATAAATAACTGAAAACCACATATTTGGGGTTTACGTTGTCTTAACTCTTTTCACATATAAAGTCCAAATTTACACCCCCAATTTCCTTTTTCTCCACTATGGCAATTTTATTTTAATGAATAAATTATTACCAATCTGGACTTAATTTTTCTCATTTGTAAAAATAAGCAACTGTATTTGATTAGTGAACCCCATGTAGAGCACTGATCCTATACAATGTTCCAGTAATTTAAGGGTTGATGATGAAAATAGTTTATAAAAATATGCACAATTTTGAAAATGCACTGGCAAACAAGCTTTGGCAGTAATAGAGGCTGATTTGTAACATATGTCAACTTCTGTAAGTATTCTCACAACGTCCAGTTTCAAGCTTTCAACAAATTAAAAATTTACTCACAAAATACCTGAATATTTAATAATTAATATACACTAAGTGACAGGAGTCAGCTTCAGCATACCATTATATATTCATCAATGTTACATTGTTCATTGAAGCTACATGTTCATCAATGATAGAAAAGTCCTGGAGATTAATTTGGCTTTTGCACAAAGAATTTTGACTATAAAATACTTTTTTTCTACATTAATATCTGTATGAGACACTTTATAGATAGCATTGTTAGCCTTCCATACCTTCCAACCCTTGTCTTTCCAACAATCAGTCCAACATCTAGCTCCTGTATTTCTTTGCTTGCAGGCTTTCTACCAAAGCACACCTTTCTTGTTTATGTTGCAGGGCCAAAATATAGTGAAATTAAAATTCTTGGAATAAGCCTTCACCCAATATTTAAGAGAACTTTTACAATATCATCCAAAAGTTTCTCTAGGATGTCCAAACTCCATCATCCTTAATTTGCTGCCTTTCCTTCCTTCTCTTACTTCTCTATTACTCTGCCACTGTTTAGTCCTCTTCCCAAATAAACTACTTAGTTTTTAATTTTCCTCTTCAGGTCTGCTGAAATCCAAACTAAGACAAACAGTTAGTAAAATGGTGGGCTAAAAAATCTCAATGACTACTTTGGGTTCTAATTTAGAAAGATTAAAATACATTCGGAGATTATTTCTGACATTTTCAGGCTAAAAACCTCCAGTACTTTTTTACTACATTGCATGGCTTATATAAGTCATATAATAAGTTTTGGTTGAACTATTTTTAAGAGCAAAACCAAGTGAATGTTGACAACGGAAAGAGTATGAAGGAAGGTACAAGCTTCTGATGAGGTTTAGAACATGCTGTCCCAAAATGTGGCAACGTGGCATTTGAGGAAACAGCAGAAGCAAGAAGGTGTGTCTGACCTTCTCTAGTCCTTCTCTCCTAAAGCAGGCCATGAGAGAATTCTCTGACATTCTTTAAAGTAGGTCATAAGGCTTTCATTCCAGAGGTAGCCACACTATACCTGGAGGAAATGAGCATCCTTCTCCTCTACTACACAGAGATGACAAGAAGAATCTGAACAAACAGGCCCTCCTAAACTCCCCCTGCCCTAGTTTATTACCATTATATCACACCCCTTCATCATCCAATCATATTTCTGTAGCACTGTCCATAAAACTAAACAGCCTTCTCTATTTCTTTGAGTCTTCATTTCTGAAGTCTCCTCTGTCATGTTAAGCTTATTTATTAAATACATTTGTATGTTTTTTTTCTTATTAATCTGTTGTAGGGATCTTAGTCATGAAACTTGCAATGGGTGAGATATTACTTTCTCTCCCCTAAATTTCCTCTAACCTTTCTAATGTTGGAGGACTAACTAGAAATTTGAGCTTTATCTGCGTGTCCTTGATGGCTACTGACTTCTCTATTTGCCAATACTTATTCCGCCTTTTCGTTTTGGTAATGTTGTGATATGATAAGAAGTATGTATTTGGTTTTTATCATTGATTCCTGGCACAGAGCTTCTAACATATCAGTTAACGTCAGAATTGAATTGAATTGTAGGATACTCAGTTGATGTCTACAGAAAATGGGAAAATTGCTTGGAGTGGAAACCCCACATACTTGGTGTCAAGAGAGTTGTGAGTAAAGAAACAATTTTTCCTAGTAATCTCTTCCATGGCATTTGTTTTTTGTGTGCTTCAATTTCTCCATGTCTTTCTCTAACCTCTTGATACTTTCGGTTTGATCAATATCTAAGAAAAACTCATTTCTCATTTGTCCTTCCAATTCATCTTCAACATTGGAAAGAAATATATCTGTATAACCTCCAATTATGTCACTTAATGATAATATATCATTCACTATGCTAGACATATATACTTAGTTTAATTTAGTGCTTATAAAAACAATTTAGGATCACACAGTGTTTTTCTTTTCATACCTGGCTTATTTCACTAAGCATAACGTCCTCAAAGTTCATCCATGTTGTAGCATATGTCAGAATTTCCTTCATTTTTAAGGCTGAATAATAACCCATTGTTTGTATATGCCACATTTTACTTTTCCATTTATCTCTCAATGGACACTTTGCTTTTCCCCAATACCACTTTACATTCCCACCAACAGTGTACAAGCATTCCAATTTCTCCACATTCTGGCCAATGCTTTTGTTTGTCTGATAGTAGCCATCTTAATGGGTGTGAAGTGGTATCCCATTGTAGTTTGGGTTTCCATTCCTCTGATTATTAGTGTTGTTGAGCACCTCTTCATTAGCTTCTTAGCCATTATAATATCTTTTTTTGAGAAATCTTTATCCAAGTCCTCTGTCCATATTTGAATCAGGTTTCTTGTTCTTGTCATGATTTTGTAACTTCCAACCTGGGCTTGCATTAAAATTTACGTGATTTTCCTAATATGTCTATTATTAAGTTCCAGAGAACCAGTCCTCTCAGATGCTGCTGTCTCCCAACAGGAACAACAAATTGGAGATGAATTAGTACATGATTTGAGAAACGAAATCACCTTAGTTTTCCTCACATCTCTGTTGGGTTGAAAGCTATGTATTAGAATGTAATGCAGTAGGTTAACCCTGCATTCACTGTATCTCTGAACATGCTTATCTAGGGAATTCAGTAACCCCGGCCCGGATTATTGTCCTTTCATCTCCTCCTTCAGCAATTCTTGGTAGTAACCATTTCACATACCCAGGTGGTTTTGTTGACTCTGTCAAGTTGCAAGTTAGTGCTAAGCACATCACAGTACAAGACAATGTGACCCACAGTCACAGACGGTAAGGAAGGAGAAGGGAGTTACACAAATCTTTCATAAGGAATTTCCAACAAAGTCTTACTAAGAATTCTAAGGCAAAGGGGAAAGTTTTCAGTGTTATTACCTGCAGGGCTTCCCTTGTGTGTATGGAGAGCGGGTAGGAGAAGGGAATTGAAATATCCTCTATTCCCAGGCTCCAACTCTAAAAAGAAAAGAGTGGGGGTGGATGGAAAACAAATCATGGGGAATAAAGAAAAGGAAAGTAAACACTGTTGGAGTGCTCTAGAATGTAATTAAAAAGATCACATCTGCACCCCTGCCTTGCTTTATTTCCCACAATGTTTAGGATTGTTTGGTGCATTAGCTCTATTAGTTAAGCGCTTCTATGAAAATTCTCATGCATTGTAGCAATCAATCAGCAAGATCTGCTCGATGCCTAAATTTTAGGGAACATTAATTTTGCTTAACTTTTTCTGATAAAAAACAATAATTATAATAAAGTATTAATATTACTTTTGTATTCTAATAGTAATTCCCACTACTAAGAACCAAAATAATTTCCCTCATATTTTATTTAATATCCACAATATGACTAGGAGATAGCTATATTATTTACCTACTTTACAAATGAGGAAACTGGACTCGAGATGCTCGGTGAATTTACCAAAGTTGGTGTTTGGTAGATCTAATACTTGAGCTCACTTCTACCAGATTCCAGAACCAAGAACTAAACCTCTCCAGGAAAACAGTGTGAAATTAGCTGTCCTGGTTTGAATTTAATAGCTGTAGAATCTTGTATAGTTTTCTTTTACCTGCGTGTCTCTCAGCTTCTGCTCTCTATAAACATAAGAGTTTCTAACCTTGCTTTATTTAGGAATGTTGTCATATTTGAATGAGTTCATTTCTATAAAGCACATGATCAATAATGAGCTGTAGCATCACAAAGGCTGGTTTAGCGTTACTTGTTTTAAGACAATGACAACGATGACAATGATGGAGGAGGAGCAGAAAGACGTGACGGTGAAACCCAGTGTCTCCAGTGATAAAACAGCTTTCTCTATAGTGAATGAGGCTTCTACCACTTTAACAAAACTTACCTTGTAAATTGCTCGTGCCTCAAAAAATTTTATCTTTGAAACAATGTTATTGATAAACACATACTGAGAAAGCTCATCCAGCCAAAATAAATCTAAGTATTCTTTGAACTTTTTGTCCTAGTAGCAGCACTGCATTATCCTCTGTTTACAGCACTGTTTCTGTGGGACATGCATCTTGGGTCCACTCCAAAAGCCAGACATGGAGCTGATTCTCTCCCTCACATCATCAACTCTCCCCCAAGTTCTCCTGATGGCAGGCAAGGGAAAAGGCAAGCTCAACAGGGAGGATAGATAGCCCTAGGGTGTTCTATCTTCTAAGCACAGTCTGCAGAGGGAAGTCCACACTTTCCATCTGAAGTCTCTAGGCTTACTGTCCCTTGTGCTTTCTGATTTGGTATGGCCCACAGGGCAGATGGCAATTGAGGGGGCTCCTTCATGTTGTGGTAAAAAGGTATTACAAGTCTTTTCAATTAAAATAATATAAAATGTAACATGCCTCTGGTTTAAAAGAAAGAAGCTAATTATATTTTACTTTTTCAAATAAGTGAATGAATAAACAAACAAACCTGTGCATTTCACAGAGCATCAGAGCCGGGGGGGGAGGAGGGAAACAGTTCCTTTTAATAACACACAATTAAAGGAAATTAAAACACAACTCCTCCCATTATTATGGGTTATCATATTTGAAAAATTGATCCTGTTTTCAGATGATCTTCTTACTTTGTATTTTTCTTAGTGTCATGTCAGACACAGACCCTCATTGTTTTCTCTCACAAAAAGTGAAGGCTGTAAAATGTCTTGAAAACAATAAATGGGATAAAAAGTGCTATTTGATAAAGTATACTCAACTTACACCCACAACCCTCATTAGTGTCTTGCTAGCAGATTTCAAAGAGAACTTTGTCAATAAGTAGGACTGCTAAGCTATGGCAACCGTTTCATAGGTGTTCTGGCATGGATCCTGAAAGTAGTTGCTATCTTAGCAATAGGAAATTGAAATGCTTGTGACAAAATACTTTCCCCCAAATGATCATCTATGAATAGATGGGGAACATATTCATTGTAGACTGGCAGGTTTATCAGCAGGAGAAAGAATGGAGAGTGTGGCTACCTGGCACCATGGTAAGATACCTTAATGTGTCAGTCAGACCCCGGGTTTCCTCTCTCTGTGGGCTCCCTTTTAGCAAACAATAAAATATCATTGTCCTTTTCAAATTTAAGATTGATGAGAGAGAAGGTTTTTGTGAGTGACTAGTCTTGTAAGTGACTCTGGTATTGGTATATTTTACAGTACTTAATGTGGTATGAATATTCATAGTGCGATTCCCTCTCCTCTCAGAAATAGCCTTTTTGTTGTCATTTCTTCAGTCATTGTCTTTCTGTGTCCTTTTATCATAAAGAGGGTTACCATAGGGTAGAACACTAGTCTGGCTGCGCCACGAGCCTGACATTCGAGCCACGAGCCAGCCCCGCAGGCTAGCCAGTTACACGGTTCTGACTAGACCAGCAAATATTAAGACAAACTTTGCTGCAGGTCCCTTGAAAAAGAAACAAAGGATGAGGTTTCCCTCTCATACTGTTTTCAAGTCCCTGAGATTGTCTTGTGACTGAGTGAGAATTTTCTCCTCAGTCTCCTCCAATGGGGGTAGGGGAGATTTGTTTTATGGGAACATGTGAGGCAGCCAATCTGAAAATGATTGGGGGTCTGAGATATGTAAGATTCTAATTTTTTTAATTTCAAAATATTATGGGAGTACAAATGTTTTGGTTACATGGATTGCTTTTGTACTGCTTGAGTCAAAGTTACAAGTGTGCCTATCACCCAGATAGTGTGCACTGTACCTGTTAGGTGTGATTTTGCCCATCCCCTCCTCCCCCCTCCCACCTGCTTTGTTTCCATTGAGTCTTACTTCCATCTGTGCACATGAGAGCTATTCAGTCAGTTCAAATTTAATAGTGAATGCACATGGTGTTTCTTTTTCCATTCTTGCAAGACTTCACTAAGGAGAATGGTCTCCAGTTCCATCCAGATTGTTACAAAAGGAATTAATTCATTTTGTTTTATGGATGAATAGAATTCCATGGTGTATGTATGCAAAGGAACCTGAAATCATTTTGTTTCCGCCAATGTGAGTGTCTAGTAGAATCAGTCCAGAAGATGGATGTATGACAAGATGTGGTATCCACATCATGCTACTTCTCTTGTTGGCAAGTCAACTGGACACAGGAAAACCTCTGTGGAAGCTCAAGAAATAACTTTTGCTCAGGTAAAATTGCTAAGAAGAAATGTTTCCCCCTTCATTGAAAACAGGGATGATGCTGGATCTTTTTTGGGTGACACGCTAAGGAAATATTGCAATCAAATCTTATGGTTTGATTTCACAGATGGCCTTCTTTTACTCTTGGATGGTGCTGACACTAATCCTCATGATGTCAATGCTTGTCAAATCACCAGATGTTATGGACAGCTCACAAGCCAGGCCTGTGCAACTTGGGGTAGGTCACTTGCTCCACTTGTTAAGTCCCCGGATACTAAAGATTGTATATGGACAGACCAAAAGTCTGGACTGACTTGATTAGGTGACAAAACTAATCCCTATAACTGCCAGAAGCAGAGCAAAGGCCTTTTATATCAAATATTTCCCAACCTGTTCTGTTCCCACAGACTGGCAGGGACACTGGAAACTGGAAGTATGAAAGTGCCAGTGAGGAAGAAGAGGCACAGCAAACTCCAGACTGGGAGGTCACAGCTTCCAACCTGACCCTATCTGTAAATTACACAGGTCTTTTTATCTTGTGTGGTGATAAAGTATCCAAGTGGTCCATACCTAGATGGTCCAGATGCTATGGACCTGGTTATCTGACACCCTCTATTACCAGGTACTTCACTTTAAATGCTAGCCAAATTACAAACTTAGGCTCCTTCACTCATAAAGTAGTATAAAGCAAAGTACTGGATGTGATATCATAAAAACCCACTTGTATATCACAATTCTAAGTTCTTTTTGGTGCTAAGACACTTTCCCTGGCATTTGAAACTCATGAGATTGAAAAGGCAGTTTTGAATTTCTCCATGGTAGTAGAAAAGGAGTTCAATATCACCATGCAAACATTGAGAGCACTTCAGTTAGAAGTCAATAGCCTAGATGACCATTCAGAATGCTTCATTATTTTATGTTATAATGTGATAACGATAAAAACTAAATCATTAAGTTCTGACTATATGATGTTATCTTATGCGCTTTATACATATTAATTTATTTAATTCTCACAACTGCCCTATGAGTTTAGTACTCTTGCTTTCTCCCTATTATTCATGGGGGATTGAAGCTGGCAGAATTTAAATTAGTTGTTCAAGTTCATGTAGCCTGTGAGTGATGAAATAGAATTTGAACACACATACTATAACTTGAAAACCTGAAGCCCTATCAACCATGCTTTGTTATCTTCAAACCTAGACCTGCTTCCTTCATGTAAGAATGGTTTACTGCACACGATGAAACATGAATATACGGATATTTTTCTCTATTCTTGAGGATAATTTGTTTCACTTATCTACACATCTACATATCCATTCAACTAAATTTTGCTACATTTGTATTTCAAATAGAACTGTACTATCTAAATCATGTCAAATATAAAGAAATGCTTCACTTAAAAGAGCTATTATAGGAACCTACATTTTTATCATCTGAGGACATTCAGTCCAATTTGCCCACAAGAAAATTGAACCCAATCAAGCCAGCCCTGTGCTTGTTATATACCTTCAGGGTCTCTTCTCTCACTACCACGTTTGCTGTCTTGTTCTTCTGTTCTCTATTCCTTGTGTTTACCCCCCACACAAACACACACATGCACATACACTCACACACATACTTGTTATCATTACAAAACCAAACTATAGTTGTAGTTGATATGACTTTTTATAAGCAATCTCTATGAATTGGAAAACACTATTACAAGTTGCTCTTGGTTAGTGATAAAACAATGTCATACATCTTGTCCCCCGCAAAAAAAAAAAAAAATTATAATTGTAAGAGTAATAGAAAATAGAGAAAAGTAGAAGATGATAAACATGAACAATGCTAATCAGGTTATTCAAAATATGAACGATTCTAATCAAGTTATTGAAAAATCTAAACCAAGCAATTTCAGAAGACTAGAACTTACTTTGCATGTTCGATTAAGGTCTTGAAAGTACCAGAACAATTTTATCCCTAAAAAAATATGTCCCTGCTTATTCAGCAAGTTATTCACCACAATGTGCTTCAGATGAATTCTGCTGGGTCCAAAGTTCAAATATGTGCTACAAACCAAAGGTTTTGTTTTGTTTTTTGTTTTGTTTTGTTTTGTTTTTTGCTCTATTTGAGGAAACTCAAAATAAGTTTATGCAGTGTCAAAAGGTAAGGGCCTAGTCTGCGGAGGAAAAATGATTTCTTCAGAAGTTCTCGGACAGTACAGAAGCAGTTTGGTTCATAACAACTCACAGTCACTGAAACAAAGTCACTATCACTATATATGTCAGTGCTCTCTGTCTATAGCCATTCAGGATCACACAGGTATGTACACAGCTCAGCAAGGTGCTAACACACTTCAGGATGAGAGATTGATAGTGAGTCATATAATCTTAAAATAGTCTGATGCTCTGTGTTTTCCAATAGCTCTCTAACTAATCTGAAGACTCTAAGTCCATATTACATAAGAACACTAAAAATAGATTAGCAACTAAATACTGTAGGATGCTGAAATACTGAGAAATCGACAAAGCAGAACTTGTAAAGAGCTCAGGTTTCAGAGTCAGATTTGGTTTAGTCGTGAGACTTGCACTCATTTTGTAAATTGTCAGGGCCTTTGTTTCTTAATCAGTGAAATGAGGCTGGTACCTTCATCTTCACATTTATATTAGGAGAATTATGTATAATAAAACTCATTAGAATTTTTTATATGATGAATTATCTTCACAGTTGTTAATTGTTATTACTATTATCACTTTATTCATATTTATATTATTTTAATGTGGTAGGTATTCAGATACAGTGAATAATTAGTGAACTTTCTGAATATAAAAATAAATATTGATTGCATTGTGCAGTTTTTTCGATTATTCCCAAGAGAGACAAAGTAAAAAGCAAACAAACAAATGAAAAGGGGAACAAAAAGTGTTTCTGAAGATGTAAAATCACTTTTATTAATAGAAATAATGATGAGTAATACAAAATAAACATAAGCTCATTCACACTAATGTGCATGTTTTTATCATTAAATCATGCATACTATATATGTGATCACTATACTGGTGGTTATGAAACAAACAGAAATAATTATGAGCTGTCTCAATAAAGTAGAAATGCTTTGGAGAGTGAAATGGACTATACAGTTAAAGGGGTCCATAAAAATCTTTTCACTGCAGCCCATCTGTAAACAGAGCACATCCACAGATATTTGCAGGTGGCAACATTAACAGAACTTGTTTGTTTGTGAAGGAAAGGCTCATAGAGTGCAGACTGCGGCCCATAGGTTATCCAGAATTGTTTAGAAATAAATCACAACAGAAAATCCTAAATCAAATAAAGATATAATTGATGACACAATTAAAAATCTGAATGCTGCCATATTTTAAAGCTGAACTTTGAAACTAGGAAAGGTTAAAATAATAAGAAGTTGTTTATAAGAAATAACACAGGGAAATTTTTTAAAAAGGGCAATCTGACCTGGTCCAGCAAGAGAACTAGATGACTATGGGACACTAAATTCTTGACTGAGCATCAGAGTAAAGTACTATCAAGAAACTAACCCATAGTTAATAATTTGTTCTGCTAAAATTCAAATGCAGATCTAGTAGGAATCCCCCAGTCAAGGCAAAGGATGACAATGAATCCAGAAAGTCAATCAGCCTTCCAGGAAGCAAGAAGTCAAGATCTTTTGGTGACAAAATGGGAGAAAAGGAATAAAAAATATAAGTCACAGAAGTTGCTTAAAGAGATGCTTTCTATTCCAGCTGGGGTAGATCTTCAGCTGGACTGACTACAAACGAATCCCAAGCCTGGCACCAAATTCATGCAGATAGAAGCAAGGAGTGCATTGAGTTTGAAAAGCAGCAGTGCTTTCATTATGGATGGGAGGAGGAAAATCCAGGCGATAGGAAAGATTCACAAAAGGAGTCTCTTGTTTGATGGTATATCTGGATTTTAGAGCCAAATAAACCTTGCCTTAAATCTAGTCTCTGCTTTTTACTATTTGGGTGGAATTAGGCATGCTAACTTCACTGAGCTTTTATTACATATTACTGTAAGTCAGAAACTGTAACATTGCCTTACTAGGTTGCAATAAATGTGAGTGATAATATATGTAATAAACCTACACAGCACCCCACATAGAGAGATGCCCAATACTACTAAAATGTTGTGTTATATTATTATTAGCCTTACATAAAGTTGCATGGCTTTGAAAATGGAAGTGCAAGAAAGATAGGTCATAAGAGCTAGATACACATTTCTATATGTAGAAGAAATGATTGGCTATTTTTTAAATGGAGAATTCCATTTCAAAGCTCTCAAGGTTTAAAAAGAAAAGAAGGTGCCTTATATTTGGATTGAGCAAAAAAGACCCTCACTAGGAAAAGGACCTGAGCATTAGGAGGAAAGTCTTGACATTTTTAATATCAAAGATTCTGCTCACTTATCTTACTGCTTTTACTGTTTGAAATTTGGATCACAGAAAGGAAGTCTCTAAGCTTCTGCTCAAATGTTTCTGAAAATTGCAAGACTCTCCAAATAACAGGTCTTATAGTGTGAAAAGTTCAAAATGTTGATTCAGAAATATGTTTTTCTTTTCTACAATAGAAAATAACTAGCAAATTCTTTACTTAAAATAGCCAAGGAACTAATATAACTCTTTGATGGCTAATAAAAAATTTGGCTTATAGTTATATTAATTCTACCCATGTCATCTCCAGGAAGTTACAATCACTTATTGGTTATTTTTTGGTGCCCTTATAACATCAAGCCAAAGGGCAGAACACTTAGTAGACACATACGAATTGAATGCACTATTGAGTGTGTCATGAAAGAAAGATAAAAAAAAAACAACATAAGAGCTCTTTACATGTTAGTAGGAATATTCATGAAAAAGAAAACACTTTTTAAAGTATTGTACACCTTAAATAGAAGTTGTATCATTTGAAAAACAAACAAACAAAAAATCTATAGAGTGAGTATAGATGGAAAAGAGAAGAGGTTGAGGTTTGGTATATTCCAACAATGAAATAGCTGAAAACACAGAAATACTTATCAAAGGAGAATTAGCAGGAAGGATCAGTGTGATAGGCAAACATTCTAGGGACATGAACTTATGCAAGCCAAGTGAAGCAAGTATCTTAAAAATGTGGGTGTGATCAACTGTTTCAAATACTGCTAATAACTCAATTAGCATGAGAACTGGGAAGTATCATTTGAATTTAGCAGTATGGAGTTATTGACCTTGAAGGGAAAGAACTGTCTTTATGGAATGGGTTCAACTATGAATTTGAAAGATGAAAATATCTATAAGAATATAGGCAGTCTTTCAAAGAGTTTTGTTACAAAACGTAACACAGAAAAAAGGCAGTAATTGTAGGGCAATGTAGGCTTGCGTGCTTATATTTCAAAGATGGGTGGTACAACAGCATGATGTTTATGAATGACAGAGGGAAATTGGTGATAGATAAGAAAGAAGGGATGGTTAGTAGGTACCCCTGAGTATGAGTGGAGTATAGATCCAAGGCTCAAGTAAAGGGACTGACTTCAGATAAAAACATGAATAAATCGTCCAGCATAAGATGAGAAAGCAGTGCCATGGATAGAATGCTTATGCCCCCCACCCTGAATTCATGTGTTGAAATCCTAACACCCCCAATGATATGGTATTAGGAGGTACAGCCTTTGGGAAATGATTAGGTTATGATGGAAATGTCCTCATGAATGGAAATAGTGCCCTTAAAATGGGCCCAAGGGAGTTCATTTGTCCCTTCCTCCATGTGGGGACACAGTGAGACAGTGCTGTCTCTGAGACAGAACGCATGGCCTCACCAGCCACCACTGCCAGCCCCTTGATCTTGGACTACCCAGCCTCCAGAACTGTGAGAAATACATTTCTATTGTTTATAGGCCACCTAGTCTATACATATTTTTTTGTTGTTGTTATAGCAGGCTGATTAGACTACAATAGGTAGCAGTGCAGGCAGATTGGTAGATGTGCTGGGAGCATGTGAACGACTACTTCAAATGATTTATTAATCTGGGTTCCACCAGGAAACAGATGAGAAACTATGGACTAAGATGTAGGGGGTACAAGGGGAAACCACAAGAGGCAGTGTAGAAGCTTGAATCTATGACTACTTCAGTCAAGAAGGAATAAGACAAGGGAGCAGATAGGAATTCAAGAGAAGAAAGTTGTACGGAGAAGTATACCTTGAGAGGTGCTGTGGACTTTGGCTGAAAATCCTGACAGCTCTAGCTGACCATGTATACATGATACATGCATACTGACCTCCTACCTGTCCTCTTCTATCTGTACCAGGAATTCCCGTTGGCCAAACCCAACTAGAAGCCAAACACAAAAGAACGAATTGGTGGAGTCCATAGAGCACAGATTCCTGGGGCACACATCGGAGTACTAACAGGTGGAAAGTAGACTTCAAAGGGTAAAGGAACATTGTATACATTGTGGATGGCTTTTATTTTCTTGATGAAATAAGAAGCAGAGTTTGATAGTTAATTTTATGCAACACTTTGGCTGGGCCACAGTGTCCATATATTTGATAAAACATTATTCAAGTTGTTTCTGTGAGTGTGTTTTTAGACGAGATTTATTAAGATTTATTTATTTTTTATTTTGTTTTATTTCAGTATATTATGGGGGTACAGATTTTTAGGTTACATATGTTGCCCTTGCCCTCCAACCCAAAGTCTGAGCTTCAAGCATGTCCATCCCCCAGATGGTGCGCATCGCACTCTTTGCGTATGCATATACCCGTCCCCTCCTCTCCGCCTCCCTCTGCCCAACGTCCAATAATTATTATATGTTATTATATGTTATTCTTATATGTGCACTTATGTGTTGATCAATTAATACCAATTTGATGGTGAGTATATGTGGTGCTTGTTTTTCCATTCTTGGGATACTTCACTTAGTAGAATATGTTCCATCTCTTTCCAGGACAATACAAGAGATGCTATATCACCATTGTTTCTTAAAACTGAATAGTACTCCATGGTATACATATACCACATTTTATTAATCCACTCATTCATTGATGGACACTTGGGTTATTTCCACATCTTTGCAATAGTGAATTTTGCTTCCATAAACATTCGGGTGCAGGTATCTTTTTCATAACGAGATTTATTTTTGAATTGATGAACTTTGAGTAAAGCAGATTGCCCTCCATAGTGTGGGCGAGCCTCGTCCAATCAAAGGATTGAATATAGTCAAAGACAGACCTTCCACAAGCAAGAAGGAATTCTGCAATAGTTGTCCTTCAGACTTAAACTGTAGTATTAGCTCTTCTTTAGGTCCTCAGCCTTCCAGCCCAACATGCAGATTTT
>NW_012150674.1:262015-270524 GCF_000956105.1 Propithecus coquereli | reverse complement strand
ATATATATTTCTTATTGGTTCTGTTTCTCTGAAGCATCCTGGCTAATACATGGGGACATCAACTGATAGTGTGGTTTTAGGAGGCAGAGTTTACAGTTTGAGGACAGAGAAGAAGTTATAAAATAGGCATGTACCATAGTAGAAGAATTAATGTACTGTTAAATGTACAAGATTTCAGGATTGCTTAGCAGCAGTAAGGGCTCACATAAGATTATTGATCATAAAGTCAAATAGAGGTTGGTTGCTTGATTTTCACCAGCCACAGTTTCCTGTTCTTTTTCAGGCACAGAGAGATTTATATTTAACTACGATTGGGATTTAGCCATGAGTGTAGGGAAAAGGAAGGGATGATGAGAGAGATGCAGTATTCAAGGAAGTGATTATTAGGATGAGCAATACAATATAAGGTGGAAAAGGAGGGATATAAGAACTTGAAGAAACTGATTAAAGGATAGAGAAAGGTCATGAGACACATGGGTGTATGTCTGGTCATGAAGGTCAAACTAACATATAAACCAAAAACTCCAAATGGGTACCATGTTATTAACTAAAAAATAAGAGTATATTGATGGTCCATAAAATAAATATTGTACCTCCTACATACTCTCAAAAGGCAACTATTTAGTTTTTTTTATAGATGGGATGCCATATGGTAGAATGGACACCATCTTCTACACATAACTCCCCGAAGTGGTATGTTCTGAAGAGAGCATGTAAATGGTAATTTTCAAAAGAGAAAACAAAATCTAACAGTATGTAGTCTTACATCTTACAGATTTGAAAAAATGTATTTAGGAAAAGAACATGTTTTCCATAGTCAGAGAGATCAAATTTGGGATGTTTCACACACCCATATGTAAATATAAATGGAAATATATAAATATTTATTCATATATATACAACACTATATATTATATAAGTTAATGAAGATGTAGGATAGAGATGAAAAATAGTCAGAATTGGAGATGAAATTAGAGATCCTGCATAATAAATGTATTTCTCATTTTTTATCTCTTATCTTTACTTACTCATTTTGCACGCTGTGGTGTTTTAAATGGTTATGAAAACATAATCAAACTTTCTTTCAGAGCTCTTCAGCCAGTCCTAATTATCTATCTTGGTTTTGAGATTCACAGGTAATTACAGAAAACAGCCTTAGTGAATAAATGCATGTTCTCCCACTCAAGTGGTGTCCCAGTCACCAGCTCTTACAGTGATCAGGGCTTCACCCATAATCATGTATTGTTAGCAACACGTTTTTAATAATCATTAAGTTGATGTACCAGGTACACCACAATCAAGTATGTTGCATTGAGGACCTCGTTTTGTGAGCTGTAAGAAAAGTTATGGAATATGAAATTGACTCCTCTGTAACATACTACAAAGGAAATCAATATGGGAGAAGAAAGGATTTTGCAGAGAAAATAAGTAGAGGTGGTTGCTGGAGGTAGAATTATGAAAATTGTGACTAATCAGAAACAAATAAATTAGAAATATCAATTAAGAGACTAACTCTATAGTTATCATTACTGATGCTGATTCTTAGTTGATATAGATGAAAAATTTACCTGACAATGAGATGTAATTCTTATCCATTTTACTATGAATTAACAATGATAATTTTATGGTGATTTCAGTTAACATTAATAAGATTCTGACTGTGTGCCAGTGACTTTTCTAAGCATTTAGCTTTCAAAATAATTCTATGAGGTAACTATTATGATTAGCTCTCCTTTACAGTTGAACTAAATAAGAATGTGCCCCTGCCAAATTTATGAATTTATAAAATGAATATATATTCAGCCTAATCATTTTTAATGTCATTATCTTTAGCATGAAAAAAAAAAACTCAACTGATACTTAAATGTTTAGTTTCAGGCTCCAGAAGATTTTAAATATTCAAAGAAGCTTATATTCAAAATAAATTAAATGGCTAGAGTGTTCTTTTAAAATCATTTCAGGGGATCAAGGAACATGGCGCAGAGTTTGAGTTACTTCAGTTAGCAGCGACATTCAATTAACTCAAACACTCATTCCTCAATTGCATTGATAACTTGGCCTGAAATAGATTTAAAAAGCTGTCAAACCTGCTGTGTTTTAGTGGCAGTCCATTATTTTCCAGTGTGCAATGCCTACTAAAGAGTGCACAGACAACATCATTTTATTTATTGATATAGGGTTTTCTTATTGAAAATTTGGTTTACTACAAAAATATGTAGAATAAAATGTGGCAACTATTTAATTCACTTCAGGATAGGGATAGCCTTTCTAATTATTAAAGCAAAGCTGAGGAAAAAAACAAAATAAAACAAGAGTAATTCATCTTTTGTTGCTGATGGAAATCTTTGCTGATATGATGGACGAAAGATTTATCTATCTTCCCCAAGCTATATATATACATATTTTTTCTTCAAGTGGGGGGCAGGTGTTATTAATAAGCAGCCATTAATATACTATTTACTGATAATTTGGGGTATGATGATAAATTTTGTATGTATAGTAAGTAGAAAGAGAAAACATCATGTATTATATCTATGGAAAGGTCAGGACTATATTTATCAGATGTGCCCATAAATTCTGCCACTTTTTTCCATTGTAAGATAATGAAACATAATTTTCTATTACTCTCTCTGTTCCTGGTTTTTGTACCTATATTTGACTTTCATGCAATTATAATTGAGAAATAAAGTTAACCTTTAAAAGTGTGTGTGTGTATATATTTATATTTATATATACACACACATATATAAATCATGATACATATATTATGCTTCTTGGTTTTAGGTTTCCCCAAGACACAAATTTTACAATTTCTTCATAATCTTGATGGTTTCGAAAGAGTCTAGATAAAAGATGTAATCATTTACCAAGTCCCAGTACAGGACAAATGAGTTAATACAATGGTGTGCTCAGTGCCACCACTCTGGACACCACCTGAATGGTCAAAATGTAAAGCTTGTAAGCACAAACTCAAATGATCATATCTGGAAATCACTTGTAGGAATTCATATCTATAGCTTTTTTATAACTGGTGGCAATTTGAAACAAAGTATTTACAGGGAGAAACAGAACAATCACACTGTCAGCCTTGGCTCTTTAACCTAGAAATTTTCATCTGTAAAAGGGACAAAAGCAGGCTAAAAATTGTCTGAAATCTCTTTTGGCTCTAACAGTTAATACAATGTCACATAATTAGAATACTAGATGTAACTTTATTGTTTGATATAATGATTTGTTTATCTTAAATGAATTGTTTTCTCCTTCATTTTAATTATATTATAATAACATGTTAGGATTGGAATTGATCACCAGGATCATCTTGTGAGGCTCATTAAACTTCCTAATTAATGACAGATATTTCATTAATACTTACAAATAAATATCAGTGTCTTTACAGGCCATAGGCTATTTAAATGACTCAGTTAAACATTATCAAGCAAAGTCCACATTTTATTTAACATCTCACATATTGACATTTACAATCAAAACCGACATACCTTTTTAACACACCATTAATCATAAATCTACCCATCCATTCTTTATTTAAGCCTTAGTTTGTTAGTTTCCTCCTTTCCTTCCTTCCCCCCTTTTTTCTTGCCCTGAAGAACTTAGAGTGTGGTAGATCCTCAGAGTGTAGCAGATAAGACAATTACATTAACAGAAACTAGCCAGCAATGTGGTCAAAGCAACAATAGAGAACTATGTACCAACTGTGATGGGAACGGATCATAAGGTCAGTTTGCACAGGAGAGATGTGAAAAGATATCACAGAGAAGATGCCTTTAAAGAGGAATTGGCCTGAATCGTGCATGATTGCAAGGAGGAAAATATGTGTGAGGCATGGAACCACAGAAATCTGGAATGGGCTCTATACTTTGACAAAGCCCTGAAATTCGTGTTTGGATCAAGTTTAATCAGTTTTCCAAAAGGCTAAGCCAAAGCAAATTCTACCTAATATCTGGATATTTATATATGGAAATGTATGTATATGTGTGCTTTTATTTATGCATATACATTATATGCCTAATCATATACTATACATATTCCAATAAATAATAATACATTTAAAGATAAGAGTGATACAAAATTGAAATTTTATACAGATTCTACCTTTGTATAGTTAGCAGCATGTAGTACAAGAAGTATCCCTTCCATATCCTCACTAATTGACTATTACCCTGTTTTGCTGGAGAACTTGTTCTTTTAATGAACATGTATTGGACCTCATGGCTTTAGAGAAAGACACTCTACTTGCAGGGGAAAAAAAAACAACAACAGCAGATTGGAAATTCTGATTCATTATTGCTAGACAAGGAATTCAGCTTGTTTTTTAAAGGACAGAGGTAAGTGATTTTTCTTTGTGACAAAATCAATGAGCAACTTCCAAAGGATGGAAGAAAAAAGTATTCACAAGAAATCTTCTAATATAACCAACAGCACTAAATATAATGACAATCTACCCTCAGAATTTATCATTGTCACTATTTTGTTTTTAATGGAAATCTCCAAGATTATTAATTGTAAAGTAAGAAATTTTGTTAGATATTTTCAATATTAATGATGGTAAAAATTATAAGAATTCTAAGCTTATGAGCTAAATAAAAAGGAAAAAAGTAGAATTAAAACAAGATAGATTTTATATCCATTTAAGAGACTAAACTGTCTTAAAATTTTTGCCTCTGACATTGAAAAAAAAAAGTTCTGTATCTGTTTATACACAGTTGTGCTATGTTCTGTTGATTCACAAGACATTGAACACGAAGTGATTCAGCAATAGTCTCAAGCTCTATGTCTAGGGTGTATTTAATAAAGCAATACAAGAAAGGCCTAGAAACTATACAAATGGCACTATTTTCAATAAAAATTTCAAGTAGTTTATAAAAGTCTCCTTCCTACCAAAATGGATTTCAACTCCCATCTCCTAGAATGTTGATCCTAAAGAGAGAAAAAGAACAAATAATAAAAAAAAGAGGTAGAACTAGAGAGCTTAGATTAGGCATTCATTCAGATACTTATTAAAATCTTACTCTGTATCACACAGAACCTTAAAAACTGAGGATAAATAGAGAACAAATAAATACTTTCCCACTTCCGGGTAGAGAAATGCATTGCAATGTGATAACTTTTGAGATATGAAAGGTGCGTAGCACACTGCTGAAGCACACGGAAGGGGCACTACTCCAGCTCTGACAAAGAGTTTACAGGCCCTATAGTTAGCAATCAAAGTCCGTCATAAAAGTTGAAAGATGTAGATCCATGTACGGCAAAAATATTTTACCTGATTTGAGCAAAAACATAAGAAAAGATAATAAAACCTCTCAAATAAGACATAGAACAGATCTTTTAAGAATAGAACAATTCTGGGAGGGAGAAAAAATGGCGGAGTTAAGGTAGCCTCCAGGATCCCTGCTTCCAGAGAGGGAGAGGTAGATCTCGGTCTGCTACACATGATCGGATCACTCTCCTGCGAAAACAGCGTGGTGAATCGGTGGAGATTCAGCAGGGGACACGCAAATCAGGAAAAGAACAAAGCGAACGGGAGATAGGAATATAAAACCTGGGAAGCGCCGACAGACAATAGAGAGTGGAGCGCGAGACGGCGGCGCCAGCCTGGCCAGTAAGTGCACCGGGACAAGTCCCGCACAAGACAGTCTAGCTTTTCCACTGACTCACAAGCCCACCGAGAGGCAGGGGCTTGTGTGAAGTGGATGTAGAACTGGGTCTGGAAACGTGGGTCTCAGCGGAGACGAGACAGGAGCGGGAAGCATCTGGAACTTCCCCGAGTTCCGTGTCAGGACTGCACCAGACAGGGGAGGAGCTGGGCTGGGCTACCGCCGGAGGCAGTTAGGACTCAAGAAGCTGGTCTCTGGCACTCAGCGGGTCGGAACAAGGAGGTGATTACTGAATGGAGGACTCTAACCTGGAAACTGCCGCTGGCGACTGGGACTGCCCAGGTTGGGCCAGTAGAAGCCAGAGCTACTGTGGGACTGGTGTGAGAATGGGGGAGGGAGACTCAAAGGAGACTGCGGAGCACCCTGGTGATGCGATTGACTCCCTGATCGGGTACCTGCCAGCCCCTGAGCGGCTCCCTCTGGAGCCAGCGCACTGGGGGTCAGCGAGCGCCAGCTCGGGGCCCAGGCAGGTCACAGGTGCAGAACAGCTCCCTTCCCCTAGCCTGGGAACTCTCGCAGCTAGCTCTGCCCTTCCGGGACCCGGGGTCACTTGGCTGGGCCCGTTTCTTTGAATAGTGAATGCTGAGTGCCTCCTCTGAATTCTGAGTGCCTCCTTGCCTATTGGGGGAGGACACCTGCGGAGGCTGAAAGCCCTGGGGAGTTGGGCAGTCTGGTGGAGCGCCCTGTCCCCCTGGCCAGCGCAGTCCGAGCTTGCAGCATAGAGACATAGAGAGCCACTCCCCCTCTGCGACAAGCGCCAGTCCCTGGGGATTTGGCACTGACCAATAGTTGACAGCCCAGTGATTTTCCTCGCCAGACCGGTTCAGGTCACCCGGTACCATTGCATTTCCGCCTCCGGTCAGCTACCAATAGAGAAAGCCCAGCAAGGGACCAAAACAAGCTCCCCAAGTAACCTCTCCCATCAAGAGACCCCTGGACAACATACTACCAGCTCGCTCTAGCGGCAGAACAAAACAAAAGTAACAGCGGATCCAGATGGGAAGGACCCAGCGAAAGATTTCTGGAAGTATGAAAAATCAAATGGAAAGCACACCCCCAAAGAGGAACACCTGCTTTCTAGCAATGAACACTAACCAGGCCCAGAATACTAAAATGACAGAAGAAGAATTCCAAACATAGATTATAAGTAAGCTCAATGATATGCAAGGAAAAATGGATAACCATCACAAGGAAACCACAAAAAAAATCCAGGAATTGGAAGAAAAATTCACTAAAGAAATTGAAATATTAAAGAAAAATCAAACTGAACTCCTGGAAATAAAGGACTCATCCAGGGAACTTCAAAACACTGTGGAAAGCCTCAAGAACAGGGTAGATCAAACAGATGAAAGAATCTGAGAGATTGAAGACAGCTCCTTCGAAATGAGTAAGTCAGTCACAGAGATTGAGCAGAAAATAAAGAAAAAAGAAACAAGCTTACAAGAATTGTGGGATTATGTGAAAAAACCAAACTTGCGTCTGATCGGTGTGCCGGAAAATGAAGAGGAAGCCACGCAAGGGCTGGATAACCTATTTGAAGCTTTAAGAGAGGAGAATTTCCCAGGCCTTGCTAAAAATCTAGATATACAGATACAAGAAACGCAGCAGACCCCAGGGAGATTCAATGCAAATAGAAAGACACCACGTCACACAGTAATCAGACTGACCAAGATAGCCACTAAAGAGACCCTACTACGAGCTGTCAGGTGAAAGAAGCAAGTAACATACAAAGGAAAGCCTATCAGAATTACTTCAGACTTCTAAACTGAAACCCTACAAGCAAGGAGAGCCTGGGGCCCCATTCTCACTCTTCTGAAACAGAATAATGCCCAGCCTGGAGTCTTGTACCCTGCAAAACTAAGTTTTATATATGAAGGAGAAATAAAGACATTCTCAGATAAACAAAGTCTGTGGAAATTCATCAGGACAAGACCAGCTCTCCAAGAAGTACTCAAAGCTGAACTACACAAGGACCAGCGCAATAAACACCCACAAATGTAAAACCACTCAAAAGCTAAAGATCAAAGGCTAGAATCCACAATGGCTCAAGAGAGAAAACAGAGCAACAAAAAGCAACTCAACAGTATGATGAACAATTTACCCCATTTATCAATTTTTTCAATAAATGTGAATGGCTTGAACTGACCTCTCAAGAGACATAGGCTGGCTGAATGGATAAAAAAATACAAGCCAAGTATCTGCTGTCTTCAGGAAACGCATCTACCCTGCAAGGATGCATTTAGACTCAAGGTGAAGGGGTGAAAAACAATATTTCAAGCAAATGGAAGCCAAAAGAAGGCTGGTGTAGCAGTTTTGATCTCAGACAACTTAGTTTTTAAATCAACAAAAGTAATGAAAGACAAAGAGGACCACTATATAATGGTGAAGGGCACAGTTCAACAAGAAAACATAACAATTCTAAATATGTACGCGCCCAACTTAGGCGCACCCAGATTCATAAAGCAAACTTTACTTAACCTAAATAATTTGATGAACGGCAACACCATTATAGTCGGGGATTTCAACACCCCACTGACAGCACAGGACAGATCCTCCAAACAAAAAATTAACAAAGAAATTATGGACTTAAACAGAACCCCAGAACAAATGGGCCTGACTGACATTTACAGGACATTCTCCCCAAAAACCACAGAGTATACGTTCTTCTCTGCAGCCCATGGAAAATTCTCTAAGATAGACCATATACTAGGACACAAAGAATGCTTCAAAAAATTTACAAAAATAGAAATTATAACATGCATCTTCTCAGATCACAGTGCAATAAAAATAGAAATCAACCCCAGTAGAAACTCTCATCTCTATACAAAGTCATGGAA
>NW_012150674.1:253394-258885 GCF_000956105.1 Propithecus coquereli | reverse complement strand
GGGAGGAGGGGACGGGCATATGCACAAACAATGAGTGCGATGCGCACCTCCCTGGGAATGGACACACTTGAAGCTCGGGGAGGGAGGGTAAGGGCATCATACATAACCTAATCATCTGTACCCCCATAACATACTGAAATAAAAAAAAAAAAGAATAGAACAATTCTGTATGTAAAAAGAGTTTCCAGACTAAACAAAAACTTCAGTTATGCTGAATAAAAGCTAACATCAGTTCCCTGTTAGTACATCAGTCCATTAGTTATTGGCTACCAGTTAGTTCATCAGTTAGTGAAAAAGAATGAACTATCTGTAGCAATTACAGTTTTCTAGGATTTTTGTAGCCATGTACTCAGAGTTTTGCTCATATCTATTGGTCATAACAGTCATGTAGCCCTGAAAAGGGTACCAGGAGGATACTAAATATAGTTTCTAGCTAGGTAAGCATGAAATTCCAGCTAAAACTCTTGTTATATTGCCAAAGGGGGACTAAGAGAAGAAAATTGGTGGACATATGGCTGTTTTCATTACATTATCTTACTTTAAAGTCAACTGGAGACTAAAAGAGGCATTGGATAGGGGACAATAGATAAACAGCACATATACATGAAAAGTGCAATACATAATATTTTTCTTTATAAACTCAGAAAATGTATGAAATGTACGAACCTCTGAGATTATCTACAAGCACTAATTTGAGATATACAATTTGTAAAAGTAAAACTTATTCTAAACCAACTACTTTCAGTAGCCAAATATCCAATTATTACTGAGCAAGGAAAGTTTTTATTGTTTGTTTGTTTGTTTGTTTTTTCCTGTTTTTAAATGGCGAAATAATTCAGAATGCATTTCAGGGCAGTCATTGTGACATGAAATCTTGTTCCTCAAATTTGGAAAATGTTAGAAACTTATTTACAAAAATCAATTGATAATTGAGATTATTTTAAGTCCTTTATCTTTTAAAAATCAAAATAGGTTTCTTTTTTAAATTATAACTACCAAATACATTTATTAGATAAGCTTGAATTGTGAGAAAAGTTATAAAATTGTGTTAATCTTGTTTAGGAAAAAAAAAAAATGAAAGTGTAAGTATGTTGAAAGCCCAGAGTAGCAATTTTGTACTCTGTCAGCAGAGGTATAATCTTTTCTAGAAAATAAGAAATTCACGGAATTAATGAGAAGTGTAATACTTCACATGACAGAGAAAGTTTCATGAAGAATACAATGAGAGATTTATTTTCTTGCAGCTGTGGCAAGAATAGTGAACTTAGACAATGAACACCTGCATGTGATATTTAGAGAGATTAAAAGAGACAGTTATTTATGTGTTTAGTGTCACATTTATTTCAAAGTTTATAGTCATGGGGGTGGAGGAACAGCAGGTAGAATTTTAAAAGGAGGAGGAAATTGAGTACCTTGTTCCTTCTCTACTCTCTTGTAGCTCTTTGAAATTAAGAAACTTGGAGTATCTAAAATTTAACTTTCTCAGATCTTCCTTCCATTTTTCATCCATTTCAGAATGCATTCTGCCTGACTTACTGGATTGTGCAGAGATAGAGTGAAATTATGTAAAGTGCAATTACACAGGTAACATCCTAGCTACAGATGTGGTGGTGGTGGAGGCAGTTTTTAATTCCTTTTGATAGCTATTTTTTATTGTACAAATATATAAAGCTAGCAATAAAATAGTCAACAAGTACTTACTATCTACTATGTGATAGGTACTGGATGCCTCAATGGTATTGATGGTGGTGATAGAAAAGGAAGTATAGGGGGAGGAGGAGGAGAAAGAGTAGTAGGAGGAAGAAGAGTAGGAAGAGGAGGAGGAGGAGGAAGATAAAGAGGAGGAGAAGAAAGTAAGGAAATATTAAAGCAAGGCAGTTATACAACAGGGCACCAGAAACATATATGCTTCAGAGCAGTGGTTACCAAATCTGGATCTTGTTTTTTAATATTTCAGATGCGCTGTTTTCTATTATTATAAAATTATTTAAGTCCCTATTATATTAATAATAGGCCCATTGGGTGCTTTGCTGTTTACCATTCAGACTTAACAGTAACCCCACATTTTGTATTTGGGAAATTAGCTCTTGCTAATAGCACAGAATTTGAGCAGAACATTTAATCAGTTGTCTTGCTCTCCCTTGGCTAATAAAAGTACATGAACCCAAATATACTCCATGGCATATCCTCTCCACAGCAGTACTGAGACCACACTTTTAGTGCAACAGAGGCTACTCTTGAAGATTTCTTTTTCCAGGCTTTTAAGGTTACACACATTGCAGGTCATTTCTGTGAACTTTTCAACTGTACAATAGAAAAACTTTTACCTAAATTTAAGAAACTCAGATGATCATGTCTCAGGTCAGTCCTCACTGATTCTGAATCTCTAAACAGCTTTTAGAAATCTACATATTAAGGAAGTTCTACAGGTGATTCTTAGTAGCTAGCCAGCACCTGGACATTGAACAGCATTTGACAATCAATTACTTAGAGTCTTGCTATCCACAGTATGGGACTGGCTGTATTGGCATCACTTAGGAACCTGTTAGACCCTCAGGTCCCATCCTTAAACAGAAAATTCATTTTTCTAAGATCTCCAGGTGCATCTCATGCACATTAAAGTTTCAAAATCATGGGGGATGACACCTAATTTTTTAAAAAATGTATTTAGTAAGGAAGAGATTATAAGTCAATGTGTAAGACGTGATTTTAGAGGCAGGAGTGTTCTTAATGTATAAAAAAGTTCCTTTCTATAAAATAGCTCATTTGCAATTTCTTAATATCAATTTTAGATAGCTAATATGCACCATGTGTTAAGAGATTTATTTTTTAGAAAAAATGGAAAATGGTAATGGAAATGGAAGTTTCTCTTACCTGTGGTTATAAGAAACCTTGGAACACGGGTCTCAAAGGCTTATGGAGAAAATTGCTACATCTAGTGTTGCCCTGTGCCACTTTGAGACATAAGGTAGAAAAAGATCCAAATCTTTGAGTGGCCAAATAGGGTAGATTCGACCTATAATATTTCAAAAATGGTAAATAGCTCAGATTTCAAAATATATATAAATTTCTTTGAGGTTGAAAGAAACCTATGCTATATCAATGTGAACAGACTATTTACAGAAAGGAGGAGAAAAAGAGGGCAAAAGTGAGATGTTTCAGCTGATAGTTGAACTTACATTTAAAAGAGACAGAAAATTTTCAAACTTCAATTAGGCATAATGCAGAAGCAGTGTGTTAAATAATTTTTGAAGATAAAACAGATGAGTGTTTTACAATATCACATATAAATTTTATCACATTGGCAAAGGGAATGCTTGCCAGAATTTCGGTTCAGTTTCAGAATTAATAGCAGGAAATGGTATCATGGGGTCATATAACACATTTAAGTAATTATTGCAAGTGATAACCTGGTTCTTTGCTTCATCGTATCTCTACTTGTGTTAGTTTCCTGTGGCCACTATAAAATATTACTACAAATTGGGTGATTTAAAACAACAGAAATTCATTCTTTAATAGTTCAGAAAGCCAAAAGTCTGAAGTCACCAACCTGGAATCGTGAAGGAAGCAGGGTTGAGCAATCTCTAGCAGACTTAGGGGAGAACCTGTTCTTTGTTCCAGTTTCTCATCGCTGTTGGCATTCCGTGGCTTGTGGATGCATCCTCTCATTTTTGAGGTCAGCATCGTAAAATTTCTCTCGCTCTCTTTGTATCACCTCCTCCTCTGTGTGTGTGTCAAATTTCTCTCTGCCTCTCTCATAAGGACACTCGTGATTGCATGTGGGGTCTACCAGGAAAATTCAGGATAATCTCACCATCCCAATATCCTTACTTTTATCACGTGCACAAATATATTTTTCTTTATAAGGTAACATGGACATGCTCCAAGGATTAGGGCATAATATCTTTGGGCCATTTTTTCAGCCTACTACATATGTCTTCCATGTAAGAGCTGATGAAAGAATATACCATGAATAAAGTAATGTTTAGTTTGTAAACAGCCATATATTAACATTTTACATTGATTAGGAAGGAATATGAAGGGACATAATGACAGTTCTAATAACTATTATCTCATTTAACACAACCATGAGATCAGTGCTCATGTCTTTATTTAAATGATAACATTTAAGTATCACAAATATTAAGTGTCAGAGATATAATTTAAAGCTGGGATAGATAAGTAGATAGATTTTTTAAAACTCTGTCAACTTTCTTACTAACTATGACATCTAATTTTTTCCTTCTAAGCACTGGTATTTTATTATGACTGAAGGGAAAAATAGTTTATAATTGCCTGAGTAATTGTTTCAAAACATTTCCAACACTCTCTGAGTTTGTGCACACACCAGAAATAAACCATAAAATAATGTTTTTTTTAAAAAATCAACTTTCTTTAAAGCCAACATTTTACCACCATAAGTATAGGTTGAATGATGAAAATGTTTCAAAATAGCTTTGGTTTATGTTCTGACAACTATTCATGGTACACTTTTCATCAACCAAGTACATGGAGATGAGCATTGATCCAGTGTTATGTGACTAGAGCTTCTTTAATGTCATTTTTATGTAGAATCTGTATGTAGCTAGTAAATTGCAAAAGCAAAGAGTGAAGATCCCTAATATGTTTAGAACAAAAGTGGAATTATTGACAAGGGAGCATTGCCAACGAAGATATAGTTATGAGGATATATTTCATGAGTTGGGACCAGAAATGATTAAAATATTACTTATGTTCTATGATCTGGAGATATTAAGGAAATGACTGAGGATGGTAGGGAGGAGTAGAAGTGTTTGATGGTTTTCTGGATATATTTTATTTCATCAGTCCAATATCTGGGCACACTTCTATAATGGACCCTTTTGTATGGCAAATCTAACCGTGTTTTGAGTAGCGTTAAACCCATCCATAAAAAGGGCAGTAATGTTACTATGACTTTATCAATCAATTGCTCATTTTCCTGGCTGTGACGATTGGCTCAGGTATGTGACCAATTCAGTATCTTCTCTGGGATTTTGGCTATATCCATCAGATTGGCTGCCCAGTGCTTTCTTATAACAGATACTCACAGCATTTGAGGACTGCAAACATATTCTTTGCAACCAAGCTGGCCTGAAATTGGATTCAGCTACAACACACCATCAAAATGACCTCCCTTATTCACATCAATAAGTAAGTAACAATCTCTTTAGGGAACTTGTGAGGTATCAACCTTTTTCATGTTTGCTTTCCTGGTTGTGAGAAGATAGTCATAAATTCTAAATCTTTCATACTTTTTAAAAGCCAACCCTGATATGAAACCTTCAGTGATCACTACACCTGATTAGGTTATTGTCTTCATCATTCCCCTTGCAATATTTCATAGTGAAGTGCTTATTTAAATTTGTTTTGTATTATATTTTGTTCAATTTTCATAATATTATTGTATCATATATGGCAAGTGTGTCACCTATTATATAATACTAAATATTGTTTTTACATTGCTCACGTT
>NW_012150674.1:250550-252274 GCF_000956105.1 Propithecus coquereli | reverse complement strand
ATCAGTGGTTATTGACCTTTATTATTTTTTGTTCTGGTCAAGGACTCCTTCTGAGGACCCAGACCCCCTTCCTTGAAAAATACACATATGCACATATACTTTTTGTCTGTTAACTCTTCATTTCAAGATGACCAGAAATTCCCTGATAGGAATCTTTATATATTATAGGGTCTCTAAGCATCCCTACTGGAGAATATATTAATAGCAAATTAGTAAATCAGCTTTGATCTCCAAATTTGTAGATAGTATTCAATGTTTCTCTAATTCATTTAATTCATTGATGCTAAGAACAAACTTAAATGTGGTCTTGATTTATTTTCAGTCTACATGAAGTCCTGGCCCTGTGTTTTTTTTGTAAAAAATGTAAATTGTTATATTCTACAGAAGGTAGGCTAACTTCAAGAAGTCTGTATCACACAGAAAAAAATTTAAAAAGTACAAGCACAACTTAATATTAGGTTGGTGCAAAAGTAGTATTTCCAGCATTTATCCCAAACATTATAGTGAGTAGATTCTTTGCAGTTTTACACTCAGAATTTATTGTTTCTTCCTGAAGGGAATTGACTTTTAATAAAGCACATTATCATCTGATGTATTAATAGATTCTTCATCAAACTTTGGTTTTAATGAAGGGGGAAGGTCTTAGCAGAATCTTTTGTATTTACAGCTTAGCCAGATATCTTGGTGCAATGAAAAAGCATAGGAATTTCAAAGGCACTAAACAACCACTTCAAGCCCTAAAGGGAGGCCCTTCTGTACATTTTCAATCTTTACCTTATGCCCTTGTATTGATAAACATTTCTCTAAAATTTTGATATTTAGCTTCCACATATGAGTGAGCACATGTAAGCTTTGTTGACAAGTCTCTTACCTGATTGCTTAAAAACTCAACATATTGGGAACAAAACAAAATGATTTCTGAAATTTTACTGACATCATTTTACCATTTATCAATTGCTAATATGGTGATTTGGTACAAAGAAATACACACTACGGAAGAAAAGATTTGATTTGAATGTTCCATGCAAGAGAATACAAACGACAAACAGAGGGCCAAGAACTGAAACTTTGAAAGCACCTAAATCACCATGGAGCTTTTTAAAGTTACAATAATCCAACAAAGAAGTTAAAAGATATAACAGAAGATAGACACAGAGATAGATGAAATAAAAGTGCTTGAAATGCTCTGATTACCCATAGCTCACATTTTCTAGTCTAATTCTCCATTCTCTGTATTAAAAACCTCATTATTTCTTTTTCCCTTTCATCTTTGCTTTGCTTTCTATATTGTCTGATGTTGTTTCCCAGTTATGATTTTAACTTCTGAAGGCCCACAATCCTTGAGTCATAGGTGCTTATGTAGCCTGTTCCAGATGTGCCTGTCTAGATGAAAAAACAAAATATTTTCTGCCTTATACAGCATTTGCTTAAAATATATAGAAGTCTGAATAATTTTTTTTTCCTCTCAGGTATATCTTAAATCTTAAAAAGTCAGTTCCTAGGTGCTAAGGTAAAAGTGCCTTTTAAGATATTTGTCTTGACATATGGAAAAATCCTAATTATTCTTTAACAACTTTACAAAACTCCGTATCAACTCAAAAAGTAAGCACTCAGGGAACTTTCAAGCTTCTTCCAGAAATCTATTTATACCTATATTGTCTCCCTCACTTCTTTGCACTCTGTTTAATCAATTTACCTGTTATTTTCTTACTCCTGAAATAAAA
>NW_012150674.1:249025-250235 GCF_000956105.1 Propithecus coquereli | reverse complement strand
ATCTATTTAGTTGAACTCTAGATTTTTAAAAAGTATTTAAGATTAAAAGTGAACTTACTCCACTTATACAAAGATATAAATTAACCCATAATCCTGTCATACATATAACTGGGTTCATATTGCTCTGTGTGTATCTCCATGTGTGTGTTTATGTCTCTGTGTGTGTGTGTGTGTATTCCCATGCAAGTGTACTCCCTATCCTGTTTTAGTACTGAAGTTAATGTTGCTTTAAATGTTTTCCTTGTTTTAAATGATCTGTGGGCCTTTTTTGACTTGAGTAATCTAGTCTTCTCACAGAGCTCTAAATGAGCCCTAATGAATAAAAACTTATCCAGTATATCCAGTATTCTGATAACTTTGGTTTGCTGATATTCTTCCACTATAATCAGGAAATAAAGAAGAATTAGGTCTCAAGGAAAATATTATCAAATCTGCCATTACACGTTCTTGACAAGACTCAAAAGAAAAAATATCATTAAAAATAAAAAGACATTAGAATCATGGAAAGCCATTTAAAATTATTCTTGCTTACTTTGTTCTATACTTTCTTCTCACATCTGAGAAACCATTTTAATGTCACAATCAGAGTAGCGATGCAGAAAATTGATACCAAAGTATGTGTAAAGTCTATCTTTTAACTTTTACATCAAGGTGGAAGTCATTTAGAAGAATGTTTATAGTTCATCTGTTGATTAAATGTCTCAAAAATGAAAAGAAGGTAGGCAGAGAGGAAGGGAGAGAGGGAGGAGGAAGGTAGGTATGTGGGAAGAATGATAGATTAGTAAAGGCTAAAGAGATGGACTTAACATTCAAAATAAATCATAATTAGTGGGATTAATCAAAGATTTATCTTTAATTAGCCATGATTTAATGGTACTAATCAACCAATTACATTTAATAAAAGGGAAATAAAAATGTGGAAATAAAAAGGTAGTGGAGAAATTATAGAAAATAAACTATATAACAAGATAGACATATAATTAAAAGAGAAAAAACATGCAATAGTTAATAGGATCCTTAAGTTTTAAAGAATATCATGAAAATGATTATAGCTTGTTTATGTTCAAATCTACATTATTCTGAGATTATCCTTAAATACATTTTTCATTCCAGATTGACTCTTTCTAGCATGCAGATAATTTCTAGCTAGCTTTTTTTCTCCAGTGTCTGTGATGTCATTTGGTAGACAAATAAACTTATGAAATGAAAA
>NW_012150674.1:245006-247415 GCF_000956105.1 Propithecus coquereli | reverse complement strand
ACTATTACTTCACATTAAAGTTTGTATACATTATGTGAAATTCAACTTTATGTTAGTGAGATTTATCCATGTTTATTTTATGTAAAACCAGTTCACTCATTTTAACTGGTGAATTTGTTATGATACTAATCACAGTTTAAGGTACAAATTAATCAATTAATCAAGGTAAAAACTGTTACTATAACTGATAGATCCCTAAGTACAGTGGTTTAAACATATAACTGTATAGAGGTTACCAGGGCCTGGGGTCCAGAGGTGAGTGGGTCATGGCTGGGATGCAGCTCCAGCAATGTAAGCATCCTTTTCGTGATTCCTCCCATTATCACCATTTTCAAGTCACTGGACATGGAAAGTCCAGGATAAAAAATATGTGTAACCCCAAATTCTGACTCTAGAATATAATCTGGGCATATTAGATTTCCTTTGGGAGATTTAAACTAGGACATCCCAGAGATAACTGGTTAGTTATCCAGTGAGGTAGATGAAGGATGTCATGGAGTGATATTAAGTGATGTTAAGCCTGTGGTAAGTCAAGTGCTGTGCAAGTAATTAATAAGTGGAGGAAGTCAGTTATTAGAGGGACAGAAAGAAACGGGCCTATGGAAAACTAGCTGAATTACAAAAGACAAGAATACCCATGGATTTTTGTTTCTGATGTGTTTAAGAGCTGCAATAATTCTAGTACCACCTAACTGCCTCGTTGTATCAGATTCCTGGGCTTGGCTTTCCAAAAGGTCCATCAGAATTCTTACACCTGTTAACTACCCCCCTCCCCCTTCTGGCTTGTGTAGATTCCATGCATTACCAGTCCCTCAAATGGTACTGAAAATGCAACCCAAACCAATTTGGATGATGAAAGAACACACAAAACAGAAAGAGAAGACTGAGAACTCTCATGTCTATTGTTTTGGTCATACTAATTTTTTGAGGTAAGTTTGAATTGTCAAGATACTGAGAGCAACTCAAAAACATTGGTCACATTCATTGTCCCACTATGTTGATAGTTCAAATGATTGAAAAACAAACATCACCAAGTAGGATTTGATTCCAACCAAAATTAGATATGTATGAGAGTGCATCTCCCAATAAACAACTTTTACATTTTTTTCTACCCAAGCACTTACTAACACCATATTTTTTTTTATTTGTACAGATTTGTCTTTAGTTTAAGTCATGAAATATTACTACTTGAAGCCATCTTACTTTCGTTAATAAACTTCTCTTTTGCTGATGACATTATTTTTCTAAAATCCTTACAAATTAGTACTATTCAGTGTATGCTATTCACAATTAAAAATTATCTTTAATTAGAAGTATAATGAAAATATATTGCAATGTCAAAACTATAATAATTTAAGTGTTAAACAAGAACAGAAAAACTTGAAAATGCAATACTTAAATATTCAAGACTTAAAATATATTCAGAACATTTAAAAAACATTAGCATTTTAGGCCATGGGTTTAGAATCTCAGCAGGTTTTAATGTCCCTAGAAAATAAGCATTCTTATAGATAGTTATTAAAGAATTCACAGAGACACAGAGACAGAAAATATCATGTACTTACACTGAATAAGAATGAAAGAACGTAGTGATTCTTTATGCTTAATGAGAATCAAATTTTGAAGCTAACTCTTGGTTCAGACTAATTATGCCTCATTTAGGACAAGTTAAGCCATAAAAATTAACCAGAGTAGTGAAATGCATCCAGTGATCATTAATAGTTTTAATTATTCTGGTCACAGCTGAGAGCTCATTCTTCCTTGCTGTCTGTTAAGGCTTCCCTTTCGGAATACAGGTTTGAAAGATTGATTAGGTTTGCCACTCCATTATTTGCTTAAGAATAAAAACAAATATTCACATCTTCATAAACAGTATTTTTAAACAGAATTAGATCAAGACAGATTTACTTATTTTTCAACTTAATTTTTCAGAAATGTATCATTCTTTATATTTTTGTAAGTTAATTAAGCAAAATCACCTTTATGTTTCATAGCATTTTACTATATGGACTTAATCAAATGCTGTGGGGATTTGCAGCATCTTTTGCATAAATATGCAATCTTATATTTTTACAGGAAAAGGAATTGCAATTTGATATTTAATGAAGGGCAGCACATAAGATTATCTGCTCTTAAATTTAAAATAGCACAGCAATATTTATAGAATCAAATCCAAATTTTTGCCCAATTTGAGAGACAGTAATTACAATTATCTTAATCTTCCTTTCTTATCCAAACTTCAATTACAGTTATAGTCTTCCTAGCCAGGAAAATAATTAGTGAATAATTTACAACAGTAAACATGTTTAAAAGATGTATTAATTTAATCTTGAGTTAACTTAGAATCTTCAAATATGGAGAAAAAAAGCATTCTGTTAGTCTTTACCAAAATTTGGAAGTGGTGGTCCC
>NW_012150674.1:235499-236921 GCF_000956105.1 Propithecus coquereli | reverse complement strand
TACTTATCTGTGTATGTGTACATGTACTAGATGTGATTAAAATACATTTCTGTAATACATGGTTCTAATAGGTGTGGAAGATTAGATAAGGAGAAGAGAATGCTGAGGGATGTTTTTAACTCCTACTCATTAAAAAAGTTGCCAAACTACTGGGTCATTAAATATGAAATGTCCAATTTCAAATCAAAAGTGTAGTTTATCTCAAACAAGAAGCAATACAATTAATCAAAGTACATGCCTATACTGTTAACACAGTTTTGCCATCTTAACGGTAGTTTATTTATGTGAACAGCAAAGAAGCCTGTAGAACAAGTGATGATGAAAACATGAAAGGCATTTAGCATTTTCCACAGCTTGTTGAAAATTGAATATTTGTCCTTGCAGGAAGTGGTCCAAAGCCTGGAAGAAGTGGTGGTCATTTGGTGCAAGGTCTGGTGAATACGGTGGATGACAGAGAGTTTCCAAGTACAGTCTCTGTAGTTTGAGCGGTGTTGTTTGTACAACATGTGATCAAACACTGTCTTGCAAGAGGATTGGCCTGTCTCTATTGACCAGTCTTGGCTGCTTAATCACAAGCATCCTCATCATGTCATCCAATTGGTTGCAGCAGACATCCACTATAATCGATTGACCAGGTTTCATGAAGTTGTAGTGGATAATACCAGTGCTGTATTGGTGATAAGAACACCAAACAGACACCATTAGCTTTTTTTGATAAATATTCGATTTTGGACTGTGTTTCAGCATTTCTTTATCCACCATTGTGCTGAATGCTTGGGATTGTCAAAAGCAATCCATATTTCATCACACTTAACAATATCGTCTAGAAATGGTTCACCTTTATGTCGTGACAGTGAAGAAAGGCAAGCTTCCAGACAATTTCTCTTCTGACACTCGTTTAATTCATGCAGTACCCATCTATCCAGCTTCTTCACTTTGCCCATTTGTTTCAAATGGTCTGACATTGTTGGAATAGTAATGTCAAACCTTGCTGCTAATTCACGTGTAGGTTGAGATGGATTCGATTCACATCCACTACAGCTTTCAGCTCATCATTACCCACCTTGGTTTCAGGTCACCCAGGTGGCTCATTTTCAAGATTAAAATCACCAGAATGGAACTTCTCAAACCATTAATGCATGTGCGTTCATTAGCCTTATCTTTCCCAAACACTTCACTGATATTCCGAGCTTTCTGTACAGCATTGGTTCCATGACAGAACTCATATTCGAAAACAACACAAATTTTTGACTTATCCATGGTTTCACAAAAATTGCTCTTAAAAAAACTTGGAAAGATAATCACAAGCCAAACCATGCATTTGAAAGAATGAGGATGTGCCTTCACAATAAAAATAAAACAAGAAATGTCAAAGCTAAATGTCAGAGATTTCAACTGTCAAACTTAGTACTTAAGGAAATC
>NW_012150674.1:233350-235449 GCF_000956105.1 Propithecus coquereli | reverse complement strand
TGGAACTTTGGCCATCTTGAATTTTTTGCCTACTTTTTTTCTTTTAGTTGAATAAATCAATTTAATTTTTTCTATCTTTTTTCTTTCCATTGAGTAAATCAAGTTCTTCTGTATGTGAGTTTCAATACTATGCATTCTGATTTTGTTCTCACAAAAATTGCTCCTAAGATATATAAAATTCATAATAAAGTTTTGCTTATTTATCATATGTCCCTTTGGTTGTAGTACCTTACTCCAATCATGTTTTCTTTTCCCGTTTGTTCCTTGTATCCTAAGGGGAAAACTAAATTGGTTAAGGTATTTGTTCACTATCACTCCCCATATCACTTGCAGAGTCTGCTGTGTTTATATATATTTTTTACATACAGTATTTTTCCCAAAGGGATTTTCAAAATAGTACTTTGTGTAGCAACATTTCTGAGGTCTTATGTGCCTTAACATTACCACGCCAATTTAAATGAACAGAACTGTTCAGATGCACTACACTAACACAGAGCTTTATTGTGTACTTAAACTCATCATCACTCTTGAGAAGTCTGATATCTATATGATTATTGGCTTTTTGTAGATGATCTACTCTTTCTTTTGAAAAATTGTGTAATTACATCTTTGATTTTGATATTTTTAAATTTCACTATGGCATAGTAAGCCTTCTATTTATTTATATGGGTGTGTTTATTCTGTGACTCAGATACCCTGACTCTCCATATCTTTTGTTTATTTTCTATGTTCTACCTCTTCTTTTTTGTCCTTTCCTGCTGCTTTCTATAAATTTTTCAGCATTATTATCTTCTTTCTGGTATTTACATCATCTCGTGTGTTCTTTATTTTAGTTATTGTGTATTGGGTATTATATATATTTAATATTTCCAACTAGCTCCATTTTATGATGTCTTGTTTTTTCTCTGTGTGTTGTTAATACATCACTGATCACCCAGGATATTTCTGACATGTTTAGCTAAAATTCTTAGACCATCTATTCCAATAATTCTGTTTCAGAGTGCACATGTGGTTCAACTTGTGTTCTTTCTTTTTTTTGACTCTGTATCTCAAATATATTGTTATTTTAGCCTCTTATTTCAATTTTTTCTTGGATTATTGTTTACTCTGGGTGGTAATAGGTACAGCAAAAGGACCAGAGAAAGATGGCAGCTGTCCTGGGGAGAAAATGAAAGACCCAGGGTAGAGAACCTCAGAAGCACAGGGTGCTGTGAAGGGTTCTGAGGGAGGTAGAGTGGGGAGTATGACTTCACTGTTCCTCACTCCTTCAACTCTTCACTTCAGTAGGGCTTTTGCACTTCACTGATGTTACCATGATGACAGTAGAGGCCTGAGCTGTTGCTACTGATTTCCAGGAGGAAGGGGTAAGAAGTCATACACCCAAGGAAAAGTGGGGAAAAGCAGAGGAGCAGAACGTATAGATGATCTTAAATCTACTCTCTCAAGCATCCTTCTGCAGACCTCTGCCCCAGCCAATAGCAACTCCCTGTCCCCAAGACATGTATACCTTTTTCTGTGAGTTAGCTTTCTTCTTAGGAATTATCCATTATTTTATTTGTTGGGTTGTTCACTTGTTTTTGCCAGTTCTTCGGTCCATATTTTTCTTTAACTTCTAGAATTTTTCTAGGATACATTTTGAAGGAATGAGCTAGCAATGGCATCAGTTTCTCATCTTGAGAGTAACTCTACAAATGTGCATTTAAAAAGTACTTCTGATTATGATGGATGAAAAAAAGGAAGTGCTTTATTCTAGAAATGCTAGTTCTTAATAATAGGTTAATAAGTATTTGTTGAAAGAATGTGTAAGCTGCAAGCCTCTGGTAAAATCATAGCATCAAATCTTGCCACTTTCCATATATTTTGAACATAAAAGTTATCTCATAGAGATAGAGAGTAGAATAATGATTACCAGAAGCTGGGAAAGGTAGTGGGGAGGTGGGGGGATAAAGTGGGGATGATTAATGAATGCAAAATTATAATTAGTTAGATAGAATAAACAATATTGATAGCTGAACAAAGTGACTATAGTTAATAGTAAGTTAAAGTATACTTTAAAATAACTAAAAGAGTAGAATTTAAATGTTCCTAACACAAAGAAA
>NW_012150674.1:226287-228127 GCF_000956105.1 Propithecus coquereli | reverse complement strand
AATTTGGTGGTGAGTACATTTGGGAAGCTGAGGTGTGAGGATTGCTTGAGGCCAGGAGTTCAAGACCAGCCTGAGCAATATAGTGAGAACTTGTCTCTACAAAAAGTAGAAAAATTAGCTGGCCATGGTGGTGTGCACCTGTAGTCCTAGTTACTAGGGAAGCCGAGGTGGGAAAAATTGCTTGAGCCCATGAATTTGAGCTATGATCAGGCCGCCGTACTCTAATCCGGGTGAGAGTAAAACCCCATCTCAAAAAAAAAAAAAAAAATTTGTGTGTGTGCATAAAATGTATATATTCTTTTCAAAAAAATCCCCCATACTGACATCTAGAGGCAACGTAGGGAACAAGACAAAAAATAAACAGTAAAATCTGTTAACAAAGACTGGAGAAGGTAGAGAATTCTGCAGATATTCATGGCAAGGAAAGCTATCAGGCAGAACAATGAAGTGAACCTTTTGCCTTCTAAATCTCTCCATCTCTTCTCTGCCTTCCTTGTAGGTTTATTTCGTCTTATGCTCACTGCTCTCTTGCTTTAGGTGGCCCTAAATTTCTGCTTCTCAAACTTGCTAAGTTACCCTCCTATGGGAGATGATTTCTGACCTGTGTCTGCACCACCTCCCACCACAACTGGGATTTGCCAAAACTATGTTTGGTTACACTAGGGCCCTGTTTGGTACTAACCCAAAATTTTAATGATAAAGAATCTATGTCTCCAGGGACACCTGTGATAGAATGCTCAGATGTTGAAATATTTTAGCATAAAATTTTATTACGAGGAATCTTAAAGGGCAGTTATTTCACACATCTTCCATCTCACATTATAAATATCAAAACGCACTCACCCAAATCACTCTACAGGAAGGCATTTCTTTCAAGTAGTTATTAACTTATATTTTCATAACATCACAGATAGAGAACTTGACAGTATTCCAGTCATTCTTTTAGTTGTCAGAGAACATTATTGTAAAATCCTTTAGTATACTGAATTTAAAATTAACTTACAGGAATCTCCACTCACCAACCATTGTAAAGAATGAAATGTTATATATTTTTTTTCCTCAAGACAACCTTTCAGATATTTCAGGGTACTGTCCTATCACCTAGTCTCCTTTCTGTGGTTACATAGTCTCAATCCTGACAGAGTGTAGTTTAAAATCTCTCCATCTATCCGGAGACTCTCCTGTGAATAATATCTAGACTGTCTAAATATTTCTGAAAATGTAATACTCAAAAGTCAACACGCTGTCATTCTCTCAGTCTCTCTCTCTCAAACACATGTGCACACCCTTTTCTCTGTCTCTCTTGGCAGAAAGACACTCTCTGATTCTCTCTTCACATAGTCGTATATGGCCACCCCATATCCTCTGAGTTTACTCGAAGTCTAGTTCCAACCACACAGAAAGACTGATTAGTAGCCTCCTGGTTATAATTCCAAGGGAGAAATTCTAACTTATCCAATTTGGTTTTGGTGTTCGCCTTTGAACCAATTAACTATGGCCAGTAGTTTCACAGTGGTTTCACATAAAAGAAGCAAGGCTTCTAGTGGTCACTACTCCAGGTAAAGGCCAGATGGCGAGGATCTGGGGACAAGTGATCCAGAGGAGAGGGTAACAATTGAGAGCTGGGCCTATAGCCAAACAAAATTTACAATACACTACACTCTTTCAGACTCAGATAAAACTTCTAAATTTGCAATAAATTAATATTTTTTAAATCCAAAGGTGGTATTTTTCCTTCACTATTTATTAATATATCTAAAATTGGAAATGAGATACTCAGTATCCTTCAGTTATGTAACCATGATTTCAATATTTCTCTTTTTCAGTAAACAGCAAAAAC
>NW_012150674.1:225547-226237 GCF_000956105.1 Propithecus coquereli | reverse complement strand
CAAGGTTTGGAATCCTAATTGGGAAGTAAGAAATTTGGTGCTGAAGTGAAGATGTGGTAAATATGAGCAAAAGCATGCAAGCATCTTAAGTGACGTTCTGGAGTTTGGGCACTGTTTTGAGAATGAAGAAAAGTAATTTAAAGGTTTTAAGCAATGAATGACAAGGTCAGAATTATATTTTGGAAATAAATTGCTAAAATTAGCTAAAAACTTAGAGTGAATTGGAGCAGGAAAAAACCTGGAAAAGAGGGACTGTCAAGGAAGTTACCATTGCAATAGTCCAGGCGAAAAGATCATAGTAACCTAAATCAGAAGCAACAGGGACAGGGAAACTTGAATTGATTTCTGCAAAGCATACAAAATGGATCAATAGGACATTGTATCTGTGCTGGTTGGTTGTTTGTTTTTAAATTTCTTTGTCTGTGTGTATTGTGAGGAAAAGGCGGGAGAGAGCTGGCTAATAATGAGGCCATGTTTCCGGCTTAAGCAACAGTTGAATACAGCCCTTCACTGGGCAGGAAGTCATAGGAAGAACAGCATTTTTAGTGAAAGATGGGTTGAGAAGTTCAATTTTGAACTTGTAAGAAAATGGCTCAAGTGCTCTCAGCTTCAGGTTCTTTGTAAAATGTAACACTGACCTCACCCACATTTTTCTGTGTTAAATGGAGTAACTTATGCAAAGCTTTGAAC
>NW_012150674.1:224947-225497 GCF_000956105.1 Propithecus coquereli | reverse complement strand
TCTGGAAATTTGGACAAATGACAGAACCTCCCACACTCAGCTTCTTCATTCATAAAATGGGCACAATGATAGAACTACCTTGTAGGCTTGTGGTCAGATTTTAGATGACATAATGTAAGCAAAATGCTTAGCACGATGTCTAGAAAAGAATTACTTAACAAATGTTAGATCATTGCAACAGCCACCAGCACCACTCCAGACTCCTATGTCCATTCTTTGTCCACCACGTGCTACACAAACAGAAGCAGCTCTTCCATCAAGCAGGACTTAATGGTGCCCCCAGACTCCTTCCTCTAGAAAGTCTTATGTTCCAATCTAAATTTCAAGAATGTGAGAGAGGATCTGTATGCTTATTGGAATCAATTTGGACTTTGTTCAGCAAAGCAAAATATAGTTAGAACAAGTTATAAAACAATTACAGTCACTTTGGTTTTTAGATGATTTATACTTGCTTCGGTGATGCTTATAGCATGCTTTTGCTTAAAGTAGATTTTAGGTTACAACTTCCATTACTGCCTCAACCTGGTTTCATTTATCAGACTTGTTTCAT
>NW_012150674.1:211836-214127 GCF_000956105.1 Propithecus coquereli | reverse complement strand
GCTTCAATGCTATGAGATCAACGTTTTTAGCTCCCACATATGAGTGAAATCACGCAGTATTTGCCTTTCAATGCCTGCCTTATTTCCCTTAACATAACATCCTCCAGGTTGATCCATGTTGTCACAAATGACAGGATTTCCTTCTTTTTTATAGCTGAATAGTAGTCCACTATTACTACTCAAACGATTATTTACAATTCTCCATCACTACCTCAATGAGCCACAAATACTTGTGTAATATTAAGCATACAAGTTTTAAGAGGTGAATTACTTCAAACTAATAAAATGACTTAAATTGAAGTAGTTTTGGAGACATTCTCAGCTCAATATTTTATTCAAGCACTTTTTAATGTTAGACTTTGAAGAGAATTTCACATTCAATAAATAATAAGCATATCATTGTAAATAATAAAACAGTGTCAATGCAAGACTCAATTTTATATTTCGAACAGATGCCATTGCCTCAATTCAAATACATGTCAATGATAGGCTTCCAAATCAAGAGCCAAGGTCAGTGGAAGAGATACAGGCTGATGAGAAGGAACTTAGAATCTATTCCATACAGCATCTTTCTAGCAGCTTTTTGTTTTAGAAAGTGAGACAACATGAGAGGCTGTGGCTTTTGGGTAAGACTCAGAGGAGTTTAAATTCAAATCCCAATTAACATGACTCTCAGCAATCCACTTAAGCACTTTGAACAACAATTTCCTATCTATACACAGAAATAATATCTACTTTACAATGTAGCTGTGAGAATGAAACAAGAAAAAATTTATAAAGCATCTAGAAGATTCTCTAGTAAATGCATAACAAATGTGAGCTTGTTTCTGCCTTAAAATATCTTGTTTTATTTTTCTTGGATTTCTCTTTATTTTTTGTTTTTTTCGTTTTGCTCAGAGAAGCAATTTCAAAATCATATGGCTTTTTATAATTCATAGAGATTTATCTCATACTATATTAATATTTCCCTCAAAAATAAACCAACACTAGTAAAACGGTCCTGATTCTACTTACATTGTTAAAAAGATTACCTTATTCTTTACCACCTGACCATTGTTATCATAAACACATTTTGATTCTGTTAAATGTGGTCCACTGAAGTCAATTACTGTATATGTTTATTGATAGGTAGACTTACTAGTGTCCATCTTAGTAATAAAGCATTAAAGACCTTTAACACTTAAATTGTGATCTGCAAAGAACATCAGCATCACCAAGGAACTTGTTAGAAATGCAGAATCCCAAGCACCACCCCATATCTACTGTATAAGAATCTGTACTGCAACAAGATTCTCTAGTGAATCACATGTACATTTAAATGTGCATGAGAAGAGAAATAAGTTCATGCATTTAGAATAAACGGATTATAGTGAAGTTCCTAAATGTAGTTTGACACTATGGCAAAAAGACTAAAAAAAAGAAAAAGAAAAAGAAAAGAAAGAAAAGCACAGTCTTACCTTTGTTTCTGTCCTAATTCCAGAAGCTTCTGAACATCAGTTTTGGAGGACTGCTCATCATTTTTTAAAGACTGATAAGAAATGTGGAAAAAAGAAAGTTAAATTCAAGTGAGAAATTGCGGCCCGTTTTACTTTTGCTTCTATGGTACAATGCATGACTACACCTGGAACAGGAATGTGAAAACAAGGCATGATGGTCCTCACAGCTCTAAGATGCACACAGGAATTTATGACACCGGTTAGTATATATACTACCAGTGATTGAAAGGGGATTGAGTGCAGTCTGAGCTTTCAGAGGTTAGATGGAGAAGAAACTATTCTCTAAATAACTAAATTTCTTGAGAAGTGAATATAAAATATATCTTTTATTCTTCCTTTGAAGTTTTATTGTGTTCTCTGCAGGCATGTTAAACCAGCTCTGCTATAGATTCTACAAATACTGAGGAAGATTGAAAGCCTCCCTGCATAAGCCAGGAAATAACACAATTGAAGATTAAACCAGTTAAAAGACATGCACCTGTTTGATCTTGTCTATTTCTTATTTATGAGTAATGCATTAGAATACCCCAAAAAATAGGGTCATGTAAAATTGCATCTGGTCTTTAAGACAAAGTGTTAAGAACAAATATATATACCACTTTTGTCATTAGTATTTATACACTCTGGCAAACTCAGGATTCAGAGACCATGAATTATAGAAGAAAAGCCCCTTGAGCTTTTTCTCATAAAAGAATCTGTCCCATTAAGCCTCCTCTAATACCTTTCTTATTTATATCCAATAAACTATTTAATAGGGTAACCTGTCATTCTTGACATTAAAAGTGGAAACTAAGG
>NW_012150674.1:208531-210719 GCF_000956105.1 Propithecus coquereli | reverse complement strand
TACAATATAATCTTAATTTTGTGCAGAGGTTACTAAGAGGATTTAATATGATAAAGCATAATGGTTGGCACAAAATAAACAGAAGGCATTTTAAAAATTGCAACTACATTTAGTGTTATAATTGTTACCCTGTCAACAGATGTTACTCCATGAAATTATATCTTTTTGTTAATCAATTTTCCAGACTATAATTAGATGTGCTGACTTTAGGCTACTGGTAGAGAGAGACTGAGTGTCCTGGGAATATTGTAAACACTGACCACTTCTGGACATGTCACTATATACTTGCAATATTCTCAATGTGTCAGGTGTTCCATATCTCTGAGAAGGTAAAGGTATCTTGAATATTCTTTCCAGTCTTACTTACCTGATGAATTTCCACTTAATGATAAAGAGCAGCTCTGGCATTGGCTTCTATGGAAATCAGTTTGTATCCCCTTTTATCCTAGTGAGTGTTTTCCTAATGTTCTCTGCACACTTCCATGACAGTACTACTATTTCTGCACTGTTATCATCTTGCTATCTGTGTCTGTGTCCTACTGGGTTGTGGATAATTTTTTTATTTTATTTCCATCTTCTCCAGATGTAATATAACCTCTGGAACAAGAGCTTGTATGCCAGGTTCAAATACGCTGTCCCCATAAACAAGCTATTAGTTTCTTAATATTTCTGTAAGTCTGTTTTCTCACCTATAAAATGAGACTAATACTAACTATACCATAGTCTTTGTGTGAAAATTAAATAAAAATTGTAGACCTTGACCATGTTCAATAAGCCTTAGTGGTTACTGACACCGTCATCTTCCTCATCCTTATAAGACTAGAAAGCTAAGAAGAGTGTAGACAGTGGTAACTCGATCCCACATGGTTCAGAAACATGATTCAGTTCAATAACTAGTAGGCTCTGTAGCCAGATTGTCTGCATTTAAACTCTGGATCCTTTTTTTAAATATAAAAAATAGCTTATCTTCTCTAAGCATGATTTCTCATGTGTAATAAAAAAAAACACAATAATAGTACTACCCTATAAATGTTATGAGAATTAAATCATATAATACTTGCAAAGCTTTTAGCATAAGTAGATACTCAATAAATGCAATGTTAAATCAAATATTGAAATATACTGTCAAATATTTCAGAAATTTTTCTTATCAGATGTAGATCCCATTTTTGCTTTTTCGATTACAATTTCACCATGATAATACATTTTTATAGATGACACTCTCCTTTCTAAGCCATTCACTCATTTCAGTAATGAGGTTTATTAAAGAATCTTCAGAGCTATCCTGGGGGGAATTTAAAATTCTCTTAGAGTCATCATTCTTATATTCACTTAACTCTTGGTCATAATTATATTTTGTCATTTTATGTCAAAAACACATGGGACAAATTTATCTTCAAAGCTATGAGGAATTTGCCAGTCACATGACTTCCTCATTCCCATATCTGCAAACCACAGATTCCTGGACTGCATCTCAAATCATTCTTATTTTCAAAGCTTGTATAATAATAAGTAATAACTACTATGGTCAAGTCCAGAAATGTATTAAAAACTGTTAAAATACATGTAAATCTGCTAAGGAATATCAGGTGACTGCTCATTCTTACTGCTAGGAAAGTTAGTTTTGGTCTCACCAGAAGGTTGACTTTAATTCCATCAAGTTCTCTTGAGGTCTTTGTCAGCTGACGAAGGATGGTGCTTCGCTCCTTAAAGACTTCTTTCAGCTGCTTTTCTAGCTCTTCATAGTCCTGTCTAACACAGAAAGAACAGGCATGAGAGCCCCCAAAATGCTTCTATTCAGCATCAGTCATAATCATCAGCTCTCGTAATTTTAGTAAAATCTAGATTAATTAAAATTTCAATTACTAGGATATTTTATTGTTATGCTTTCATATAAAAGGGAAAAATTCAAAAACCATGCAGTTTTATAAAATAGATTTCATTTTCCAATGAGGGCTATCCTGGCTCAAGAGATGTTCCAGGACAATACTGTACATTGTCTATACATATAATGTAGTTTATCAGGTACCTCTTTGAAAATAGATATTTTTCCTGACATCACGCTTTCATTTAAAAGTCCTTAAAATTTTACAGCAAGGGATATGATTTGGAGCAATGTATCTCAGAAACACAGACAGGTTCTGAATTGGGGAAAAACAAACTTTGGGTAGGGGCCTTGCTTCTTCCC
>NW_012150674.1:202704-204521 GCF_000956105.1 Propithecus coquereli | reverse complement strand
TTGCTGTGAGCTAGGCTGATGCCATGGCACTCACTCTAGCCCGGGCAAAAGAGTGAGACTCTGTCTCAAAAAAAAAAAAAAGAAGGTGATGTATTTGTATAAAACTAGCCATAATGAATAAGGTCCAGTGAATGTAAAAATATGTATTTGTGTATGTGTGTGCCTATATCAGATTATGTTAGTAAGGAGAGAAATCTGAAAGGGAATGGTTTAACAAGAAGTAGAAGAGGATCGAAGAGAGATGGAATTTATGAGAGAGAAGGGCAACAAATAAGGAAAAGGAAAAAAGAAACCATGCTGCCTTTATGTAAAATTACGTGTGTGTGTGTGTGTATTTAAAAATCAAGTTAAAAGTTTTAAATAAGAAATGAAAAAGAAATCCTTTGTGGTATATGTATACCATGGAGTATTACTCAGCCATAAAAAATGATGGTGATCTAGCACCTCTTGTATTATCCTGGATGGAGCTGGAGCCCATTCTCCTAAGTGAAATATCACAAGAATGGAAAAACAAACACCACATGTACTCACCATCAAATTAGTATTAATTGATCAACACTTATATGCACATATAGTAATAACATTCGTCACGTGTTGGGCAGGTGGGAGTGGGGAAGAAGGGATGGGTATATTCACACCTAATGGGTGCTGTGTGCATTGTTTGGGAGATGGGCATGCTTATAGTTCTGACTCGGGTGGGGCAAAGGCAATATATGTCACCTAAACATTTGTACCCCCATAATATTCTGAAATAAAAAGAAATCCCTAGATTTTTAAAAATGAACAACACACCCAAGAAGAAATATATTGACTGAGACATCTCCATTCCCACAATCACCATTCACAGAAATGTAGATACCACATGACTTCCCTGATGTCTATACTTAAAAAAGAAAATCCTTATTAGAGCAATGCTTTCTGGATTAAAAACATGGGAAACATTATTTTAAAGTAGAAAGAATAGAAAAATAACACTGTGGTGATCCACGGTTTAGCATATTAATTAGATATAAAATTCAAAAATCAAAATTTGAGTTCCAGATTTTGTCACTAAACAGCTAATCAGCCATTAGGAAAATCATTGTAACACTCTGGACATCACTTTCCACATCTGTGAAATGAAAGGTTAAATTAAATTTCACAAATTGAAAAAAAGTATGAAAATAGCTTTTTTTTTAGTATAAGGACAAATAAAAATTAAAAATGAGAAACTTGTTTTTTCCTATGGAAAAACGGGAAGAGACCCCCCCTTTCTTAAAGATATTTACTTTAGAAAATTTTTATGTTGTTTCCCCGTCTCTTTGAAATGTATGTAAATCTTTTTAAAAAGATAAATAAATCTCTTGCCAGCTTTAAGACCCAGGATTGTCTTTGTCAATGACCTAGGACCCATTTTTATGAAATATAATTATAAAGGAAGATACTACACCTATTTCCCAGTTTCTGTGGGAAGGAACAGTGGGCATTTTATCTCATGCAATGAAACTACCTCTGGTCACAAAGATATTTATTTTTAGTTTATGGGAAATCTCCATACTGTTTTCCATAGTGGCTATCCAAATTTACATCCCTACCAACAGTATACAAGAGTTCCCTTTTACCCCCATCCTCAGGAACATCTGTTATTTGTTGTCCTTTTAGAAATAGCCATTTTAAGTTGGGTAAGATGGTATCTCATTGTGGCTTGAATTTGCATTTCCGTGATGATTAGAGATGTTGAGCATTTTCTCATATAACTGTGGACCATTTGTGTTCATTTGAGAAATGTCTATTCATATTTCCATTTGTGTTCATTTGAGAAATGTCTATTCACATTT
>NW_012150674.1:200974-202654 GCF_000956105.1 Propithecus coquereli | reverse complement strand
AATTTCACTGATGAATAGTAATCAGCCAGTAATTAGACAGTTATCAATGCCCCAGGTTTCCATTCAGTCTCACTGGCAAAGTCAAATAACAAATGGCAAGGCAATTTTCATTTTTTTCCAATTTTAGAAACTTTATATCCCAGTTTGTTTCTCCTGAACACATCTCCCAAATTATCTTAAGTGACCATAGCAAATCATAATGGTAGATAATATGTACTGACAACATATTATATATAAAATAGGTATATGCATATCAACTCATTTAATATTTAAAAGAACTACATGAGATAAGCACTAGTATTAACTGTATTTTACAGTTGAAGAAATTAAGTCATAAAAATAGTGAATAACTTTCAAAAACATGCTACTATTAAGGAAGTGGCAAATCAGTTAACCTCCACAGCCCAATGTCTTAACCACTACTCTGTAAGAACATACTGACTCAGCTATGTATGACTAATGATTGTATTAAATCAATCTCACATCATTGAAATAAATAATTTTATGTACAGTTCTGCTAGACTCAATTTGCTAATATTTTGTTTATGACTTTTACATTCATTTTCATGGGAAAAATTATTTGTAAATATATGTATAGAGAGAGAGTGAAAGGGAGAGTAAGAGTGAGTCATCTCTTGGGTACCATAATCTGAGATGCTCGGTATTTGCATATAACCTATGTGCACCTCTTGTATATTTTATTTCATCTCTAAATGACTTATAATACCTATACAATGTAAACACTATGTAAATATCTGTTATGTTTTATTGTTTTTTATTTGTAATATTTTTGTAGTTATTTTATTATTTATTATTTTTTCAATATTTTAATATTTTTGATCCATGGTTGGTTAAATCCATGGATAAAAAGAGCCAACTGTATAGTCAGATTTTATACTCACAAACACATCAAAAAGAAGAAAGATTTTAAATTATTCTCCCCCTAGCAGCCAAAGATATTCCAAAGTGTCATAGTGTCTTATTTATTCATAGTTATGGTGATTGAATAATAGTGATTTTACATGGCTTAGTCAAAATATTAAAACAGGAACTGTAGGTAGTTGTTTTCTCGAAAACATTTGCAATGCTTGCCCCCAAGAAAATCATAACAACTATAAAATTTCTGTGACTCTTGGCACAAAAACCATGGAATATTTTGTCAAGTGACATCTGTGTTAACTAAAACTATTCTTTTCCACATCCAACATTTCTTTTTTTCAGACTCAGCATTCAATGTGACCATAAGGATATTTTCATATTTTTTCATTCAAGGCCAATAAAAACTAAGAGAATCTCCCAAAGACATTCAAGATATGTGGCAGAATTAGTTATGTCCCTATGTAAAGTCTCCACTAGGGAAGAAGGGATCTCTCATACACATATCATCAAAGATTGCAGGATTGGGGTCCTTTTGCCAAGATAGTTTTAAAGAAAAAATACATAATCCTTCTCCCACCAATCCTATACCTAGGAATCTATCCATAGTAGTTCCAGTCTTCAATAAAACAAGTGTAAATCAGTATTAATCATAGATAAAAATATTTAGAAGAAATTTTAAGATGTCTGAATGAATTATGTTACATACAGATTCTCATTGATTAAACCTTGTATTAGGTTATATATATTGCCTTTGCCTATATATGCCTCAAGACTAATGAACATCATCATCCTCCTCTAAGC
>NW_012150674.1:193478-194981 GCF_000956105.1 Propithecus coquereli | reverse complement strand
AGGGGATGGGATAGAGACTCAAAAAAGTTTGCAAAAATACATATAAAAGTCATGATGAGAAGTCTTGGCACCTCTCACATAGCTGACATTTCTGTTATAACCATGTAAGTAACAAGTTCCCAGTATTCAATAAATGTTACACAGTTTTAACATTTTTATTCCCCCTCAACCTTGGCAAAATATTAGAAAATGTGATAATTAACATCTTCATCATAATATTCTTCATAAAAGCAGATTATAAAACAGAAACATCAATGTCCAGGTAATTTTTATTCCTTCCTTGATCTATGAAAGAAGTATCAAATACAAGTCACCACACAGCTCACAGCAAAAATTTTCCCATTGCCCTGGGAGGTAGTCTCACCCTGGGGGTTACAAACCTTGGTTTAAGCTGTCACTCAGAGCTTTCTAAATGGACAAGGAGCAGCTTTAGGACACATTTTTTTAAGCATCATGAGCACATATTTTCCATTGCTGGAATCCCGAGTAGCCAGCTTGTCATGTGTCCAAAGTTTGCATATGTCATTGTCATTTGAAATATGGGCATGTTTATCACAGATTAAATTAATAGCGGAGTTGGAAAATGTAAAAACATCACTTTTTAGTTATTGGTCCAGGTGCTGTAGGAAATGCTAATGAATCAAGGTGAGTAGTGGCAATGGGAAACATTCCCAACTGGTGGAGGTCATTTGCAACAATTGTAATTGCAATTGTTCAGCTTCCGTGCCCAACTTTTTGTTCTGAAGCCTGGGGAATGAATTCACATGCCATCTCTGTCACCAAATTGCTACTTCAAATGGTTTTCAATAGGCACAGCTGTTTTCTTCATTATTAATGTACCTCAATAAATATACAGAAAACTATCTGATTTCAGTAGATATTTAAACAAAATATTTAATTCACCCAGTCTCAGTTCTTCTTATATCACTATCCCCAATTCTGTGATTTAATAAATTTCATAACTTGCCTATTAGTCTTCAAATCTGGATTCCATTTGTTTCCTACCACATAATGACCAAGTTTGAAAAACATTAAAGGAAAATGAAAGGTGATTTTGAAATGTCCCACTACACATTCTTTCAGATTTCCTTCTTTTTTGTCTCTTGCCACTTCTTTTCTTTCATGATTTTTTTAAAAGGGCAAGAACAATTTGCTCTCAATATGAAAAATCTAAAATAGAACAAAAGTAGGAAGGTAAGGTTTTAAAATCTTTACTGTCCTTGGTATTAGAGCTCAGCTAAAAAATTTTCTTACTAAATTTGCTGTGCTTTTTCAAGGAGGAAAGGAATTTAATAAACCCAAAAGTGTCTTGGATGTAGAGTGAAGGCTTTCACTCTCACAGTATATAGTTCAAGTAAATGTGTACATATATGTGAATGCATATTTGTAGACAGACAGACATGGCTGCCAATTCTATAAACATATGAGCCCAAGGCACTTGTGGTAATCAAATTATGTGGGTAATATATCCTCTGCCTAAAGGTTTTGGAGGTTAAAACATTT
>NW_012150674.1:192021-193428 GCF_000956105.1 Propithecus coquereli | reverse complement strand
ACATATTTGGGCTGCAGACCAACTCTAAAAGCTCCAACATGCTGGCTTTTTGTTATGTGATATTAATTGGTTTTTGTTTTTACTTCTCTGTCAGGCTTTCAGGTAATTGCATCGGAACTCATCCTAATTATTGCAAAGAACATCAACTAAAGCAGTACCATTCATCATGTGTTCTGAGTTCCAACAGTATCATCATTGTCTGGGAACTTGGCAAAAATGCAAATGCTTGAATTGCATTTAAAGCTTCTGAATCATAATCTCTGTGGTGGAGAAGAACCCAGAAAACCATTTTAATAAGTTTTTCAGGTAATTCTTATAGGTCTACAAGAAGAGGATCTATAAATGTATGTTTTACCTTTGTACCACATTTCCTGTGTCTGGCATAATCCTCAGCACATAGAGTATACCAACAGAAGTTGACTAGAGCCAGGACTAACCTGTCTGCTTTTCAGGGCTGCATTGACAATGGTGATATGCAAGAGGCATTTGTTAGAAATATGGGGCAAAAAATATTATAGAAAATGTAATAAATAAGGAAATTTAACCAATTTAGAGAACAGATATTAATCCTGGTGACCCTATGTGGTGGTTAATTTTTGGTGTAGATTTGACTGAGCTAAGGGATGCCCAGATAGCTGGTAAAACATTATTATTGAGTGTGTATGTAAGGTGTTTCTGAAAGAGAGTAGCATTTGAATCTGTAGACTGAGTAAAGAAGGTCTACCTTTACCAATGTTGGTGGGTATCATCTAATTTATTATGATCTCTGATAAAACAAAAAGGCAGAAATTCACTCTCTTCTGAGAATCCCCACAATTTGTCAAGTACAAGCTGGAAAGACAGTGGTGTCATTTAGTCTGACCCCAAAGACAAGAGAACAAGAAGCACCAAAGTCCGAGGGCAGGAGAAGATATATGTGTGTATATATGTATATATATACACACATACACACACAAATATAAAATATATATATATTTCCTATTGGTTCAGTTTCTCTGGAGAACCCTAATGCCCACTCAAAAAATGTTTTAGTTCTTCATCTAACAAAATTTGACAATCATTAAGCTCTTCTGTGTTTTCCATCTGATATCTTTAAAACTGGTGGTCCTGCATAGTATATTTGACACAGAGTTTGGCCTAAAATATTATAAACACACACACACACACACACACACACACACACACACAAAAACGTGCAAACATGGAGCTCTGGTTTTACAGATTGGATCTGTATATAAGCTCTTCTACTTACTATCTCTGGAATTTAGGCTGAATAATTAACATCTTAAAGCCTCATTTTCATATTTAAAATTAGAGATATAGCCTTTCTTGAAGATCTGTTGTTATAAACACTTTCTTAAAAGATAGGACATGCACAAGAGCAAACAGACAACCTACAGAATGGGA
>NW_012150674.1:190575-191852 GCF_000956105.1 Propithecus coquereli | reverse complement strand
ATAATCAGCATGTTAGTTTTTTATTAACTTTATGTATTTATACAGAAATAAATGTCACTAGGAGTGGAGAAATCCATGGCTTTGCATTCTGTTTGGTTTGTGAAATGAATCTTCTGCTTGATGACTGATAGAAGTTATATCGATTTTGCCAGCCTCTTATGCTGAGTGGTTTCAGATCCTGCCATTCTGCAAATTGTATCTAGTCAGAAAGAAACTCTAAAACATGGGGAAAAAGCAATGAGACCTGTATGATAATCTCGGATTCTACAGGGGATACCTCCAAAGGCACTTTTAAAATGATAAAATCACCACCTTTCATTTATATAAATCTTTTTCTTTGAGGACTTCACAGTGATTCAGAAATTTCACTCCACTTATTTTCACTTTCACTCCTCAAGACACTGACAGGGGCCTATAGAAATGTTAAATTGGTCTGATTCCAGTGAATGATAATCACTGTTAATTTGGGGCAAATGAAAATGATCTCACCAGAGGAGTACATTTCCATAACTTCCCAAAGTAGGAGCATAAAACAAGAGGACTGAATCCTGGCTCATATTTACTTAAATTTCTCATGTTCCAAAGATCTAATAAACCAGCACCTAAGAAAGGTTGATAACACTACATTTTTTTAATCCATAAGCTCCTCTCCATAAACTCACTGCTGGTGAACAGAAAGAACCACCTGACTAAATTATCACTTCAATAATACCTTCTAACTGCTTTTGAGGCCAACAAATACAAAAATGGTGACACTTGCAGAAAGAATGAAGGTTCAGCAGAAGCTTGTGTCCATACTTCTTTATCGGTAAAGTTATGAGCTGTATCAAATATTATTTATTGGGATCCCATTAGCAAATAAGGCTTACACATAGAAAGAGTTCTCTTAATGATTCCTAAAAAATTTGAAATGGAATTCCTCCTAGTTTGTGATAAAGCATAATGTTGTACTAACTATGAATAAGCATATGATAACTACAAAATACAGATACAATTATGCTTCCCTCTTTCTTCAGGTTCTCCCTGAAAATTTCCTCCCATGTACTCTGTATTCCAGTCAAAATACATTTTATTACATTTCCCAAATACTCTTTACTATTTTATAATGCCATACCTCTGTATATACTATTATGTTCACGAAAATGATGTTTAGACCCAAGTTAACAGATTAAATTCCTCTTTTTATTGTTGCAGAATGTGCAAAATATATAATAGTTGTTTGCTTAGGCACTAGCCATTTCCTTCCCTCTTCTCTTACTGATAGAATCTGTGCATAC
>NW_012150674.1:177954-178839 GCF_000956105.1 Propithecus coquereli | reverse complement strand
AATCTTCATTTCCTCAGCTTTCACTCTTTCATAAAACCATTTTAATCTTGCATCAATATCCACCAGTCCAGCAAAATTGCTTCATTCAGTTTCACAAAAATAAAATTATGAACATAACCAATATGTCTAGCACTGTTTTTAACTTCCAGGAATATAGCAGGTTTTGTTGTTATCTTTTTTTTAATAAACACAATCCTTTCTTTCTGGGTCATATATTCTTATGATGGGAGTCACGTTATAAAAAACTAAGTTACCTTTGTTAAATTTTGGTAAGTGCTAGAAAGTAAAATAAAACTGAAATAGAAAGGTACAGAGAGTGTCAGTACTGGGTGTGGTTGATTTTAAAGTAGGTAGTGGTCTGGGAAAGTATCACTAAGATGCTGACACTTGAACGAAGACCTAAAAGGATGAGGAAAATAGCTATAAAACAGTCCAAAAAAGAGCTTTCTTGGGAAAGGGAATCACAAGAACAAATTTAGAATGTAACATTGTGTCTGACACATCCCTTCTCCCTCACCGGCAGGTCCTAGCATCTTTTGTTGTTGATGTTGGCTTCTGCTCAACAAAACTGTATGTCACAGTCTTTCGGTGCTCAGAACTCTTCTCGTCAACTATGCTCTCTTCCTTAATAGACTCATTCAATCCCATGATATATCATCTCTATTCTGATAAATGCCAAATATGTATGTCCAGTCAAGGTTATTCTTCTGATCCCCATATCTGTATATCCATCCGTCTTCGTATTTCCAATATCTTAGACTTACCGTCTCCCAAATAAAACTTTTATGTGTTTCCCTTGTTTTCCCTATCAGTAAAACAACCCTCCCAATTTTCAACGAAAAACCAATCATATCTGTTATCTTCCTTTTTCTACTTTTAATATTC
>NW_012150674.1:172800-174005 GCF_000956105.1 Propithecus coquereli | reverse complement strand
CACTGTGCCCCATGTCACTTATGTATTATTATATATTATTATACAATTATGTAACAATTAAAAACAAAATTTTAATCAATCATATCTTGCTGATTCCAAAACTTGCTTAGTCACTTAGTCATGTGTCTCTGGTATGATTTTATATGAGAATGTATAAATCTCCCATTTATTTAAATCTTGCATAATATTTCTTAGAATGCATATAATAATGGCTTATACTGATGGACATTTAGAATGTTTCTATATATATGTATTATTGCTAAGCAGAGAAAACTTTTTTGTACATAATACGTCTATTAATTCAATAAATATTTGTTGAAGTGTCTTCTAAACTCGTGACATAAATCACTGAAACAAACATAAAAGACTGACATGTAAAGTAGTCAGAAGACTCATTGAGATAGTAAGATTTAAGCAAAGGCCAAGGGAGGTAAAGAAGTTAGCTGAATAGATAGATATATGGGAAAGAACACTCTAAACTGAGAAAAGAGAATAAATCTTTGAACACATAATGTGTTGAAAGAATATCAGAGAGATCCACATGGTCCAAGCAGTGAGCAATGGACTAGTAGGAAGAGAAAATGTCAGAGGGTCTAAAGAGTTTAGGGCTTTCAGAACACTTAAAAATCTCTGCCTTTTATTGTGACTGAAATCTATATTCACTGCGAAGTTTTGAAGAAGAAAAAAAAATAAGTGAAATTTCTGTATCATATTATATGCCTACTTTAAACTTTGCCAGATTGGCCTCTCTGAATTTTACAACATTTTACATGTCCATTAAGAGATGTCATATGAAAGCATATCTTTTTTTTCATCCTAATATATTTGGGCTATTATAAATCTATTTAATATTCTTTTCTAATCTGATTTATGTTATACTGCATATCTCCATTAATTAGAAGAGGGTAGGCATGATTTTATATATTTATTGCCCATTTTTATATCATTTCCACCTGAATCATTTATTTTATATTGATAATCTTCAGCTCTTTAAATATATTGATATATAAACCCCAAACATATTTTTAAAGGCACAAATTACAAAGGCAAAAAGTGGTTTTGCCTTTTGTCTTTACTTTTCTCTGATAAATTCTACACCCCACTACAGTCCAAGCAGCTTATATTCAGTACAGAAAAACTGAGTCTTTGTTCAAAGGATTAATAAATGAAATACACGGTTCCTTTATATGAAAAACAAAGACCTC
>NW_012150674.1:167035-170450 GCF_000956105.1 Propithecus coquereli | reverse complement strand
ACAAACTAATAAACACCACAATCATTTTCAAATTTAGAAAAGTGGGTAACATTTTCTTAATAAATTATCTGATATACATTTTTGTTATTAATAATGGTTTAAAGATGAATATGTGAAGAATCTTTTGGGGGGAACATTAGTTTCTTTAGGTCATCTCTCTGCATTGTTGGTGACTTCACTGCCATTTTTTCTGGAATTCCAGGGTTCTTCAGAATAAAATATATAAGATGGTGAATAACGTGGTCTGAAACACTGGACCTCTTAGGACATATGGACGTGTTCATTTTTTGTTGCACTGTTACAAATGTTTTGCTGTAAAAAAATACAGAAATCCCAATAAATTACATTTTGTGAGATTTTCCTCATGAAAGAAAAAAATGTATGATATGGTTATGACTACTGTATCTTTTTTAGACATACATAAGAGAACATCTGTGTTGACAAGATGAGACTGGCGTTGATGAGAATTGAATCCTCTGCTTACAATTTGTGCTCTTAACTGAAAAAGTTTTCATATACTATTTTCTGGTTGTGTATATTTCAAGCCTTGTTTCTCTTCCACTATCAGATATTTCAGCTGCTGAGCATATAGAACATGCTCAATTCCTGATTAGATTACTGGCCTTATACCACCATATAATAACATCTGGAAAGCTGGTACAGTTGGTGATAGGAATATACCATTCCACACCTGAGATGATATAAAAATAACATAATTGAATGTGAACTATATATGTATATCTCATTGCATCTGTATTAAACATAACTTCAACTCAAGTTCCCCTTTTTCGAGGATCAGCAAAATTCTACTACAATAATAGCATTAGACACAAAAGGAAGCACCTTTGAAGGATGTCAGAATGGAAATAAATTACAATCTTAAAGTTTTAAAATTTTACTTTTTCAAATATTGCAAAAATTCAAGACCATGTGAACACATTGATAAGATCCTTCCCAAAACCTTGAAAGGAGTTTGTGCAATGGAAGGGTCCAGAATTTAAGCTACATTAGCTTCATGGGAAATCAGCCTCTATGAGCCTGTTTAAGGGGGTTTAAAACAGAATCTAGAAATAAAACTGTTTTTAAAAACAAATGAATGCTATTATGAAGAGTCTATTCATTAAAAGTTCTCTTACCTTGAAGACCTGAAACAAGGTCTTGCAGAATAGACATGTTTTTTTAAAAAAACCTGAGTTATCAGACATTTTAATTAATAATAATAGGGTTATTAATTTATGACAATATGACTAAGTACTACAGAATTGAAACCTTAACAAAATCAGACATAATTATTACAGAAAGGAAAATCTCTGATCCCAAAGTTAAGAGAATTGATTTCTCATCCTATTTCTCCCTTAGGCCAGTGTCTTAATCTTCCCGCTAAGAGCAGGGAAATTAATATGTAGAAAAAATTGGTCTACACCTTTTCTGGACCCTCTAAGATATTCTCTCCAAATCCTTGCTGTGCTTATTTTTACACTTTCTAAAATTCTGGAAAGAAAATTATCAAAGGGGTTGAGAAATAAGAATTGTTCTAAGTGGGATAGAGAGGGATAGCTAGAAAAAAATCAGACAAGAATAGAAAGCATCATGAAAAGAGAGTGAATGCTGAAGAAAGAACACTTTTGGGTCAGGAACATAACCAAGTTCTGAAGAGTAAAAGAGAAAAAATATGTATAAATGTAACATGGGGATATTAAAAAATGAAGTTATAAAGAGGGCTGTTGACTACAGTGAGACAAGACAAGAAAGCAAGACTTGGATCTCTAACTCGATCTTCCAGCTAGCAGACGGGCTAGATCTGGAGTAGGATAGCACAGTCTACCTCAGGTTATGAATGACCAAACAAACAGAGCATGCATGGTACTCAAGGGGTGTGAGGATGAACTAGAGATGCAAGACAAACAACATAACTGGCACTAGGATTCTCTTCTGTGGCTACAGATGTCTTAATAAATAAACATAGCAGGAAACCAGGTGCCAATCGTGCACAGTGATCTACAATGGCATTGAGTTAAGGGTGGCAGGATCTGTCAGTAAGTGGTCGGTCCCAGTTTTTGCACTAGCAACAAAGTTTTAAGATATCCGTCAAAAAGTAAATGACAAAATAGGGCCTCAGTCATAACCTGGGGATTGGACAGTAACCTGCTTATCAAGACACGCTAATGATAGAGATCCAGTTATCAAAATCAGGTATAATGTGAAGATAAAAATCTCAAGCTGAAGTCCAATGACCAGACCTTTAGGAGAAGCACAGGATGTTAGTCTCCACCTTCTCACAGTAGTGTCCGGTACTTTCAAAACAGACACCTGAGAGTAAATCTTGACTATTCAGCTCGCTGGCTACATATCATTGAGCAAGTGCTTAATTTCTCTGTATTTGTTTTCTTATTTGTAAAATGAGAATTATAAAGGTAACTGGGTTGTTATGAGGATTAAATGGGATTATGTATATAAAGCATTAGGACGGAATGTGACATTTTGAAAACAATCATTGAATGGTTTCTTTTGTTGTTATTTCTCTTGTTACTATCATTAAAAACTTAATTTTGGTAAAAAGGAAGGGTATGTAACTGACTGGTGGATGGCCTCGGGGAGAATGACATTGATTGGCAAAGAAAATAGATTTAGTGAAACCAGGCTCCAACTAAAAACCAGTCTCCAGAAAGCGAGCAAAGTTGAGCTGTGACCACAGTGAGAGCTTAGATAAGAAGTAAGTGGGTAAGCTCTTCCTCTGAAACAACATGTTAGTGCCTACCAAATAATTAGTCATTTCAAACTGGTACTAACTGATCAACACTAAGGTGCTTACATGGTGGTAATACTCACTGGGTGCTGGTCAGGTAGGGGGGGTGGGGGCTGGAGCAGGTGGGGTGAGTAAACCCACAGATAATGGAGACGGGGTGCACTATATGGGGGAAGAGCACGCTTGTGGCCCTGGCTTGAGCGAGGCAAATGCATTTCATGCAATCAAAATGTTTGTACCCCCATAATATCCTGGATAAAATAATAATAATAATTAGTCATTTCTGATCTTAAGCACTAACCCAGTAGACACAAATACATTTAACCCTTTAGATCTGCTCTGGAGGAAAGGCATTCAGATTTCACATAATCCCAGGATTTCTGACTCACAAGAAATGCCCAATTGTGTCTGAACATGGATAGATACAGCCTACAATGCCAGGAAATACAGTGGGGTAAATTAAAAGATTAATCTGGCATAACAACTCCAGGCAAGGGTGCAAAGTATGAAAATAAGTTCTGCCTTTTGCAATAATCTAATAAAAATATCATGATCATCGCTATACTCTACAAGTTAAAACCCTGTCTTTGCTTCTCAGCAGCTCCGCGATGTAGGGCAAGTTATACAACCTCTCTGAGCCTCAGTGTGTTCATTGTAAAATGGACCTAA
>NW_012150674.1:158288-165715 GCF_000956105.1 Propithecus coquereli | reverse complement strand
AAATTTAGCACATGGAAAACTCTATAGTGTAATGTTTATGTTTTCATTTCCTAATTTTATCTCAGACCCTTGAATCCTTCATCATAATCCACTTTATTTGGCACAACTCTGCTGGTCCCCTTGGCATTACAAGTGATTTCTAAAATTATACTGGAAAGTTTCAAACATAAATTTTCATGTTAAATTAATAGGCAACTCCTGGGAAAACAAAGCAAACAGTATGAGCAGGGTCAAACCTTCAGCATAAAATGTTGAAGGGCTCCAGTGATAAAGTCAGGAAGTTGGGGATCAGATAAGTTAATAAAAATTATACATCATTCACTGAAAAGTGGCTAAATTTTGGAAGTCATTATGCTTGTAAGCACTGAACAATTTCTGCTGCAAACAGAAATGGAAGCAAGTGTGTGGAAAATCAAACTCTAGATATTCTGTGATAAATAACAGATGTGGAGCTATTTAGGTGAAATGCATAGAACAGATTCAATGGTGAAGCAGATGCAGATGTATTTTGGACGTATGTACTTAGGCATTTAGAATAAGAACAGGGTAGGAGAGCAGTTTAAAAAACGCACACATGTTTGCTATGATGTTTAACTGTACCACTAGGAATCAGGGTCTTCAGGGGACACATACAAGATGCCTCTTTTTGTATCCTATAACTGAAATGGAGGTATCCCAAGGATGGCTTTGAATTGTTTATGTCATGGCACTGCCTCATGAGCAAAGTGCTCCAAACACTAACTGTCACCACAGTTAAATAGAGAATATGAGTTACAGAAGAGAACATTAGAAGCTGCAACAATGAACTGCAAGTGATAAAGCAATCAACTCAGCCAAAACTTTGCGTTGCAGAGACCACTTTTTTCCTCAAATTCTATTCAAACATGATTACAAATGTTTTATAAGGTATCCTTTCACATTACTACATACTGACAATACAGGCTTAAGATGGAATTCCCTAATCTCAATAACTACTAATACATTTATAGCCTTCAACAATAAAAAACAAAATAATTTCTTGAATTTGCAATGTGTGAATACAATACTATATGAGAATGTCAATAAAGTATGATGTTTATTATTTCCACTTCAATTAAATATGAAGAAATTAATATTTGCTTTGATGTTTCTTCAAAAATATTTAAGAGTAGGTCAGGAAGGACATGAGGTGGCTGTAAAGCAACAATTGATTTATTCATTCAACAAGACTTCATTATTATCTACCATACATGACATAAATCATTCTTGTGGTAGAGCTGGTGACACATCACAAATCAAACCACAATTCCTGCCCTGAAAGATCTCTTAGTTTATGATATTTCATGGGAAAAAAATGTCAAGTCATTTATCATCATCAACACAATGATTGAACCATAATTAGGTTGTTTCAGGAGTAAAGTAGGAGATACCCAAAACAGACTGTGTGGGTGGACAATTACCAGGTACTCCTGGGAAAGAATGCTCTTTGGTAGCAGTAACAGTGTGGGAGAGAAGGAAATGCGTAACTTGCCACAGCTAGAAGATATGGCACATGAAAAGGCACAGTAGGAAGAATAAGTGGTATTTTCCAGATACACTAATATTTCGGTGTGTGGGTGAGTAGGGTGAGTGCAGAGTGAAGGTAAGAGATGAGAAGAGATGATTACTAGGCATGCATAAGATTCTAAAGAGCTAAGGACTTTTACATTTGCTCCTAGAGTGATAGGTAGACGCTTGTCATGCCCCTAGTACTCACCTGAGCGTTAGGGTGTAGGGTGCAAAACACTTTTCAAAAGAAAATGAGAAAGATTTTGTTTTATCAATGGCAGCTTTGGTAAGAAAGTTGTATTTAGGGTATAGATATATAAGCTTAGGGTAAAGATGGGCCCTAGAAAATATGGACCCTATGAGAGAAGGTAGTCAATAAGGCGTTCCTTGGTGGTTTTATTTTTTATTTGTATATATTCATGAAATACGAGTGCAAGTTTGCTACACTGATATATTGCATTGTGGTGAAGTCAGGGCCTTCAGTGGAGCAATGCACATTGTACTCACCAAGCAACCTCCCATCATCCAACCCCCTCCCACCCTCATCCTTGTGTCCAATTTAGCCCAGGGACTTATATAGATAGAGACCCCTAATATAGACTGTTTGTATACTGTGTTAGAATGCCATATATCCCACTCTGATAACTCAAAAATCCTCAGTAAGAGCTCAGAGACATATATTTCTTTGTTGGAATGGTATTTACAGGCAGTAAAGTGAATAAAAGAAAAATAAACTACTACAGTGTATGAATAGAAATTCTTCAAATGTAGGATTTCAAAACCAGGTATTATAACAAAAACATAAGTCTTGAGAACCCTTTTTAATAGAAATATTCATGGGGGAGAGGATGGTGCTGAGTTCTTCACATTTGTAAGATGGTAGCTTGTGTCTATTTCAAAGATAACTTAGATAAGAATAACTCCAAATTAATTGAGGATTGGGGGCAGCAGGTGTCTGACCCTTGAGCCATACCATAATAAACTGCATCACCAAAGGAAGCTTAAATGTGCTTCTGAGCCATTCAAGTAGAAAGAAGTTAAAGACTCTTGAGTCTTGTGCAGAATTCTGTGTTGGGAAAGAGGATGTTAAATAAAGAAGGGGCATGAAAAATCCAAAAGGCTAGTTAAAACAGAAGCTGGGACAAGGTAATGGTCAACATTCTAAAGGTAATAAAAAAATGATCTTTCTCCATACCTCAAACAGAATTTACCTGTTTTAAAACTAAATAAATGTTTCTTCCATTTATTGAAAAGGACAAGAGGAAAATAAGTTCTGGAACATATCTCTGCAATTGGAGATTGGGGACATATGGAGGCAGCACTCAAAACTGTGCCTGCACAGGGACCCTGGTTCTGTGCACAGGAGTGTCTCTCCTTTCTGCTGGACCCTGAGATCTATCCCAAAACAAAAACTGTTATAAACGGACATTTTGATTTTGCACCTACTGAAATATTTCCCCTCAGCTGTGACTCAACAATTAGACAGCTGTCTCCCATAGGAAAAAACTTGGATAAGTGGGGCGAACACACACACGACAAAGATATATATAGAAAAAACAATGAAATTCATTAAATATATCACATAGTATGACAAAGAATGTGAGAGATATGAAGGTGAAGATGGTGCATCTCCTGCTTATAAACTTCATATTACCAGGCAAAATAACACACACGCACACAGAGTAAAATACAGGAAATATTGACTCTTTAGGAGAAGCACATAGGCATCCAAACTGGGAGAAAACACTAGCAGGCACAAAAATCAGGGAAGGCTTCATGGAGGCAACATTTAAGAATGATTATTGCTTTATGTTAGCCCAGAAATAGGATCTTATGTAAATAGTTTATTTGAGTAGTGATCCCATGAAGCCCTAGTTGGGCTGTTGGGAAGTAAGACAGGGAGGGGAAGAAAATCAGTAAACTTGACTTAAAGAGCAGATTGACACTTGAAAAACGGGAGCAATACAGCTGGAGATCTCTGCTGGATGGCAAAAAACACAACTCAGAATTGTACAACCATAAGGGCAAGGAAACCAGGGTAGTTTTTCCTCCAACTCCTCTCTGACATTGGCTGAGCATTGTTTCTATGGCCTTAACTTCCAAAAGCTTCCAGCATGCCAGTACACTGGGCACAGCCACATTATCGGCAACAGCAATAAAAATTAGCTTAAGCCTAAGGAAACTGGAGGGAGAATCTGTAGAAAAGAGGGAACATTATAAGCAAATGCACATAGATGAGAAGGCTCAGGGGAAACCAAGAGCCATATCCAAGGTAGTTGTGAAGTCTGAAGGACATGGAAAGAAGTCAGGGTGAAATAGGATTGGAAAATGATCACCTAGAGAACTAGGTTTAAAAGTTCAAATTTTTTTCCTGTAGGCAATTAGGACCAAAAGACAATTTTGAGCAGTAAAGTGATGTAAACAAAACAAATATTCATAAAAATCAGATTGGTGAGCAGGTAGAGAATGTAAAAAAAAACAAAAAATGGAAAAACAGCACTGATTGGGAGACCTGTTTGAAGGCTATTGAAAATATCCTGGAGAGTAGTTTTGAAGATTTAAACTGGGAAAAAGTCAGAAGAAATGAAGAGAAGGAGAAAAAAGGAGAAGTATTGTAGAGGGAGACTTTCTAGGATGCTTTATGTTTTGATGTAGAAAATAAGCCAAAGGAAATGAGCATTATGCGGGGCCATCCTCCAGGAGCAAGATGTGGATCTTGCATGCTGAATGGAGGTAAATAACAAAGGGATGGTGGGTTCTGTTTTGGTCTTCTGTGTTTGCAATGCCAGGTGGACCTTCAGACAATGAAAATGTGAGATTGATCATGCTAAACCTATTAGAGGAGATGAGCTTATCAGCTGAGGGACAATGGTAAGTACAAGAGGCACTTTTAGCAAGTAGGGTATGTGCGAGTGCCATTGAGGAGAAATAAAAAGCATATGCATGAGATCTGATAAACCAAATGTCCCTAGTTAAAGGCAAGGGACCACGTTGGGCAGTGCTGAGAGATGAAGCACTACTTCTTGGGTATACTGCCTTTCTACCAGAAGATGCTGACAGGAAACTGAAAAGGGAAATTAACGTTCCCATTCTTTGCACACATTGGCATTTACAAACAGTAGATGATCGATTCGTACTGCTTGACTGGTAGTGGAGGAGCAAGAAGAAAAGGACAAAAGGTACAGAAGAGAGAAAAAAATGAAAACTATAAAAACATATAAAAGACAAGGAGAAGAACAGTATCCAGAGTAAATTCTCCCCTCCAGGCATGCAAAAGGAAGGGCACAGAGTTGCTAATGCCCTTCTGGCAGAAAAGGAGCAAGGCTCATTATTTTACTCTTTCTAAAGTTGTTCCCAGCTTCCCTGTGCTGCTTCTGTAGGGGCTCTAGACTTGCTTAGATAGCAAACATGTCAGAAGGTTTGTTAATTTTTTTTGAAAGATTGCCCTAGGCCCTCTCCTTCACAGAGTAAGATTAACAGCATCCTGAATGTGCCTCCTCAGTGGGAATGCATCTCTAATCCAGCCCAGACTTCTGAGTGTCCCAGGCCTCATTTAACCACTCCGTTTCCTACAGGAGCGGAAAAAAGGTCAAGGGACTGGAGGTAGATGTCTCGATGTCAGGGAGTGAAAGAAGGATCTTCAGTTCCTGAAGATCTGCAGCATTGATGAGTTAGATTTCTTAATCACGCTTTGAATTTATTAACTGGAAACATTTTGTTGTGAGGCCAGTGATAATAGAACTCCCTATCTGACACAATCGTAATGGTCAGGAACTTTACGAACCCAGTCTCGGATAATATTTAATATTCACAAATTCTACATGAAACACATTATTATCTTTGTTTTACAAATATGAGAATCAATGCAATTTACTTGCCCAAAGTCACAAGGCTAATAGTCTAAAGTGGGTTTAAACCCAGATCTACCTGACTCTGAACACCACATTTTTCGCACCCTCAGAAATGCATCTCGAACTTTGGACTATAGTAACAACAACTGTCGTGATACAATAAGGGAGTTGAACTTGATGAACACTCCGAATGAGTCCATAATTTCCTTATTGTTTAAAAGACCATATTTCTAAGATTCTGTGATCTTGGGAGCTTTCTCAAACATTCATTCATAGAGAGATTCTAAAGCAATTGACTAGCTTAGAAAAAAAGGAGGCTAAGAAGGTTTGTAAGTTTGCAAGTTAAGAAATGAGAAAGGACATGTTTCTCTTGAGCTTCCCAAGTCTTAAGAATGCTCATTCTCTGGCTCCTGTAATTTCTATTTATAATGTCCCTACCTTTCTTCCCTCATGTTCAGGAGAAAGTAGCAGGAACACAATAAATATTAGATTATTGATATATCTTTTTTGTAAATTATCTAGCCTGTCTGGTCTAATTGCAGTCTTAAATGTGTTTTAGATTCATGGATGTGTTTTCTTCATCAAATAGAAATGAGCTATCTAGTTTACAATAGGGATAATTAGCTTCATTTTTAACACATCTTAAATAATTAATAGACTGTATATGTGCAATGTTGATATTAATATAAAATGTTTTAACCTTCACTTTCCTCTCCTCAAAATTCATACTATATTTCAATTTATTTTGTTCTGTACACTATTATTAAGTTCACTAAACACCACAAAGCTAATTTTATGTGATTTTATGGAATTTTTCCAGGAATAAATTGCATTTTTGAAATAAGAAAAGATCACTGCAAGCTAACAGGTACTCTGGTTAAAATGCAAAACATCTAAATGCATGTAGAAACATTTGTAATTTTTCTTTAGCCAGAAAGAAGAGTTCTTGTACTACTACAAATTATTTCCACTGATTTTCCTTATCTACGTGACATTTTAAGAAGTCCATATCAGAATAAGCATGGAAGTCAGTCTCAGAATAACTTGAAGACAGTCTTGAGTTAATGACAATTGGACATAGTTCTGAGATATTCCACATTCACCCTTTTTACTGTGGATGTGGTGAAGACTTTATGAATAATACATTACATGTTAAAAGAGAGAGGAAACATGCAAATTCAGTGGGATTCAGTCTGTATTTATATCTTTTTTATCCAAATTAAGGAAGGTATTATACATTATGACTATGAATGGTAGAGATTGTGGGAAAGCCAAGTATATGCTCTCATTTAACTTCATAACAGCTCTTAACTACTCAGGAGATTAAATATTTTTCTAAGCTTTTTAGTTTTCCTCTTTTGGTTCTGTAACCAATATTTACAGAATTGTTTTACCTATTAGAAGACAGGCTGACAGGCCAGACGAAGAGAAGTTTTAAAGCTTATGCTGCTTCATTTCAGTATGTTTTCTAGGCAGATTTCTAAACTTCTTGAGTAAAGACTAAATTAAAGTCTGTGAGTACTTAAAGGATTATTGGGGAGTTGAATGAATCACATTATTCCTGTCACACATCAGTAGGTAGCACAGAAGGTCAGCTTTACTGATTTAAGGGACTTGTTTATTTGAGAATCTTGATTTCCTAAAAATTCTTTGATAATCTGATAATTTACTGAAAACATGTTAAAGTATTTGCACTTTATGTTCCAACATTTATTTCTACTCACATGTAGTGGCAGTAATTTAAAAATGTCATTAATATAGAACCTTTAATTTGCATAATACCCTTTTGTTTTCACACCAGTTTTCAAAATTAGGTGATAGCTTCCAGACCATACCTCAAGTAACACATATAATCATGGGAAATACTCATCTATCCATCAATCCATTCACTCAGTAGATATCCAGTGAGTGTATATCATGTGTATATAATAGTAAATAAGGCAGACACAACCCCTATAGCTAGGAGTTTATATTCCAGTGGTGGAGACAATTAAACTAAGGATTGCAATCTTAGGGAAGGATTTTGTTGAGCACACGTCTCAACAAGTA
>NW_012150674.1:154039-155378 GCF_000956105.1 Propithecus coquereli | reverse complement strand
AAATTGACCCTATAGAGATTACTTTATAATTTATATCCAACATCATTTATGATCCCTAAAATTGCCACAAAAATTCTCAGAAAAATTGAGATATTTTCTCTTCCTTAATAACAAACAAATTTGGAAAGCCTCCCAGTACAAAGTTCAGAAATGCCAAACATGTTTCATTCCGTAAGTCTGTTAAAGAAAATGGGGTCTATTTTTCACCTAGACATTGGACCATGGCTTAAAATTAGTGTTGAGATAACCCAATTCCACTTAAAAGGGTCTATTGATTTACCTTGTATTTGAACTACAGCCTAATTTTCTCAGCAATCACAGCATGAAAAACAAATTTCAAGGTCATGTCTAACGTGAAGATGGGACTGTATCACAATTTCTAACCTATGGAGGCAGGTTTCAAAAGGTTGGCTAACTTCCTAGAAACCAGCTAAAAGGCCATGATATATATGATACATGAACGTTTCTGGGTGAACATTGAGTTTAGATTTTTTAGGTAAAAATTGCAACATTGTATTTCCCCTGCTATATGAGGAAAAGGGAAGATTCTATCTAAAATATCTGAAATGTCTCTCCCCAATTCCATATGTAAGGCAATGGCACCAGAGGGAACCCCATTGGATCTTAGATATTGAATTGTTGAATGGTGCAGGGAAGAGACAGGAGAGGAAGAAAAGGGGAAGAGAGAGAACCTGAGATGGAGTTAGGGAATCCAACTCTCTCTCTCGTTTTTGTTTTTTTTTTGTTACTGTTGTCCTGACTATGTCCAAGGGCAATAGCACTTTGTTGTTTAGTAATATAAGGAGATAAATTTTGGGACAGAAGTTGCACATAAACATGTGACTTCATTTGAATATGCACTAAATAAAATAATAGAGAGGATATAAATGTCACTTTGCATATCTTAAAATAATAAAAAACCACATGTCATGGTGATTGTCATGACTTCCCATTTACTTTGCATTTTGTTCCTTCACCATATTTTTGTTCGTTTTGTTTTTGAGTTGTTATTCTCCTGGTGATTCCCAGCGAAACTGACAAAATGAAAAGGGCTGGACGCTTCTCTGTGAGAGCATCATAGAAGGAGCAGGTGGGGTATCTGTATTTTATTCTGTAACCAGAGCACAGGGAGAGACGTATCCAAAGGATAAAAGAGACATTTCTGGCTAACAAGAGAACAAGGTCACAGGTTAAGTCTCCTGAGCAAGTATCAAAAGGAAATAGAAGAAGAACCAGAAGTGTGGACCCATGACAGATGCTTGGACTGAGAAAAAAAAAAAGCTGATTTCAAGACCATAGTAACATGGGTATAATAATCCCCACTCTACAGTTATTTTGA
>NW_012150674.1:150992-153989 GCF_000956105.1 Propithecus coquereli | reverse complement strand
CCCATGTCTCAGTTCTATGGTGTTTTATGAAATGTAACTTGTCTACATTATTATTGTTGCTACATAAGTTAACCGGGCATTGAATACCTAGTATTACATTAAAAATGTTAGCACATTATGAGAAAGGTATACTATATTAGCAAATGAGGCTATGACGATTAAGGCTGAGATATGGATTGTCACCTGTTTGGCACTGATGAAATCCACTGTCTTCTCATGACATAAAGTTCCTTCAACTAAGTTCATAACCAAATTCTTTCTATTCATATTTCATTTTGCGATCTAGTGAAAATAAACTTGCTTAACAATAGTGGTTGTCTCCATATAAGCTTATCGAAAATGTTATTACAATCAGAAGTTAGAAATGACAAATACCTCTCACAACTCACGTCCTAGCTAGAGGACATAACATAACACTTAGTCTAAAAGCCAAGGATTCTTCTCTTGCAGAGCAGGCTTGGATGTCTAGATGCAGCACTATATCTTATTTTGCAGAAAATAGCCTTTCAAGGAAGAATAAATGCTTCTCAATGATGGTATGAACTCTCTTACAAATAAATTCACTCCTGATTTGTCAAGCTTAAATTAACATTGGGAGATGTGCTGTGCTTTCCAGAGGGACTGAAAGTCATGCCTTTGAGCCAACCTTGTTCTCTTCCAATAAATTTCAAAGTTAATAGTCATATATTAAAATAAAAACCCATCTGAGGACTTTCACTTATGTTAGATACTTGGGATATTTTTCTTAAAAGTAAATAATATTAGAGCTTACTATCAAGTAGTTTAGAAATAGTTGGGGATATAAAACATAAGACTCAATCAGAATATGTAATTAAATATTTAATTTTTGTACAATTACAACAGGCACACAGGGAGTACAGTAAAAACAGAAAAAAAAAAAAAAACTAAGGAAAAGGCATACAAAGAAGGTGGGCAATCTTTTGTGGCTTGTGGTCCATTCTTGCTTAGGAGAAAAAGGGTTGGGATTGAAATTCCCAAAGTTTGGTTTACAAACATCTAACTCTGTAAAATTTGATATTCATTTTATATGCATTCCTTTGATTCATTCATCCATGGATAATATAAAAATGTATTAGATGCTTACTATGGGCCATGCACTATCCTAGGCACTGGGTATATTTTAGAGAATAAAACATGTATGCTCCTTGCCTTTATAGGATTACCAATGGTCAAATAAACAAGTCAAAAACAACAAAAACAATGTACATACCTACGTAGTAATCCCCCCTCCTCCCTTTCTCTCTCTCTCTCTCCCTTGATAAATAGATATTTACACATGTGTGTATGAGTGTGTGCAACATGTACATGTTTATATATATTTACAAATTGTGCTAAACAACCTAAAGAAAATGAACAAGAAACAATGAGAAAAAGATATAGACAGACCCTACCTAGAATGGTCAGAGAATATGTGGCTGAAAAGTGACAAAAAAAATGAAGAAGAATGGTTGTAAGAACACCCATTTTGCAAAGAGCAGAGGCTTTGGAATTCTAGATAGAGGGAAGAACATATGTGAAAACTCTGAGATCAGAGCAGTTTTGGGTGTTCAAGGATATTAAAGGATTTTCTGTACCTAGAGAAAAGGAGAAGATATTTCAACATGAGTTGGCAGGTCAGACAAGGATAGGATCATGTAGAGCTTTATGAGACCAGGAAAATTATTGGTATTCTATTATTATTCCATTATCATTCTATTATTCTAAGTACAAAAAAGAAGTTAATGTTAGAGTAATTCATGATTTCAAAGATTTTGATAGACTGTAAGTGAAGAATAGTTTGGGGGAAGTTTAGAGTGGAAGCATGAGGGAGCCTCTTACAGTATGCCAGGCAACTGAGGATGAAGGCTAAAATTACAACCATCGCAATAGTAGTAGATAATAATGAATATATTTGTTATATATTTTGGAGGCAGAAAAGCTAAAACTTTATCAGTCTGTCACTTGTATTCACCATGAAATTTTTCAATTCCATTATTTATGATGTCCTTTTAGATTTATAAATACTGTAAAAACTATGAGAGTTGTAACAAAGAGTACTAGAATATTAGATACCACTAAGAAAGCTTTAGTGTTACTTCTGCACCAAATAAAATTTTTCTCAGTCTGATTATACCAGGCAGTTTTATTCATTTTTTTCCTCACCTGTTAATTGGGGTTAATAAGCATCATTTTGAATTTGTTATATTTCAATCCCTAGATTGCTATATTATAATGATAGTGTTACACGGCTTTTATTGGAAGCATTTGGATTATATTCTAAGTAATACTTTGGTATCTGAAGATGGAATTTGTAAAAATACTCACTGAAGGAGGCTATCTTCAAGAGATCACCCACATATTATTCATGTACCATTTCAGAAGCTGTATCAATGAAGTCATTTGGGCTTTATAGGAAAAATTTTAGCCTATAAAAACTACCTTACTTTAAAAGCTCTTTCATGATCTAGTGTTATTTCATGGATCTAAGTATCTTTTAAAAAGCCTTATTTTCAACACTACTGGTCACTACATATACAAAAAAACACAAAGCATTCATACAGCAATTTTTATTTAAATGTAGAGTTTCTGTAGTGAGAGATGGGTAAAAAAATAATATTCTATTTTTAAACATAATAGTTCTGCTTTAAAAATATAGCAATTTTATTTTCTGTTGAATAGTTTTGCATTTACAAACACACTGTGCATAATGTGAAAGCACTTTAATATAATAAGCAAAAAATTGACCCTATAGAGATTACTTTATAATTTATATCCAACATCATTTATGATCCCTAAAATTGCCACAAAAATTCTCAGAAAAATTGAGATATTTTCTCTTCCTTAATAACAAACAAATTTGGAAAGCCTCCCAGTACAAAGTTCAGAAATGCCAAACATGTTTCATTCCGTAAGTCTGTTAAAGAAAATGGGGTCTATTTTTCACCTAGACATTGGACCATGGCTTAAAATTAGTGTTGAGATAACCCAATTCCACTT
>NW_012150674.1:146395-148352 GCF_000956105.1 Propithecus coquereli | reverse complement strand
GCTTGTTTTGGTTTTTGTTTTTTGAATGGCACCTAGTCAAGGTTTCACCATGATGACAGTGACCTCTTCCTCAGGAAGAAAATTCATAAATGTGGTCTTTAAATAACACTGTACTCCTCAGGGGGTTAACGAAAAAGAATATTTGATAGGTTTTTAAGGTGAGAGGAATTTTTATATATGATATTCCATCTATAATTTGGGCCTCAATGTATTGCTTGGTAAGCATTTTTCCTACTTTGAATTAGGAAAACTGTGGCAACACATGAGGTGGTAAATCAAGAATTTCAAAGAAAAATAAGTCTGAGATTTAATCACAGCTCCTTTAATTATAGGCTATGCAATCTTGGACAACTCCCTTCACTTGAAAGGGATTTATCTCAAAAGTCTCTTTTGAAATGTTATATTAATACAATTAAATACAATTAATTAAATTTAGTAACGTGCTAATGTATCCAGTAATTTTATAATAAACATAAATTCTCATTGTAGACAAACATAGACAATAGACAAAAAATTTAGGAATGTTGTCTCATCATAGACAACAATAGACAAAAATTTAGGAATTCATTGTGACTTCTTGAAAATAATAGCAAATAAATTGGATAAACAAACATAATTTTAGCCCTTTTTTGATATTTAGTACTATATTATACTCAGGGAGATGAATTTTACCATATTGATCAATTTACAACCACTTTAAAAGGGACAAAATTCTTCAGCAGAAGATTTGCTTCATTAAGCAAGATAAAGTTGGGCTCACTGTACAATTGAAATATATAATAATGAAATTCTTTCCCAGTAGTGTGCAAGTGGGTTCAATAATTATAGAGAACTAAATTGTATGGTATACACTAGAAGAGACATAAATCATACACTATGAGAGGCACCTCTCAATTACAAATGCAGCTGTTGTAGAATGTATTTTGCTGAAAAGCCCATTCCCTTACAGTGTTCATTGTCAGTCTGTTAATAAGCTCTATATACTCCAAATTGAATGTGTTTTTTTTTCCTGCTGAGAGCAAGTAAAAAGAAACAGAAAAATAAATAAATGTCCCTCAATATTGCTTTGAAAGCTAAATTAAAACATTTCCCCTTACTCATTTAGCCTATTGATTACATGGGCTACCTTTATGTCTTATAATCTTCAGTAATGCTTTTCTGTTTTAGAAGATTTAGTATATATATTCCAATGAGGTTAATGCAATGTTCAGGGAATAGAACTTTTCTTAGATTCTCTTACATAAAAATGCCATCTCACTAGTGTGTTCACTAAAGTTATCCCACTTTAAATAAGACATTCATGAAGGAATATCAGAGCCTTATGTAAGCAGTACCAAATATTTGAAATTTATTTTGAAAATGTGTGTATTTTTGTGTGTATCTATCTGTGTGTATGTGTGTATAAAATGATTAGATGAAAGCTTATTTAGGTAGAGAAAGGAGAAACTCTTAGGACTTTAACATGTAGCATTTTGTTGTTGTTTTTTTATTTTTATTTCAGGATATTATGAGGGTACAAACATTTTGGTTACATTTATGTCTTTGCCTCACCCAAGCGAGGATTCCCCTCTACAATGCTCCCTTTGTCCATTAGTTGTGAATTAACTCCCTTAACTCCCTAATCCCTAGAGAATATTAGTACCCTGTGAGCACCACAGTGTTGATCAGTCAGTGCCAATTCGATGGCGAGTACATGTGGAGCTTATTCTTCTGATCTTGTGATACCTCATTTCAGGTAATGGGCTCAAGCTCAATCCAGGAAAATATAAGAGGTGCTAGATCACTGTAGCATTTTGTTATATATCTGAATATCAACTATCTCAAAATCAAATTTTCATATGCAAATGTTTATGGTAGTGGTATTTACAAGAACAAAAATTAAAAGCAAGATAATATATCAATAACATGACAGGTATGAGAATTAACAGTTATGTGAAATTAATATTTTCAGTGCAAT
>NW_012150674.1:143233-144961 GCF_000956105.1 Propithecus coquereli | reverse complement strand
ACAATCTATAGTTGTCTCTATATGCTTAGAATCCTACCATTAGATATTTAAAGTGAAATATTCATGGCCAAATATAGTTAAAATAAAGTTGTTGATATAAATTCTATTTCTCCTCTCTTTGCTTCAGGACAAGAGTTTTCAAAATTCATGACCTAAGCCTTTTTAGTCTAAAAAGAGACAAGGTGTCTATTTTGCATAACATTAACAGAACTCATTCCTCAAACAGTGAACATTAACATCATACCAATAAAACCAATGAGATGTAGTTACTGGCAGTTTCTACAAAATGGGCCTGCTTAAAATAAACTAAATATCCTATCTTCCCACCCACAAACCTAAACACATGCGCATATCTGAGAGTGGCCATTTTCACAGACTAAAACACAGGGAAGAAAAAATAGAAAAGATTCATTGGCCATTTCCTCTAATTGTTTAAAACAATTGTAACATTAGTTGCAATCCTCAAAGGTTAGTTCTATAAAAACGCACAGCTCATTTAAAAGCAAATCATTAATACCAATTAAAACAGCATTTAGCAAGTCCAGACAGAATTTATTTTTATTCCAGGGATAGGATTGAAAAGTACTGGGTGATAAAGCATGCTTGAGTAAAACTGAATATAATTGGGCATAAAAGTAGTAAATACTTTATTGAAAGAGGAGAATAATTGATTTGTGTTTATTCATTTTGCTTATGGATAGGCATGGGCACATACACATTGATTTTGCTAACTCCCTCATTTTACCAATAAGAAAGCTAAAGTCAAAAAGAACGTTTTTCCAATATCACAAAGGTAGTTACTGTCAAAAATGGGTCTTTAACTTAGTTCTGATTTCCCTTTGTAGTGTTACTGCCTGCCTAGCAGCAAGTTAATAAGTTTCTATTTCACTATGTACTTAAACCTAGATTTTCTGGTAAAAGGAAAAGTCAGTTGAATGAAAAACTATAGAACTTTAAGCGCAAGTCTGACTACATTTTGTGAACAAAATTTTCAAACCCATGTTTGAAAATGGGACATAATAAACATTTACATATCCAGGAAAATCTGGTGCCTACTCAGATTCTACTTGTGTAAAGGTGTACTTTAATCCTTGCCTTCCTTTTTTTCTTATCTGTTTTTTGTACATTTCATTTCTCATGAGGAGAGTTGAGTTTCAGAGTTAAGCTATTTATAAATAATATAGAGGAATGGATGTGCAATGTAATAGGCATTTGTTGTTTTACTGCCTCACAACTATTTCCCTTACAGAGAAAAAGCACATTACTTTATTTAGGGGAATGACATCTGTATATCTCTGTCACATGGAAAATTGACTAAGTGGAGGATTTCATAGCTTCATCTTCAGGGATTCACTAATTCAGTGATGGGTACATGGTCCCAATTTGCTCAGAGAATATCCCAAAGTTTTTGAGAGATAGTGGATTAAAATGACATTCTCGTTCTACAGGAATTGCTAATTTCCGTAGATATTTTTCTAGACCGTCCAGCATGTCATTTGTTTCCACATGGAGAGAGCTAACTTGAGAAAAAATATAACACATGGGGAAGACAAGACATGAAGAAACACCCATAAAATCCTGAGGACATTTTCGAGCTACTGTTCCAGCCAGGCCTGAAGTTCCATAGACTTACCCTGTTCTATTCAATGAGACTAATTTCCTTTATGTTTAAGTGTTGGAGATGAGTTTGTTTTACTTGCAAACAAATTAGTCCAGATAAGTAGCAGC
>NW_012150674.1:139555-140398 GCF_000956105.1 Propithecus coquereli | reverse complement strand
CACATCATATTATAGGTGTGACAGATAATCTAAAAATTAGTTTATGCTAATGAGTACTTTAAAATCATGGATGTTATTAGGCCCATTGCTAGATCCTCTTATGTGTATTTAATTTCCCTTAATGCATGTCAAATTTACTACAAACTTAGTGATTTGAAATGACATAAGCTGTCCCGGTATGCTTTAACTGGGTCCTCTGCTCAGGGTCTCACAAGGCTTCAATCAAGCTAGGTCTGTGGTGTCAGCTGAGGCTCAGGGTTCTCTTCCAAGCTCACGTGGTGTTGGCAGGATTCACTTTCTTGCCGTTGTATAAGGCATGGTGTCTTACTCCTTCAAGGCTAACAGGGGAGAGTATCTCTGCTGCTTCTAGATTCTGACCTGTAGATGCTCTTTCAAAAGGTTTGCCACATTAGGCCAGGCCCACCCAAGATCCTTTTCATTACTCAAAATGTATTGATTATGGACCTAATTAATACCCTCTGCAAAAATCCCTTTACCTTTGCCATATAATATGACCTAATGGTAAGAATGATGGTCATCCTATTTCATAGTTTCTGCTCATACTCATGGAGAAGGGGTTATATATCAGGGGACAGGAATCTTGGGACCATCTTAGAATTCTCCCTATCGTATTATATGCAATACGCTAATGATGAAGCACATGTATTACATCATAATCTTTAACTTGATAACTCTACTTCAATATATTGAGGGTTTTTCTCCAATACATATTTTATGTATTTAAAAACAAAAATCCCTTTACCTTTGCCATATAATATGACCTAATCGTAAGAATGACAGTCATCGTATTTCATAGTTTCTGCTCATACTCATGGAGAAGGG
>NW_012150674.1:132989-134408 GCF_000956105.1 Propithecus coquereli | reverse complement strand
GGAGACATCCTCTGTAATCGACTGACCAGGTTTCATGAAGCTGTAGTGGATAATACTAGCGCTGGACCACCAGACACCATTAGCTTCTTTGGATGAATATTTGGTTTTAGACTGTGGTTCAGCACTTCATCTTTATCCAACCATTGTGCCGAATGCTTGAGATTGTCAAAAGTAATCCATTTTTCATCACATGTAACAATGCAATATACAAATGTTTCACCTTTACATCATGACAGCAAAGAACAGCAAGCTTCAGGGCAATTTGTCTTCTGATGCTCCTTTAATTCATGCAGTGCCCATCTTTCCAGCTTCTTTACCTTGACCATTTGTTTCCAATGGCCCAATATTGTTGGAATAGTAACATCAAACCTTGCTGCTAACTCCTGCATAGATTGAGATGGATTTGCTTCCACTACAGCTTTCAGTTCATCATCATCCATCTTGGTCTCAGTTCACCCACAAGGCTCATTTTCCAGATTAAAATCACTAGAATGGAACTTCTCAAACCATCAATGTACCATGCCTTCATTAGCCACATCCCTTCCCAATCCTTCATTGATATTTCAAGTTGTCTGTGCTGCACTGGTTCTACAACAGAACTCATATTCTAAAATAACACAAATTTTTGACTTATCCACGGCTTCACAAAAAATGCTCTAGAAAATTTTTGAAAGATAATCACAAGCCAAAATGTGTGTTTGAAAGAATGAGGATAAACCTTCACAATTAAAAAAAAAAAAAAAAAAACAAGAAGTATCAAAATGAAATGTCAGAGATATCAACTATAAAACTTAATACTTAAGGAAATTGGACATTCCATCCTTAATAACCTAATGATATGGGAAATGGAGGGAAACTTCTCAGACTAAGGAAACAACTTCAAATGCCATGGGATGAAGATGAGCTTGTCATCTTCTAGAAACAGAAGGAAAATCACAGTAAGCATGGGAGAAGACTGAAATGAAAAGAGATGTTGGACAATTTCTCAAGTGGCATTTTGCTCACCTGCTATTTCATTTTTGAGACAAAAGAGAAGCACACAAATAAAAACTCATAAAAATGCCAACTACGTAATGAATAATTCTTCTACTGGAGCTGAATTTAAACTTCAAAAGTCCCAAGCAATAAAAAGTCAGGAGTGCCCCTCCTTCATTTGTAATCCGATATTAAAACAACAAATACTGAATGATAACGTGAGTGTATGGAAGTCTAACAAAATGCTTTGTTTCCCATGATGACTTCCATGCACTAAAAGCAGCTCATTTGATACCCATTCCTCCACACATCTTTGCTACTAACACAGCCTTGATAATGTCGTGGGCAGCATGGTCACCAGCCAGATATTGGTTTCCTAGTTACCTTAGAGTTTGAAGGAACTATTGGACACTGATACAGCCAATGAGACATCAGTAACAGTGT
>NW_012150674.1:131254-132939 GCF_000956105.1 Propithecus coquereli | reverse complement strand
GCTGCAGTGACATTTTTTTAAAAAAAGGGAATATGACTGAAGATTCAGATGAGTGTCCTGCATACACATCCATTTTAAATTGGAAATTTATTACTCACATAAACCTCATTAAATCAAAAACCTCCTTTAGTCTCTAACCATTTAGGAGGCTTATCCAGACTGAAGAGATGCTCCATGTGAGGTTGGAATTTGGTCAGCATGGACGGAAATTATCCTGATTGTCCCTGCTTAGGTCTCGGGAATCCCTGGAAAACTATCACCCACTTAGCCAGTTACTTCAATGTTTGTGGAAATTATTTTACCAGGAAGACTCCCTCTGACTAGGAAACCAAATACTTGGCTAGTGATCACGCTCCCCACAACATTATCAAAGCTGTGAAAGCAGCAAAATCAGTACTTCTCAGTGAGAAAGGTAAGGCTCAAGGAAGAGAAGTATATTTTCTTTGCTGAAAAACAAACAAACAAAAAGTTTTATAAGGGAAATAATATGGCAACATATTAAGCTATGTAGTTTCTCGTCATGTTTTGTCTCTCCCTAATTTAAGTAGATGTTGGGCTTTATGCTTGCTAATAGGAGAGAAGTTTAATCACACGATGGGAAGCACATGGACTAGAATATCTCTATTCTGTAAAGAAGAAACTTAAATAATGGCAAAATTAATTCCTAACTGGCTTGATAGAAAATATTTGTAAGGATCCATTAAAGAAAATAAACAAATTGTGGAATATGTCTTGCTTGCCCGAGTTTGCAAGGTTGAAAAAATTAAAACAGGCGTTTAAATGGATTCACATAACCCTTATAGTTTCAATTTCTAGTATGCACACAGTTCTCAGCATCATTATTCTGATTCACAGCCTCCACTACAGAGTCACACTCTTGTATCTGACTCTGCCATGTGCATTTATGCCCCGAGCTTTGAGATTCCACTTATACTTTCACTTCTGGAAGTAATCTTCCATTTTGGACTGACCATATATGCTCATATAAGCCAGCATTTAGGTGTTAAATAGCTCATGTATTCATTTCACAGTATGTTAAAAAAAAATGTTGATGTAAACTACAGGATGGATAGTAGGGAAGGAGGCCACTGGCTGGACATATCAGAGCAGCTGAATTTTACAACTAATTTCCTAAACATGTAGTATATATTAGAGAGGGTAGGTGGGGGTGCAGTGAGGAGAGAGAGAGGGGAGAAGAAATGAAGAGCTGCAAAGCTGAGGAACTAGAAATAATTTGCAGCCAAGGTGGATAAAAGGATGACAAATAATTATTAAGCTTCAAGCATGGATAAGCACATGAATGAATAGATGTGCCAAGGATAGAAATTTAAAAGCTGGGGAGGTGTTTTGACTTATAAAGATAAAGTAAGACCAGTCTTGGGAAAGTTGAATCGAAGATGATATGAATTTAAATAGCAAAATATTTTTGTGTATCAGTAGTGAACATAAATCTGACACTTAGAGAGAGATCACAGTTAAGTTACGGAGTTACATGCATGCTAGAGAAGAGAAGTGAAGCCATGGAATTTGTGTGGAGGGAGGCTGGCATAGCCTAGAATTGCTTCTCAGAGGAAAATAGGGATTAACACAGCAGGTGAAGAAAAAACATTCAAAGGTGAGACTTCAGTAAACAATGATGAAAAAGAGTACAGATGATTTTGTAGATCATTAATTTCCCCCAGGCA
>NW_012150674.1:130625-131204 GCF_000956105.1 Propithecus coquereli | reverse complement strand
CAATTTAAATTGTAAATTTTTCTACATAAAAATTATGATAAAAATACGTTGCTATTATTTTTAATATCTTTTTATCTGAATTGTATTTCTAGATTGAACTATTGAGTTTATACTCGCAGGGATTTCTTTGCAATGACAGGATATTTTACAATGCAACTTAGAAAAATATATCATTTTTTACACTTTTTTCTATAATTACCGTATACTTTTTATATTTTAGAATATTATGGGGGTACCAACATTTTCATTACATATAATGCCTTTGCCTTGCCCAAGCCAGGGCTACAAGCATGCTCTTCCCCCATACAGTGCGTTTATAGATTCTGATTGGTTGATGTTTATAAAGGGTTGGCTATGTAACTGACATGAAAACATGGCCTTTAAGAAAGTTATTTTCAAATTTTTAAATGACATACTTGTGTATCTTTTGCTAAAAAATAAAGTGACACCTAAAGTCCACCTTAAATATGTTTGAAATTGGTTCAGGATGACCTATATTTTTAAATATTTGACAGCGTTGTGACAGCTCTATTTTATTGTTTTTTTTTTTTTGGATGGAATGTTTTTGTCTCTTCTGCT
>NW_012150674.1:128981-130575 GCF_000956105.1 Propithecus coquereli | reverse complement strand
TCTAACTTTGATAATTTTTCTTATACATAGTAATTATTAGTTTTTAAAATTTAGTCTGAGAATGTTTTTTCATACTAAAAGAATGGACTTATCACATTTTTATTTTTTGAAATTGCAAGTATGTTTGCCCTCAGTTCTTACATATCACCTCATATATTTGATTTTTGATACTTGCTTTATTTTCTGTTTTCCCTTATATCTCTGGTTATGTGTGTGTGAGCTGATCTCTGATAAATAAGTAAAGGGTAGTGGGCAGGAAGAGTAGAAACCTTTTAAAAAGTTTAAAAGTAGTTCAGGCAAGTAATGGTTATGGGCTGGATTAGAATGTTAGTTGTGTAGGTAAAGGGAAGATAGGAGATGTTTATGTGTGTGAATCTACTAAGGATGGATAACACCCTGTGCTGGTCCTTATTTCAAGTACCTGACATATATTCTCTCATTTTGTATTCTCACAATGATATGAGCTAATATTTGCCCCTCCCCCTTTACCACTGGGAAAAACTGAGGTTCAGAGAAGCCACTCATTTTATGAGAAAGAGATCTAGGACTTGATGCCAAGCAGTCTAGGTTCAGAATCCATACTCAACCACTATACTGCAAGCACCCTGTGCTCTCTGTGCTGAGTTACACGTCAGTTCTTACCAATGACTTCTTTTTTGATTAGGGAATGTTCTTACCAGTCCATATATCTGCTGAAAAATCGTATTGACATAAAACTGAGAAATGTACTGTGGCTGAAACTGTCTTCAATTTAGGATGCTGATGCTGAGAATAGAATCACATCATCAAAGAGGCGGATAATACTGGTGTTCCCTTGCAGCATGCAGAACCATTAGACACTTAAGAAAATTTTCCTGGTTCCCAGACAAACCTCGCTTGTTTCAGGTTATTTATTTTTTAGGGGTAATTTAGAGTCAATTTATTTATTCTCAGATGACAGTAATTAGAAGTTGCGGAGTAGATTGCCACCCAGTGTATTTTCTTCATCCTTCCAGACTGACAGTATGATTCTTGTAAGGATGGCACATCTCTGCAATTCTTCCTCCCTCTCCTATCACATCTTTTCTATCATTCTTCAGAGTCACCTTGTGCTTAATAGGCTTGCAAAGCCTGCCTGCACCCCAGGCCTTGCATTTCAAGTAAAATATCGCTGTGGGGCTGCTTAAGGCATTGGTACCCACTTTTAGTCAATGATGTCTGTGGGCCTCAACTATTCTCCCTAGCGCCCTGAGTTGATTTCTTCCAAGTTTCACAGTGCCTGACAGCCTACCTTCCCTCAGAGTTTCATTAAAGACTTTTTTTTTATTTTGAGTTTATATTTTTGTTTTATAGAAGACAGAGCAAAAGAAATGCCTGTGTTCTGACATCTCTAACCAAATTATCATTAGTTTTGTTTAAGTTAAATCGATTACTTTGGGGGAATAAAGCATACTTTGTATACAAGTATATTGAAAATGGCATGCTTAACAGTGTTTAGTGTGGTGACAACATATTTTAATGTAGACAGAAATTTATTTATTTTCTGTAGCTTGTGAATACACATACGCATGCACACAACCTTTTCTGATATTGCATTTAAAAATCAACATTTAAT
>NW_012150674.1:127644-128931 GCF_000956105.1 Propithecus coquereli | reverse complement strand
TACTGATATTTTTTTTAATCAGGGGAAAATAGTGACTTTTAACATTTCATTAGAAAACTTTGTATCACCACCTTTTCTCAGGGCAAGTAATGCTCTTCTACATTAAAAAGGAAATTCTGTAAACCACATTCCATTTTATTAGGAAAAAATTTAGAAAGTCAGAAATTTATTAACAGTGAAATTCACACTTTATACAGCACCGTCATGTAATTTATTTGATGACATCGTCATAACCACAAATCTATACAACATCCTATGACTCCTCAAGCAAATTTCAATAATGACTTTAACATAACCTGCCACTCCTATAATTTTCTAACATTGCTTTTGCATCATTGATGCAAATGACACTCTATTTTTCACAATTTAGTTTATGTGCTAAAAATTTATTTAAATCAACACAAATACGGCTTAATCTATTAAATAGATTAATAGGTTAAGTAGATTATCTCTTTCATTATCTCTCATTATCTGCCCATTATCTCTCTCTCAGAGAGGGAGATCCTTTTTACAAATTCATAAGGTCCCCCACCAGCCACTCATCTCCCTTTTGTACTGCATAATATTGTGTATTTATTTGTTTACATAGTTCAATAGTGACCAAAATGGCCTTAGACCCCTTTACTTGTTTACTTTAGAAAATACCCAGTTATAAATTCTTTTTCTTCCTCTTGGGGATTTAAATTTACAATCCAATATCTTTCTCAAAGTCTTGGCAATCCTCCCTTTGAAATGTAGGTATCAAAAGAGATGGCTCCCTTAAGTCCCTTCTCTGTGGGAGGATGGTTACCTATCTTCCCTGAGCAACAATTAGCAAACACAACTGGTAACTTTAGAACTATTCCCTTAAACAAAGGCTTCACAAGGCTCCAAGTGAACTCTTCCTCTCTCTGGTTTCATTGAGGTGTCAAAGAAAGAACACACAGGGTACTACAGAGAGGAAGGTTGAGAGGTTTCAGCTAAAGTGAAACTGCAGTGATAGAGAATTTACAGATACTACAGTAGAGGAAAGAGATGGTCTGTGCAAAACTACCTGTATTAACCACTGTATTAAACAAAACAAAACAAAAAGACTAGTAAAGGGCAAACAAAATACAGGGAGAACATCAAATTAATGGAATATACACATAAATTGAAAGATTTGAAGCTGGAAAAAATATATAACATAAAAAAGAATATAATGTAGCACAAAATGTATGAATTTAATAAGAAAATCAATATGACAGATCACAAAGATAAGATAAAAACAGGAAAGGTGAAAATGTAGGATGCAGAATTAAAAAAACA
>NW_012150674.1:126109-127594 GCF_000956105.1 Propithecus coquereli | reverse complement strand
GCCCAATAAATATAACTGTATGCTGTATTTTTTTCCCACTTCTGTTGTTTTTTCTCTGAAATACTTTGCCAGCAACTATGACTTTCACTTTTGTGGTTTTCTTTATACTTGATTCTAACAAGGTTTCAGTGAAGTAACAAACACATAAAGAAAATTAAGAGCCCAAAACAAACTAACAAAAAAAAGAACAATCAATAAATTTATATGCTGACATGGTCAAGAAGTCCACCTGACATCCTTTCTGATTGAGTTTCTGTGATCTAGTACTTGATGTGGTTGACTTGAACATTGGCATAAATGTTGATGTTTCATATCTGGCCCTGCTTGAATCCTCCATTTGATTGCTCTTTCATTTGCTTTGTGATCTACATGTAGAGTAAACATGTTCATAAAGCAAATGATCCATGGCAAATAAACTTATTATAATTTTAGCCATCTATTCTAGCTGTGCAAAAAAGGAGATTGGAAAAGAGGAGAGCATGCATAACATTCTACACGATGCAGCACGAACAGGAGGAGAAGGGCAGATGAGGATTTAACCTTCATTGCACAATTGTAAACAGCATCTGAGCGGGCTGCACTGAAGTTCATATGGAAAACAGCAGGGATTGAAATTAGTTTCCTGAATACTCAGTTCTAGGATGGGGATTATTAACCCTACAGAAGCAATTACTAGTCGTGGGGGATAAATGTGAAAACTGCCTTCATATTTGGAAGTGAAGCACATGAAAGAGAAAATAGAATTTGTTCTGTGTGGCCTTGCAGATTAGGCTGACCTGACACCAGTTACATAAATGGAGGACAATTGCAGTATGAATGTAGAAAGAAAATTGTATTAATTAGAATTATCCCAGAATGAAATTTAGATCAATGGGAAACACAGAATTTCATAACACTGGAAGTATTCATGAAGAAACTCCAACAAAAATAATGTACAAAATATTCCATTTTGATGTGTCTTTTCTAATAATGATTGATTAATTTGTGTGTTGAATGTGAATTAAGGACAATGCAATTAATCAGCCTTCTCCCACTTTCTTTACAAAGCAATTGCTCAGGGTTGTTGAGAATCATTTGATCTAACTTATTATTGATAAGTCACTGTATCCCAAAATTAATTAAATGATGAATAGGCCTCATGTAGTTGCCATGAGGTAGGAAGAAGTTTTAAGGGGGATACAAAATCTACAGTGTACACTGGCAAGGAAATTAACATTTTCTTAGCGGTAGTTACCTGGGGCAAATACCCTTATTTTATGGTCTAGTGGAAAGAAGTGGTTCCTTGTTCTGGTTGTACTCATAATTCTCATACTTCATTTTCTTTCTTCAGTACTAATTGGCCATCAAATCATCATAATTTTACTTTTGAAGTATTTCTGAATTCCTTTACTCCTTAATTTCTTCTCAATCACCACTTTCAACTACAATAATTTATGCTGCCATCACATTTAGTCTAGACTTTAGACATAAGGATTTTCTCTAACT
>NW_012150674.1:116338-117981 GCF_000956105.1 Propithecus coquereli | reverse complement strand
CAAAAGCTTTGTATATTAGGGAATGCCAAGATGAGATCAAGTGTTCACATTCGTTTTTTGGTAGAACTTTTACACAAATAACAAATAGTATCATTATTGATTTTTTTATAGAAACAAAATGTAAACATTGATAGAATTATTATTTCATTCTCTTTTGACAATGTTTTTTGAGGTAACAAGAATATCTTTAGGTTATGTTTAAAATTACTTTGGTGACTAAGAAAGGTCAAGTGAGAGATTGATCTATTGAAAGACTGAGTTATACTGTGTTTACCTGAGCTCAAGTACATAACATACATCCTTACTAGATTCATAGTAAGAAGGACATGGCTATTCAAAGTCAAAGAAAAAAAATAAATCGATTATTCTATTTGATGTATTGTTTTTTTAAAAAATGGAAACATGATGAAGACTGATGACATCTGTAATTTTGTGAACTCAGGTCCTTCTACCTCTCACTTACAAACTCAAATGCCTACAATGACCAGGAAGGTAGTACAAATGAGTGAACAGAACGAGCTGAAAAATAATTACATGGAGCTACCAGTTTATTGTCTATTTAATATTTTTTATCGAGTCATGAATCCAGGAAAAAAAAAAACCACATTTACTTTAAAAAAAGCAATAGTGCAAAACACTAGGAAAACTTGAGAATGATACTTGGTCCTATTATGGGGAAAGAATAGGGAGTGGGAACTTGAGAAAATGGAAAGCAAATGCTTTATCTTAGGGTGTTCCTACTATTTGGTACATCTTTTCCTCTCTTCCAATATGTATTTTTGGTCACTATATCAACTAAAATAGATTGTGTGGACCAATTCTGTGACAGCCAAACAAAGCAAATCTAGATGAGGGCTACCAGTTTAAGACCCCTATCGTAATATTTATTTCTGGTTGTGGTATATCCCCACCCTTATAGTATGGAATAGTACTCCCAGGGCTCTGTGTCACATTCTGAAAATTACCCTGTTTTTACTACCATGTTTCACTTTATCAATTTTTGCATTTATTTTCTTAGACTTTGCTGTAAGTCCTTCATTAACTGTTACAATTGCACAAAAATGTATTTACAAATAAGGTGACTGAAGCACAAAGAGTTGAGTAATTTGCTCAAGATCATACTTCTAGTAAGTTTGATTGCTATATAAAATCCAGGCATTCTGTCTCCAGATTCATGCTCTTCACTTACGTGCTTTAATTATTAAACTAACACTAATTTAAACTTTACTGTCTTTTAATAGACACAACTATTGTACCAGTTAAAAAACTGCATTTTTATGTTTTCTCTCCAAATTTGAATAATGACAGAAGTGATGGTTCCAAAGCACGAGACTATCATCATTGTGTATAACCTTCGCAAAAATGTTAACGGTTAATTTGGGAACAGAAAAATAATTGTGCTGTTTCTATATAACTGTATAAATATAAGCAACCAACTTTTTAGACATTTATTAATTCATTATGAAACTAACACTAATTTAAACTTTACTGTCTTTTAATAGACACAACTATTGTACCAGTTAAAAAACTGCATTTTTATGTTTTCTTTCCAAATTTGAATAATGACAGAAGTGATGGTTCCAAAGCACGAGACTATCATCATTGTGTATAACCTTCGCAAAAATGTTAACGGTTAATTTGGG
>NW_012150674.1:111257-112793 GCF_000956105.1 Propithecus coquereli | reverse complement strand
AACTTTATTTTCATAAAGTAGTAATAGTGATGATAGATTGAATGAATCTAAACTAACAAGTGGAATTTTTATTTTCTTTCAAAATGAAATTTTAGTGTTGAGGCAAACTAAAGCCCTCATTGATATATTTAGACTGTAGGACACATATTATATCATTTTAATTTCCATGCAACAGAGACTATGTACCACCTATGTAGACATGTAAACAAATGTTTGCCTTAATTAAGTGGCAAATAATAAGATATTTTAAAATTCCTCAAAGATTCTTATTATGTAGTCCAGTGGTTGAAATCATTTTATTGTAGAGGACCAGATAGTAAATATTTTATCTTTGGGGAGCCATATGATCTCTGTTACAACTACACAACTCTACAAGAAAACAGCCAGGAATAATATGTAAACAAATGAGCGTGGCTGTGTCCCCATCAAACTTTATTTACACAGTTGGCAGCAGGCCAGATTTGTTCTGTAGATTTGAGTTGGCAGATCTCTAATATAAAGAAACCCAGAACACATCATTCCATATGTCACATGGAGTAACATGGCACTTTCTATGGTCTTTTGTCATACACCATTTTGGACTTTGAATTAAGGCTTGAATTTTTAGCCACAATAAAGTAAAGCAGATATGCAACTTTTTGATGACTATTAGGTAGTTTAATGTTGATCAAGGTTTGGAAAAAAAAATGTTGCCATCTTCTCTCTATTGATTTTAAGTTATTGACATTGACTAGCCTTCATCATTATGTTTGTCTGCAGAGTTGATTCACAATAGTCTTTTCTTTACAAATAATTGGCTAACATCCAGTAACAGATGGAGATTGTCAAATTGCCTGTGTCATTTACAAAATCTGTGTATTTCATTGATTATTGGAATCTCACCTAATCCTTATAAATAGCTGAAAGGTCACCTTGTCATTGATGAAATTCTATCAGGAGACAAGGCAATAGGAACAATTGATGGAATATCTAAAGGGGAAAAATGCAATTGTAGTTCATTGTGAAATTACACTTGGGAATATATTTTAAGACTTCACGGTTGAGAAATTGCTTATTTGCTACTGCTGGTAAACAGGTGTTTTAAAGCCTGCTGATTGCTGAGGGTACTGCAATGACAGTTTCTGAATTTCTTTGCAGGGGATAGAATGGCATAATTAAGAAAATAGAGGCTCTTCCCTGATATTCCTTGTCTTAACTGAAACCTGATTGTCCCCCAGGACCACTCTCATGCCTAGCTTTTCCCAAGGGTGGAGGATAATAGAGATGTCTGCCATCTGTTGAAAGATCATCGGAATCCACTCTTCTAAGTTTAGCATTTATTAGACATTGCCTCATTTATCAGGACAATAACATTCTGAGGTTGGTGCTTTATAGTAGAAGAAGCTGAGACTCAGAAAACATTAAATGAATTATTCAAGATTAAAAAGCTTGTGTGGCAGTCTTTACATTCGAAAGCCTTAGCTCTTAATTATTTATGCTTTTTTAATCTTTTTGCAATAAGAATACTTAAAATCTATCTTCTTAGCAAATTTCAAG
>NW_012150674.1:109846-110582 GCF_000956105.1 Propithecus coquereli | reverse complement strand
AAACTTCTGGCCTCAAGCAATCCTTCCCTCTCTACCTCCCAAAGTGCCAGGATTACAAGCATGAGTCATCACACTCAGCCTATCTTTACCTAATTTTTTTCTATTTTTCATTGATACATAAGAGTTGTACATATTTCAGGGTTACATGTGATATTTTGATACATTCATATATTGTATAATGATCAAATCAAGGTAATTGGTATATCTATCACCTAAAACATTTATCTTTTCTTTATATTGGGGGCATTCAAATTTTTCTCTTCTAGTTATTTGGAAATATAAATAGACCATTGTTAACTATAGACACCTTATTGAACTGTCAAACACTAAAACTTATTCCTTCTATCTGACTGTATTTTTGTACTCATTAATCACCCTCTTCATTCCCCCTCTCCTTTCCACTCTCCAGGCTCTGGTAACCAACAATCTACTTTCTGTCTTCATGAAACCCAGATTTTTAGCTCCCTCATATGAATGAAAGCATGTGATATTTCAAAGAGATATCTGCACTTTCGTGTTTATTGCCATACTATTCACAATAGCCAAAATACGGAATCTAAAACTAAATGTCCATCAACAAATTAATCAATAAAGAAAATGTGGTACATATACATAATGGAATATTATTCAGCCATAGAGAGAATGAAATCCTGTCATTTGCAACATGGATAGAACTGGAGGTCATTATGTTAAGTGAAATAAGCCAGATATTGTAAGACAAATGTGGCCAATTTTT
>NW_012150674.1:99139-100726 GCF_000956105.1 Propithecus coquereli | reverse complement strand
ATAATTTCTTAATATAATTGGTCTAAAAAGTTCAGCATTTTATACAATCTGATAAATTGTCAGCAAGCACAAATAACTCATTTATTCAGAAAAATGTGCAAGTGTCTTTCATGTGTAAGGCACTGGGCCAGGTGTTCCAAGTATAAACAAAATCTGGTCTCCATTCTCAAGAAAGTGGGAGTCTAGTACAGTAGATAGCAGATGCTGCATATGCATTAAAAACAGCTTTAATTAAAAATGTTAAGTGATGAGAATTACAAAAATAAATATATAACTTATGAATCGCAAAAATAAGACATTTTTAAGAATATAATGATAACTTCTGGCTTTAGCATGATGGCAAGATTCATGGAAAAATCTTCACTTCATATAATGAAAGGTTGCATAAATGACCCAAGAATACTCAATAATTAGTAGTATAAAATTAAGTATACTCTGTTACCAAAAAGTTGGAATAAATATAATTTTCTCTATTTCTCTCACTATGTACAACTAAGAACCCTAGCCATTCTATATAAAACGAACATCAGAAGACTCTGAAAAGTGGAGAGAAGAAAGCAGACTGACTAGCAAATCTAGGATTCAAGGAATTAAATGCTGGGTAGTTCTCTGGGGTTTCTTTTGATCTCATGTATTTCAGATTCGGAACTGAAGAAGACACAACTAAGAAACTTGTAAGATATAGGCAAAATAGAAGCTCCAACATAGGCTTTTTCTCTCTAACCAAACAATTTACAAACGGAAAGCCTAGCAACCCAAAACACATAGGCGATAACCTCTCTACTCCAGTGAAGCATACTAGAAAAAAACTATGGCTCCCCCGTAATTTATGCCTGCAGAGGCCTATTGGGTAGTCTAACCTCTACTTTAACGAGGCTGTGAGGAGGCACCACGGACCTGAAACATGGTGATGTCATGTCAGAGAAAGTTAAGTAGGGAGTTGGGTCCTTCATCCCCGTGGGCAGTAATGACCTCACACCAAGCTCTCAGTAGAGACTTGGGGTGCCTTGACTTACATCCCACCCAGAAGTAATGAGATACTTCTCTCACTCCTGGCTGTGTTGCTTTCATGAATGGCCTACTGGAGATTAAGGACTTTTACCACTTCTCAGAGGTAAAAAGGCCACATTTTGCTCATCCCCTAAGTGGCATCAGTGCAGACCACATTGATAGTGAAAACTCCCACAAATGTCCAGCATTAACGTCAGTGGAGGTCTGGTGGGGAACTGGTACTTCTACCACTACTTGACAGTAACAAGGCATTGTTCTCTCACTGACAAAGTAGTGTCAGAGGAAGGAAGTAAAAACAGATGGTTTAAATAAGACCCAGAGACTCAGAATATAATACCGAAAACATTCAGCTTTTGAGCAAAAATCAATCATCATACTAAGAATCACTGAAAGATCAAATAAATGAAAAAGACAATTAATGCAAACATCAAGATAATAGAGAGGTTAGAATTATCCAACAAAGATTTTTTTTAAATAAGCTATCATTAAAATGTTTCAACTAATAATGATAGACACATTTTAAAAAATGAAAAGGTAGAAAATTTCAGCAAATTAATAGAAAAAATATCTTAGAGA
>NW_012150674.1:96772-99089 GCF_000956105.1 Propithecus coquereli | reverse complement strand
ATTGATGAATATAAGACAAGGAATAGTTACCAAGTAATTATCGAGCATTTGATAAGTGTTTGTCAATGTTCTAAGTGGTGGGGACGTAACAGTGATGAAAGAGATGCATTTCCAGCTCACGTGGGATGAACCAGGACACTAACTAGATCCTTGTACTTCTTTCCCTTAAAGACTACTAATTTTCATTCCATTTCTATATGAATCTGTATCATAGCAAAAATGACAAAAAGAGAATGTTTTAAAAACCCTCCTTTTTCTGTTAGTAGTTGAGATTAATGACAGATACTTCCTCAAATAACTGATTTTATTATTTTAAGCCACTATTGGCTTTAGATTTGTATACTTCTTTTTAAGTCTTGTAAACATTTTTTCCTTGAGTTTTTATGGTTATAGCCTATACTGAGAACAAAGTGGAAGTTTTCCCTGATAAAGGGACAGTTTTTTTTTAGGTTTTTGAAATCCAGTAAATGCCTGCTTATGCCTCATCGTTTTCAAGTACCTCCACAGTGTGAAGCCTAGACATTCTTTTCTCCACAACATTGGGATAGAATGGAAAGTGATGAAATGTAACTTACTTGCATCACTACAACACTTGGCAAAACAGTTTTTCTTCTCTTATAGCCTAAATTACAACTCTGATTTTAAAACAATTCCACAAATATTTAGAAAATAAAAGGAAAGTTCTCATAAGAATTCTTCAAGGAGAGACAGGTAATTTTGCAAAATGAAAGGGGAAGTTAGGGGGAAAAACTATTAATTTCTCACAAACTTTGTGAAGTGAATTACATATATTTTCCAATTTAGTTCTTTTATCAATCCTAGGAACTGGATATTATTATTATTCCTAGTTTTTATTATCAGATGAGTAAACTGAATCTCAGCTAGATAAAATAAATTGCCCAAGTTAACCTATTAATAAGCAATTTAGTCAGAGATTAAACTGGGAACTGAGTGGTCATTAAGATAAGTCCTTCTTGTTTCCCAACCTGGAAATTTACCTGCCTAAAGTTTGTGAGGGGGTGTTTAGTAGTGTTAACTAGAAGCTATATGGAAAGAGGAAACAAGAGAAATAACAAAATTTAAAAAAGAGAGAGATTACAAGGTATACCAGAAAGAATTTACAATTGTTTTCCCTTTTTCAAATTTAAGAAAGATTAAGGCCAGTTAAACAGAAGAGTAGTGAAGACAACGTTCCATTAAGGGCAAGAGAAAACAGATACCACTGCACTCTATATGTAATTCTACAAAGGTAGCTGGTGGGGATCAACAGGTAGAAGGCTCCTTTCAACTGGTAAGGACATTTTCCAGTGTTTAACAAGCACAGCCATTTATGTTTCTACTCTCTAACATCAGATCTGGATTTAGGTTAAATGACTGGTAAATCAAGTCATGACTTAACTGAGTTTTGCCTTGACTTACTGTGCAGCAGTGTAACATTCCAACTCCCACTGTGAGTGTATTGATGTGAGAATGTGTGCATATGTGTGTTTGTATATGTGCCGTGTGTGTGTGTGTGTGTGTGTGTGTGTGTGTGTGTGTGTGTTCTCCCATGGGACTTACTCTGCATCTATCCACAAATGGGTCAAATGCTCAATATACATTACATAAATGAATGAACTGAGTTTGGTGATTCTGGCACTGTATTCTGGTACTATATCTGGCACCATGACGATAATTTAAAAATGGACCACCCTTCAGACACAATAAAATACTCCAGGATTTTGACATTTTGAAATCACTTTTGTAGTATTCAATCCATACAACAACATGGAAAAGTAGGCAGTGCAGTAATTCAATACTTATAAGTTATTTTCAGGTGAATTTCCTCAACTGCGTTATTACCACTGAGCAAATAAGGACAGATACTATCATTATCTCTACTTCAAATATTGGAAAATTTAGGAGTAGGGAGATATAATACATTGATAAAACTGAAATTAGATTCAATGTTCCTGAACTGAAAAACAGCAATTTATTTGAACACAAAATTTAAAAATTAATTGTCTCTCATTTATTGAATTAAAAATGCTAAAAATTCTTATTGCAATTTTTATAGCAAAAATCTGTAAATTACTATTCCTTAGGAGTGGTAAAGCACATAAATGAGCTAATCAAATTCTCATCCTAAAAAAACCTTTTGTTTCAGTAGTCTATTTTCTGTGGAATTACAGATAATTAGATCTTTGGCTTTAGACTCACTAACCAAAATGTATGTATTTAATTAAGCCTGAACTAGAATCCACAAAGTATGTCTGACATTAGAGAAAACAATGGCAAGCTTTCCAAATGAGAAACAGAAGAACAGCAATAGAAATAA
>NW_012150674.1:89668-93328 GCF_000956105.1 Propithecus coquereli | reverse complement strand
CATTATATAGTGACCATCTTTGTCTTTCATTACTTTTGTTGATTTGAAGACTAAGTTATCTGAAATCAGAACTGTCAGGCCAGCTTTCTTTTGACTTCCATTTGCTTGAAATATTGTTTTCTATCCCTTCACCTTGAGGCTGAATGCAACCTTATGAGTTAAAAGTGTTTCCTGAAGACAAAAGATACTTGGCTTTTGTATATTTATCCATTCAGCCAGCCTATGACTCTTCAGTGGGCAGTTCAAGCCATTCACATTTATTGAGAAAATTGATAAGTGGGGAAGACTTCTATTCATCCTGTTGAGTTGAACTCTGTTGCTTTGTTTTCTCTCTTGAGACATTGTGGTATCTGGCCTTTGATCTTTAGTGTTTGGATGATTTTACACTGGTGAGTGTTTATTGTGCTGATCCATGTGTAACACTGTTTTGAGTACTTCTTAGAAGGCAGGTCTTATCTTGATGAATTCCCTCAGTCTTTGCTTGTCTGAGAATGTCTTTATTTCTCCTTCATATATGCAATTTAGTTTTGCAGGGAACAAGATTCTAGCCTGGGCATTATTCTGTATGAGAAGAGTGAGAATGAGGCCCCAGTCTCCTCTTGCTTGTAAGGTTTAAGTTGAGAAGTCTGCCATTATTCAGAAGAGGTTTCCTTTGTAGGCTACCTGTTTCTTTCACCTTACAGCTTGTAGGAGGGCCTCTTTGGTGGTTATTTTGGTCAGTCTGATGACTGTGTGTAGTTGTGTCTTCCTGTTTGCGATGAATTTCCCAAGAGTCCTTTGAGCTTTTTTTACATGGATATCTAGATTTTTAGCAAGGCCTGGAAAATTTTCCTCTATTATATCTTCAAATAGTTTACACAACCCTTGTGTAATTTCTTCTTCACCCTCAGAGATGCCTATGATTCTCACATTAGGCCTCTTCACATAATCCCACATTTCTTCTAGGCTTTGCTCTTTTCTCTTATTTCTCTGCTCTATTTCTGTGACTGACTTATTTAATTGAATGGTGTTATTTTCAATACCTGAGATTCTTTCTTCCATTTGATCTACCCTGTTCTTGAGGCTATCCACTGTGTTCTGTAATTCCTTGAATAAATTCTTCATTTCCAGGAGTTCAGTTTGATTTATCTTTAATATTTCAATTTCTTTAGTGCATTTTTCTTCCAAGGCCTGGATTTTGTTGTGTGCGTGGTTTCTTTGGGTTAGTTATCCATGTTTTCATGCATATCATTGAGTTTTCCTACAATCCATGTTCGAAATTCTTCTTTTGTCATTTTAGTGTTCTGAATTTGGCTGATGTCCATTGTTAGAGAGCTGGTGTTCCCTTTTGGGGGTGTGCTTTCCATTTGATTCTTCATACTTCCAGAGTTCTTTCACTGATCCTTTCCCATCTGGATCAGCTGTTGCTTCTTACCTTTAATTTTCATTTGGATAATGACAAGCCCTGTTTAGTCTCTGAGCCAGTAGGTGGTGTCTGTGGGTAAGATTCGACCACACCCTGTATGATGAGTCAGTAGATGCACTTAAAGGGTGTGCACAATAACCTCTGTGTCAGTAGGTGATGCTTGCTGGGAGGAACAGGCTACAATGTTGTTTTGGCGTCCTGTAACCGGCTCTTGTTTCTCTGGAGAGGCACTCTAGTGCCGCAGGTCCTGGTGGGGCCCTGGGATTTCCAGTTGGGTCCTTATTCTCCACCACAGTGGAGGCAGGTGGGGGAGTGAGGCCGTGTGGAGCTGGGTTGAGTGATCCTGCCCTCAAGCTCCACAAATGCTGTTAGCAGGGGTCAAAGGTCTGTTCTCTACCTCTGGGCAAAGCTGCCAGGGAAGGGCTAAAATGGCCCCATTCAGCCGAAAACTCTGCTTGTGGGCTGGGGCTATCTGACACCTGCAGTATGGAGAAGGCCTCGCTCCTTTATGCCATCCCTATTCTGTGGTTTCTCCCAGGCCTCAGCCAGCAGGTAGGACCTCAAGCCAACAGATCTCCCCTGGCTGTGATGCGGGCCTAGAGGGTCCCTGCCCAGGATCGCATTCTGAGCTGGGATCACAGCCCTCCCATGGGAGGAGGGTTGCCCCTCAAGCATGCTGATCTGCCCCTGAAGACACGCACACCTCAGTAGACTGGTTCACAAATATTTCTCCTGTGCCCCCAGGCAATGTGATTGAGACCTGGGTGTATGAAATATGGTCTGCAGGCCTGTCCCCTGGGCCCCAGAGATCAATCCCTGACCCTTCCAGAGAGAAGAATGCTGGTCTCAAGTCACCCACAGGGTGCCCAAGCTGGATCAATGTCTCTCCACTTCGGGATTTGCCCCAGTCTCCTGGAGTCACCAGGCAAGCAGCAATTGGGAGGGCTGGTAGGTAGGGAGCTCACAGTCTGAGTACCCCTCAGTTCGCTGTAGGGCCCCAAAAGGAAAAGTTCCGTTTCCTGCAGATGCCTCTGGGTAGTGCCTAAATTGTCTCTTTTGGCAGGCCTGGGTAGGGAAGGGGAAGGGGAAAATAAAACAATATGGTACTTGCCAATCGGCTCTGGTCTGTGGGCCAGAAGATGACCTGAGGGAGCTGGTGGCCTGGTGCCCTGTCTACAAGAGACTCACTGCTCACTGGTGGCTGCTGTCTCTGGGCTGGCATTAGCAGGTCTCTCCAACTGTTCAGGAGCCCACCAGCAGTCCGAGATACAAGAAGGGGAAATTTAACTGCTCCACCTACCCTTGTTGCTGGTGTCCAAGCCTCTCTGGGCCTTTCTCCTTGAAGTTCTCCACAGCTTCTTCCCATGGAGTCTCCTGTAGTTTCAGGCACCCTTCCTTCCTACCCTATCCAATCTATGTTTGACTGCCTGTTTATTTTTTTTTTCACTTTCTTATAAAATCTTGCAGAGACACTCTGGCTGGTAGTTTTTCTCATCTGCCATCTTTCCCCTCCCTCCTATGCTTCTGGTAAGGCTGCAAACTAGTACAACCTCTGAGGGAAGTAATATGGAGATACCTCAAAGAGCTACAAGTAGAACTACCATTTAATGCAGCAATCTCATTACTGGGCATCTACTCAAAAGAACAAAAGACACTCTATAAAAGAGACAACTGCACTAGAATGTTTATAGCAGCACAATTCACAATTGCAAAGATGAGGAAAGTGCCCACCAGTACATGAGTGGATTAAGAAAATGTGGTATATGTATACCATGGAGTTCTACTCAGCCACAAAAAAATCATGGTGATATAGCACCTCTTGTATTATCCTGAATAGAGCTGGAACCCATTCTACTAAGTGAATAATCACAAGAATGGAAAAACAAGCACCACATGTACCCACCATCAAATTGGTTTTAACTGATCAACACTTGAGTGCACATATAGTAATAACATTCATCAGGTGTCAGGCAGATGGAAGGAGGAAAGAGGGGATGGGTATATACACACTTAATTGGTGCAGTGTGCACCGTTTGGGGGTGGACAGGCTTAAAGCTCTAACTCAAGTGGGGTAGAGGCAATATGTGTAACCTGGACATTTGTACCTCCATAATATGCTGAAAAAAAAAAAGAATAAACATCATACATAGCATATTCTCTGACCACAATGAAATCAAACCAGAAATCAATAAAAAAAAGGAAACAGGTAAATCTCCAAACACTTAGAAACTAAACAATACATTTATAAATAATAA
>NW_012150674.1:74699-81227 GCF_000956105.1 Propithecus coquereli | reverse complement strand
TTAATTTGAAAGAAACAATGTTTTAAAGATAGAATTAGGTCAAACATTTATTCACTAAACATTTATTATGATTTTTTCGGTTCATCATATGACAAGTGCTCTGGTACTGGGCAATGAATGAGTTTGGTGTAGCAAGGAAAGCAAACACATAAACACAACTAATGGCAAAATGTGCAGTAAGTGTAAATAGTACACACACAGAGGAGGAGGCAATTAACCATGACTAGGTTAGGAATGATCTCTAAATTCACAGATAAAATGTTTTTGAGTATTTAAGATGCATAGAAGTTTTGAATATGTGAGGACATTTTTGGACATTTTGAGAGGACATTTTTTGGAAATTATTCCAAATAATGAGAACACAAAGGCAAATGGAAAGATTTGTTATACAGCTAGTGACTGAGTCAGAATAAAAAATATTTTGTTGTCTATGGTCATGCCACCTTGAGGGCGTTCAATCTCGTCTGATCTTGAAAGCTAAATAGAGTCAGGCCTGGTTAGTACTTGGATGGGAGACTTCCTGGAAATACTGTGTGATGTAGGCTTAAAAAATAATAAAAAAATAAGAGACATTTTCTGAATGATAGTTTTGTGATCTTTTAGCATCACCCTCTTTGCAATTTCTCTCTTTCCTTTTTAAATAACTTCATGTTCTCTCTCTCAAGTTCTTAAGTCAGAAATACTTATTGTTCATGATCACATTCTCTACACTGGGATTCATTTTTTCAAAGAAATGTAGGTTCAACTAATTCTAGACTTTTATTGCTTCCTCCTGCATACATTTCCAATTCAACATGTCCAGTTCTTATTTCTTCCAGAATAGTGTGAACTGTGATACATTATTACAAAAGTTTCCATACTCGAAGCTGAAATAATGAAAAACAGTTAAATGTGACATGTTAAATTTAACTCTCCCTATATTCATTATTTTATCTTATGCCATTTTTGTTTTTCTGGTTTTATAATTACCTTATGGTATTTTTTAATAGACTAGAAAAAGAAAGGGAGAAAGAAGTTTTGTGTGTGTGGGTACGCACATGTGCACCCACACATGCCGGTGCACACACGAGTACGATGTGTGTATGTTTTACAAATGTATGTCCAAATATAAAATGATCACACCCTTGTATATATTTGAAATTTCACTTTTTCTTAGAATCCATAGGTCATGGAAACACTGCTAACAGTGGAAATAGAATTACTGTGCAAGTATCTGTTACAGCATTGAGATACGGGGAGAGGTTCCAGGTGACTGGGAGGGAGTTTAGGGAGAGTGGGCTACTGAAGTAGATCTCTGAAAATGTTCACTGTGAAGTTCTAGATTAGAAGAGGCATCCAGCAGTGGGGAACCTGTGGCCTTGGAGCCACATGTGGCCTTCTGGATCCTTGAGTGCGGCCTTTGACTGAATCCAAATTTTACAGAACAGATCCTTCTAATAAAGAATAACAATAACAAATTGAATTTATTCCTGTGGATTCTTCAAAAAGATGCTCTAACTTCTTGTTTGCTAAACAGTTATTAGTATCACTAGGGTTCCCTAATAGAAGGAAGCAAAGGCCAAGTGAAAAAAATTGTAAAGTGTGTAGATTTCTACTGGAAAAAGGGAAAGATGCACCTCCCCGAATAAAATTTATAAAACAAGTGCAATGGACAGGTTATCCTTCTTTGAAAGAATATACCACAAAATGTCCATTGTAATCTGCTTGCAAAAAGGAAATTAAAACTAATCATTTAAAGAAAGTGGATTAAATGATGAAAGTTGTTATTATCTACTTGGAATGTTTATACCCAGCAGAAAACATGTGAATCAAATATTCATCTAGTTATAGATATTTTGATAATCATCAATTCTCTTTGAAAGTAGAGTGAAGCTAGCCCCATTCACAAAATTGAAGTGTATGAGTGAAGTTGAGATCTAAGTTCAAATTATACTTCAGAAAGGAAATACTGGTACTAATAAATTACTTTCAATGTAAATATGATTATAATGGAAACTAAAAGTAGATTAAAATGGAAATGTATCATAGCAAAATGATTCCTTATTTATAAAGAGTATGGATTTATAAAGTCATAAATTTGGCTTAATTTTTTAAATAAAGTAAGCTTTAGGCAGCTCTACAAGTTTTGTTCCTACGCTATACACATTTGAAATGAAACCTATTTTCAAAACTAAAATAATTAACTTTCATCATACCTGTTTCCCCATTGCATTTCTTATCTCTGATAATGACCCCATCCTTCTACCAATTTTTCTTAGTATGAAACTTAATTAAATTAAATCCACATTAATTGCTCCTTTATTTCTCTCTAACCCTTTGCCATCCAAAAGATCACTGTATCTGTCAATTCTATGCTACATTTAATTGGGTTTTAATTTCTTTTTTCTACTTCCATAACTACAGTTTCAACTCTCATTCTTTTTGCCTTAGAATTTCATAATTTTCTCCTAATTGATCTCTTGCTTATTTTTCTCACTACACGATCTTCTGAAAACACATAAATCCTAACATGCTCCCTCATAATATCATCATGTTTTTCAAAATCCAAACTTCTTGGCATAATATACATGATCTGACTTAGTACTACTTTTATATCCCTTATGTCCTATGACTATTTTAATATTTCAACCACTTCCTAGATATGCTGTACTCCTGTGGGAGTCAGCATATATAAGTTAGTTATGTCTCTGTGCATCCACTTTCCCATATGTAAAATCATCATAAATGTGAAAGCTCTATCTAGGCTTTGTGTGAGGACTAAAAGGGTTAATCCATACACGGCACTTAGTAATATGCATGGCACATGTTGAGGAATGCTCAATAAATGCTAGATATGATTGATGATGATGAGGAGGAGGAGGATGAATGATCATGATGAAGAGAAACATCTCCATACCTTTATGAATGCCATTTTGCTTTTCCAGTTACAGCCTCCCTGCCCACTACAGGTCTCTAATTGCCAAACTAACTCAAGTGTTTCTTTCACACAATCTAACAAATCTCGGCTCACCTCACCTACATCTATTACATTGCATATCACATCACAACATGAATATTTGTGTTTTCATTAGTGTGGAAAATATTTACACATATATATATCCGTGTGTAAGTATATGAGGGCTGTCTGGAAAGTACCCGGCCATTGTTAATATAACAAGAATATATTACATCACTGGATACTTTTCAGACATCCCTTCTATATAATGGGGGCAAAATATTACTTACTTCAGTAAATTTCATGAAGATTAAATACATTATATATGTAAATTTCTTTGAATAGTGAACTATACAAGCATTTTTGTTATTTTTTACTCTCTCACACTTTATGTTCCTTGAGGGTAAAGATTGGCATTATCATAGCCCCAGTAACTAGCACAACCTAGGCACATAGTAAAAGTTAAATGTTTTTTTAATTAATAATCCAAATGTTTTAACTTTGCAAGATTTACAAATGTAATACAAATGAAATTCATCTTTGTGTTACTTCCCATAGTAAAAAAAAAAATCATGTCACCTAAGGGATGCTGTAAAAATTCAAGACATAAGACATATCAGGTATTTATGGTTAATCCCGGTGTAGTCATATTTAAAAAAATGTCATTAGTCCTAAATCCTAGTAATAGCATCAAAAGTTATTCTTCCCATTATTCTGTTTTTCAGCTACTCTAAAATCCTCAAATTCTTGAAAACTATGGATATTGAAAAGAGGTTTATCCCCTAAGTGTTAAAAGAACTCATAGAATATAATTAGAATTATTGGAATCTGAGGAGTGTTATTTTCTTGAATATCCTTTTCGAGACACTATAAACAAAGATCTCCTTGTAGGACAAGGATGCCTACTTGGATGGGTTAATTCACTTATTCATTCATTTAACAAACGCTTCCTTATGCGGCAATGTTTTCTAATCACAGTTTCCTAATGTGAAGCTAATTTTTGTCTGCTAAATCTGACATCTGGGCCCTCTCAAAGGCAATTTCTGTTGCCTGCCTTTTTCTTGCGTAAGTCATACTTTTCTGTTTATTTTCATGTCTCCTGATTTTTGTTCAATCTAGATATTTAAAACAATATATTGTAGCAACTCTGAATACTTATTTCCATTCCCCACAACCTCCAGAGCTTGTTAGTGTTATTGTTTACTTCTCTGTTTGTTTAGTAACTTGGCTGGACTATTTTAGTGAAGTCTATTTTTCCTCGCAATGTGCCTCTTCTAGTACTGTTCTTCATATAGTGCAGACATGAGTATTTACACAGTCCTCTTGGAAGGAAAAGTGAGTTTATTTGAATGTGTCTTTGTCTCTTTTATTGATCTGAAAAGCTGTCTGTCTCAGTTGCTCCTCCCAGTTGTTAGCTTTGGATAAGTGCCAGCTGATTTGTTTATTTTTGAGTTCCCTGGGACATAAATTTCTCTACAGTCTGATCCAATGAAATTTGGGCCCCTTCAAAGGGATAATCTTTAATGTCGGTCTTTGAGGTTTATTGTGATCTCAGGAGGGCTCTTCGGCTTGCTTTCTCTACGGTTTTCTCTGGTGAATTTCTTGTTGGTTTGTAGTTTGCTGCTCTCATGGTGCTACTATCTTTCTTTTAATTGCTATAATCTAACTTGTTTTCTAGAGCACTCTTAGTCTTGAACTTCCCCATACTCTTTTCCAAATAAAAGCAGCTTATCTGTGGAGAGCTTGAGAGTTCTTTGTTAGTAAAACCTGCCAATTTGATGAACACTCTGCTAGGATTACTGTTCCACTTCTCTAAGAAAGATCCCTTCTTCACAAGTAGGCTCTTGGCTGGGTAACAGCCTTTTTTCTTTCTTTAAGCTTTCTTCCTGTCATGGAAGTTCTGCCCTGTGAGTAAGGTTGGGGCAAGGGTGATGAGTGTCCCAGTATTCTAAGCCTGCCATAAATTGGGTAGAATTTCCACCCTACCAGTTGGGGTTAGGTGGAGGAAAAGAGCCCTCGGCCTCTCAGATGATGTTAACTCGATGTTACACTACAACTCCAGAAGTCATCTATTGTTTGTATTTTTAAGAATCTCCTCCATCACCTGTGAAATTCTTCCATCTGTGTCAGCAAATATCACCACATATCTAAGATCAAAGTATTTGGTTGGAAGACTCCTATACACGTATTTCAAATATGAAATTCTCAAAAAATTCTGACCACTTTTCTTATTCAAAAATTTTGCTATTCCATAACCTAATTACATGGAAGATAACTGTATCATACAAAAATATTTCTTCAGATTTAAGTCTATGTTTCTTTTAGTTTTATCATTATAATATTTGCTGGTTAAGTTTCACAAAAATATACAAAAAACACAAATCTGTGTGTTTGTGCATGCACATGTACACGTGTGTGTGTGTGTGTGTGTGTGTGTGTGTGTGTGTGTATAAACTGAGCATTCTCACTTCAGGTCCTTTCCCCTGATTAAACATAGAATCCCAACTGCTAAAACTGTTTCTTGGAAAAGCTGTTCATGCCATGTTTCTTAAAAATCTTACTTCTTCTTCTTACACTTATGTCTTTCCAAATGTATTCATAAGCTTTGACTAAATAAAATGATAATGTGGTATTGTTTGGATTGCTGCTATGGATTTTTACCAGGTTCTTTGTGTAATTATAAACCCTGTATTACAGTTTATTTTTTTTTCTTTCATTGCCTTGTGGGAAGGTTTTATAGAAGACATGTAATCTGGACCTGAACATAATTCATCACTTGGATAAAGTGATACTTATCAACATCATCTTATAAGAGAGTATTTTGTAAATTAGATCATTTATTAGATTTCATTTATTAGACTAATGTATACACAGAAAAAAAATAATGCCTATTTACATACAGGGTCATCTATTAATACTTACATGTGTCTATATGTATCTAGATATTTGAATTTTTCTCTTTTCTCTTTCTACACATTTTAAAAAATATTTCTTTGGAAAAGTATGATAGTGGGAAAAATCACATTCTATTATTTCCAGACACATAAAGTTTCTCTTGAATTCACAGTGGTGGTGTTTCTCTGTCACATTTCTGGCTCTTACTTGGATGATATTCAAATATTCCAACAGAACATTAACATCTGGAAGGCTTAGATAAAGATTCCTCTGACATGGAAGTTATGAATTAAACTTTGTCTTAGAAAATTGTCTTCTCTTCAAAAAATTAAAGTCAGGCTGAGACTTTTTGGGTCGCTCAGAAATAAGTTCTGGAATCGAACACTGGAGTGTCAGATATAATAGAAGCATGGTCTGTGTTACCTCATGAAAGTTTGATAGCTTCTCCACTTCATCTTGGAATTTTATATTGAAATTCTCAGGCCCTTGAACTTTCCTAAAAGAGGCTACCTCTCACACCATTTGAAAGAAAATATTATATACTGCTTTTTATAGACTATTTGCAAGTGAATGTGTCAATAACCATATAGAAGGAATACAAAAATAGATAATAACTAATGTTCATTTTTGATGTTTAGAATTCACAGTAATGTGTAATCATTATGACACCTAGATATTCTGCCTCTTGTAGAATTTAA
>NW_012150674.1:71609-72814 GCF_000956105.1 Propithecus coquereli | reverse complement strand
CTGAGATACTCTATTTAACACTAATCTGAAATGACAGGAAATTTTTTCTTAGTCTGTAAAGTTTCAGCTCCCCTGTTAGTTTCCTAGTGTTTCCATAATAAAGTACCACAAACCAGGTGGCTTAAAACAATAAAAATTTATTCTCTGAGAGTTCAGGAGGCTAGAAATGTAAAACCATGGTGTGAGCAGGGCCACGCTCTCTCTCTTAGCTTTTTGTGGTTGCTGGCAATCTTTGTTGTTTCTTGTCTTGCAGCTTCATTACTTCTATCTCTGCCTATGTTGTCAGAGGCTGCCTTCCCTCTGTGTATCTGTGTCTTCACATGATATTCTCCCATCCCTGTGTGTCTTTATCTGTGTCATTTATCTGATTTTTATGAAGAAAGAAGGTCATTGGAATTTGGATTTCTCCCCACTAACAAAATGTAACCCATATTTACATGTGAAAAGGATTTTGACTTATGAAAGAGTATACCAAGCAATACAAATGAAGAAAATCTTGTTTCTTCATGTATTTCTCAAATTTAGTATTTTTGCCAAAATACTATGAATATTATTGACAAATATCTCAGTACATCTCAGCTATTATGAGACTCTCAGATGTTTCTGTATTTTAAGAGCAACATAGAAAAATTGTAAAATACGGTAACTGAAAAGAAAGAAAAGACACTAAACAAAAAGACTACAGATGTGAATGGGGTCAATGGGTCAGTAGTTGCTTAGTGTGAACAGGTGCCGGTTGATTGTCCATACTTGCTGCATTTGATAGTGGAAGATACTGAGACAGAACAATAATTAGGCAATGGGTGGAGCTATGAAGGTTATGTAAGTATAAGAGATGTCGACTGCAGACAAAGTAATAAAACATTTTCTTAACAGCTAATTTGGTCCAAACAGGAAAGGATTTTATGTAAGTGAAGAGTAAGCTATCAAGAGCAGTGGTCAGATGATCTCTGGGCAGTGATAATATGGTGGGAATTCACTTATCAATGAGAACCGGTATGATAGTACACCCTGCATTTGAGCATCTATAATATCACAGGTCAACTTCCTAGTTAGACACTAGAATAGCAGTTTCCCTTAAGAATCTATTTTTAGTATCTTTTCCAAAATCCAAGTGCCTCTGGATGTAAAGCATCACTATCTTCATATCTTCATCACTTTGTTGATGGAAAAAAAAAACATTTTTTAGCTTAAAGGGTAGCTCA
>NW_012150674.1:68594-69397 GCF_000956105.1 Propithecus coquereli | reverse complement strand
AATGGAATCACAGAGCGAAGGAGCTTTAAAGAGTATCTAGTTTAACCCTCATTTTAGTACGGAGAAAATTAAGGGTGTTAAATTTTTAAAAGTACTTTCACACACATCATCTTACTTATTCTTATAGCAACTTTGTGAGGTAGGGACAAGGTAACTAGGGAAACATCACAGAGAAAGTATGTTAGGATAGTTCACTGGAAGAACCAGAAGACTTGGGGACACTGAGATCTTAAAGACAGGCACATAAAATACAGGTGCTGTGGTGATATATTAGAGACCTAGGAATGATTGGAAAGCTAGAGAACACTCCTAGAAGGCAATCAGATGGCATGTCCAATGGCTATAACATTATGATCTCTGAAGTTTCTGGGGGCAGAAATTTATTTAAAGGCAGTGGGAGAGCAGAATGAAATGGGTAAATGACCGAATTAATGATTGATGTCCACTTTAGCCCAGAAATATGCCCCACCAGTAAGAAGGTAAGCAGAACTGTTTGCTACTTCAACCTTAGCTGAGGCCCATTGTGGCTATAAAACAATCACTATGAGTATTTGGAAGCAAAAAGAACATGGATATGAGGCCAGGATCTTCATTGTCTGTGTGTCTGACTGCTGACTTCAGAAAAATCACTTAACCTCTTTGGACCTCAGTTTCCCATCTATAATAGTAGCTCCCTCATAGAATTGTGACTATTAAATGAGAAAAGTAATGTAAAATGTAATTAAGGAGGACCTATAAATGCTCAAAACAAAACTATTGTTATTAGTCTCCCTATTATTATTTTAAAATATCATTTCTGAAAA
>NW_012150674.1:67944-68544 GCF_000956105.1 Propithecus coquereli | reverse complement strand
TATATATACAATGGAATATTACTCAATTATAAGAAACGACAGTGATCTAGCACCTGTTATATTTTCCTGGATTGAACTTGAGCCCATGATCAGAAGTGAAGTATCACAAGATTGGAAGAATGGGCTCCACTTGTATTCACCATCAAATTGGTACTAACTGTTGAATACTAGGGTGTTCACATGACAGTAATACCCTCCAGGGATTAGAGGAATGGGCAGGGGGTAAAACTGCACCTAAATGACATGGGGAGCATTGTAGAGCGGAAGGGCACGCCTCTAACCCTCGCTTGGGTGAGGCAGAGACATGAAGTGTAACCATAATGTTTGTACCCTCATAATACCCTGAAATAAAAAAAAAGAGAGAGAGAGGTTAACATGATGCAATTGTTAATCTTTGACAACTAAGTATAATTTTGTTTAGTCTTGGATTTATCACAGTTCATTTGTGGGAAAACAAATAGGGTCTAATACAAGACAAGTAGAAGAAAGTAAGGCTCTTCATGTACAGGGATGACATGTCTTACTGGGACATCAAAGTGTGGATCCCTGAATAACTTGAGAATATGTTTTTTCACAGGGCACCAAAAGAGTGAAGGTAAA
>NW_012150674.1:63027-66081 GCF_000956105.1 Propithecus coquereli | reverse complement strand
GCTTCTTTTTTCTGTAATTTTAGTTCTCTTTGCCTATCCCTGTTATGATATGGCTTGACTTTTAAATGGAATATTTTACAACCTCTTCTCACACTAGGTGATACCTTCACTGCCAACATATTTTAGATGGTCATTTCTATTATGTTGTCTCTCAACCAGGAGAGCGATACCCAGGCAATGCTTTTATGCCAGTGCACTCCCATTGCGTCATTGGAATTACACAGACTGTGCTGCAAATGTGGTCTTTGTCATGGTTCGGCATTCAGAAGATTATTCAGGAGCAATAACTAAGGCTGGGGAAAGTCTTCTAGATATATATTAGGCCATTTATAGCATCAACAGCCACAGTGAGACAATGAGAACGGAGGAAAATATAACTAGAAAAATATCATAAAACGGGCAGCTTCCCTTAATCAGCATGCCACCGGTTTTTGCTCACATGGTTTTGGTTCTGTCTCTTAAATAGACAAGTGCATAAAGTATTAAAAATACTTTAATTCTGATAATACTCCTGCTAGAAGGTTGTTGAAAAATCAAAATCTCAAATTAAATGTGAAATGTTCCTCAGATTCTAATTATCAAGATTCATGAAAAAAGTAGATCTAATTGAAAGATGTACCAAGAGAATTACAGCATGGCATATTAAGAATACCTGTTGTTAGGCAGAGAGAAACCTAAAGATCTTGGCATGATATCCCAATTAAGGTAGTTAATGTTTACTTAGAATAAAACCAATACAACTCACAGTGAAAAGTGCTGTCAGCTTAAAAGTATGTGTACACAGAATGTGCCCTGGTGGGTTTTTCCATTTCCTGCCAGCACCTTCACACACAGTTCACTTTCCCCAATGGCTGTTTGTTAATTGGCACAAAATGTAATAGGTATATTACAGGATAGTCACCATTGGCTGAAATGGACTATAATGAAAACTGGAATGCATCTATTCTTTAATTAAAGAGCAATATACCCTGAACAATAATTGTTTAGAATATTTTTAGTATCTTAGAAAGAAATATTTTTTAAAAGTTATTGAGTCTTTTTATTTTATTGAATGCCATAATTTTCTTCCTCAGAGCACAGCCTGCCTTGTGGAGGTGATTGCATTAAACTTCACGGAATGGTGTTAAGATTTTATCTATTATTATCACAATTTTTCAGATGGCAAAACAGTAATGCTGGAAATTTACATGACTTGCTCAAGGTCATAAAATTGATCTGAAACTGTGGCCATGCCCTGGGTTAGAGATTTCACATTTATCCAGCTTCAGGAAGCAAATTAAAAAGCAAAGTCAGAATTTGAGTGAAGTTGATGCAGAAGCCCATTCTCACTGCAATTTTCCCCTACCACAATTTATTTGTATTTGTAAACCCAAAGGAATGCAGAGAAACACAACTATAAGTAAGATATCACAACTTCAGAAGTTATAGAAGGTAATTGAATCCACTGATACCAAAAATGATCAATATGTAATCCTTCAAATCAAAAAGGGATCAGGTCTAGCATACAGAAACAGATTGAGATTTGGACTTGGGTTAAACTGGGTCTGAAGTGTAGCTCTGCTCTTCAGTTGGTGCGTGATCTTGTTAATGTTCTTGTGTATTCTTCATTTTGATTTCCCCACATGAAAATAGGGTAACACTGCAGTGTTTCCTTGTTAGTTTAATTTTCATTGACTCCTATAGCTGTAGACGTATAATATACTGCATGAGTTTCTCAAGAGTGCTATTAGTTACTGCCCTTCCAAACACTGCCTATGACTTTAGCAAAACACTGCCCAAGGTCTGAAATCATTAATAGAATCCTGACAGTGCTCAGTATTGATCTTGGAATAGGAAGCATGGACTTTCTCTAGGACATTTTCTCTTTTGCCTTGTCTTGGTACTGATCCAAATTTATTACTTTCAACAACATAAAATTAGGATGTAGTCCTACACAAATCAAATGTAATTTTTTTATCCAGATAAGAATTAATAATAAATTTAGGGTAAATATATTTTTATTATCTTAATTTTTTAACATTTGTCAAGTGAGTACCAAGTGTAACGTACTCTGGCAGATATATACAGAAGCAATGTAAATGCGAATTAAATCTTGCCTTCTGGAGGATTATGTAATACACGGTTTGGCAGAGTGTATTGTCCAAAGATGGCTGCAAAAGTATCTCCCATTCCAATTTCTCTCCTGCAATGTGATCTTGCTACTCTCTCAAGGTGGGGTTTAATTCTTCTTCTCTTAAATTGGGGCTGGTCTTAGTGTCTTGCTTTACTAGTAAAATGAAGCAAAAGACATGACATGTCATGTGCTAAAGTTAGGTGATAAAAAGCCTAGAGCTTCTGTAAGATACTCTTGGAACACCTGCACTTTGAATGCTGTCCTAAGGAACCCAGCCTCTGTGGGAAGTCTAAACTGCAGTGGGTGACTAATCATCTCACTTTGCCCAAAACTGTGAGAGTTTCCGGAAAGTGGGATTTTCAGTGCTAAATCTGGGAATGTTCTGGGCAAACCAGGACAAATTGGTTACCCTAAAAGAAAAACCAATTGTGGCACTGTATACAACAGGCTCAGCTGAGTTCCCAGCCACGTGAGTGAGCTATAGCTGTCTTCAATGGCCTTCAGTTGAGATCTGACTAAAATCTCATGAAAGAGCATAGGAAGAACTACCCAAATGAATCATCAAAAGTAATTATAAATATTTGTTGGGCTGGTTTGTTACTCAGCTAAAGACAACAAGAATAATGGTACACAGTGCCCCAAATTACATTTATAATGCAAAGGATTTACAGTGTATGATAGAGAATAAAATGTCATATGAAAGATTGAAATATAGTGTTGTGGGAGTTCTGAACAGAGGAAAGGTGATTTTTACTTAAGGATTAAAAATGGACCGTCTAAGCTTTTCATAGAAGTAGCGCTCTCCTAAAGACTTGGATATGTGGAAATGGAGAGGAAATAAAGAAGGCAGAGCTTTGAGAATAGAGTGTACAGTGAAAGAAAAAGGATGAAAGTATGAAAATAAACAAGAACATGGTAAGAATAAAGGAATAGTGAAACAA
>NW_012150674.1:61281-62977 GCF_000956105.1 Propithecus coquereli | reverse complement strand
CTGAATATATTCAATATATCATTGACTGTGATGCTGCCATTTCCTAAACTGGAAATGCCCTCCTTGGATCTCATTAGTGGCACAAAAATCCTACCAATCTCTCATTAGGCCAGCTCAAATGCAGCACTCTCTGTTAATCTTACCTACTCTCCCAATAGTATTAATATTTTCATCTCCTAAAATATCCACTAAATTTGAACTCCAATTTTACACCTTACTCTGTTTTACGTGTTTATTTGTAGGATCATAGGAAAAAGCTTTAAAGGTAATATGTTATTTGATATAGAGAGGAAAAGTAAGTACAGCATAGATGTAAGGTTACTGAATTGATGCCTCAAGAAACAGAAACTGATGCTTTGGGATCATATTCCAGTGTATTGTAACATATGAAGATGTAATTAACATAATGGAGATATTGATATTTCAAGGTATCCCATAAAGTTCTACTCCTGTAGTTTTTAAATTCTCCACAAAATAGATAAAGCTGAGCCACTTTGTCACGTAAAGGAGGAGGTATGTGTAACACTTCAAAATGCACGTGGAGCTTCCTATCTCAGAAAAACTGAGGTAAATGTGTTGCTAAAAATTTCTCAAAGTTCTTAACAATCAAAATTATCAAATTGAATCCAGGTCTCTAGAGCCAAAATTAGCCCAGGAGCAGGACAATACTGACATGAGGACTTGTGCTATGCTGACCGTGAGTTTCTTGAAAGCCAAGGCAATAAATATTGACTGGTTTAAATTCCATTGTCAGATTCACTTGCCATCCCTCCATTGCAATAAGCGAAGCAATAATATGTTTAACAGTCCTGCATTCTCTCTGCAGAAGTCTCTGGAATGTTCTGATCATGGCCTCATCTGTGCATAAGTAGCCATGATCTTGCCTTTCTAACTGGCTATGGTGAAGCATAGATTCATTTCCTAAAATGTAATATTTTAATATTGAAGTTAAATATCTCAAAGATGCATAACCTTAAATGGCAACGGAGTTGACAGTTGCACTTTGGTTTTGAGGTGCACACAACATACAGCAAAAACTGGACTGTATCCAGATCTGAATTCTCATGTAGTACTTTGCCACTGAAGAGAAGGAATTTTAGATACTGCTGACCTGAGACTAATGTAAACCAGTGACCTAGAAAAGCTTCATGTCCCAATACCAATTAGTTCTCCAATGCCTCTGCGCCTTTGCTTCTACTTGGAGCAACTGACATTTTAAAGCAATTAGAGGGCATCCAGATCTCTAAAATGTATTCTATGTTGAAACTCAACAGAGCTGAACTTCTATGCTTCAATCCATGTAATAAAAACCATAAGAACTATTCAAAAACTGTGACCTCCACTTTTTTTGAGAATCTAATAGAGTTGATCCTACATATTGACAAGGATTAAAATTAACTCTATGCAAGAATTTTCACAGCATTTCCCATTCCTGAAAAAAAATTATCTGAGGATATGTAAGAGTGTCCAAAACCTCTACAATGAATGCTAAATTGCTATGTTAAAATACTAAGACCAATGTTTAAGTACAAATCATTTACTTAAGAGAGGTTAAAAGAATCTCTTTTCAATAAATGGTGTTGGGAAAACTGGATAGCTACATGCAGAAGAATGAAACTGGATCCCCACCTCTCGCCTCTCACAAAAATCAATTCAAGATGGATAACAGACTTAAACCTAAGGCATGAAACCTTAA
>NW_012150674.1:59429-59994 GCF_000956105.1 Propithecus coquereli | reverse complement strand
CCCTGAAGCTCCATGTGGCTAAGGAGTTTTGTTTGCTTGTTTTAGTCCTATGCTCTTGTACTTCGAATGATGCCTAGAAATTTTCCTTAGACCCTAGCTAGAGAAGGTCCCTTCCCTGGTACCCACACTTTATAGGAGCCTACTCCAAACCATCTCAGTATATAGTTTCTGCACATAAGATTTAAAGTCTGCAGGGTAAAGTATATGTGTCCAACCAGAACTTTAACTTCTTCCTTTCTAAGCCATGCTCCAGGCACCTGGTACACAGGATTCTTGATCAAAAGAACCCTTGAGCCGTTTCTATGGCCTGGATGAGTCTTCTGCATGAACACATAAGAGAGGGAGGGGGGTGATACTGGTCTAGGAGGGGTAAGGAGAGGCTTCCGACATACTCTTGCCAAGAATCTGAAAGCAGCTTTCCTTTTTTCCCCTCTCATTTCTAGGTAATTGAGTCTGAATACCTCAGTTAAATGTTATAATAATATATTATTAAGTAACTTAAATTTATATCTACTTGAATTAATGAAAGAATAAAATGACACAATAAAACGTAATTTAAAAGCTG
>NW_012150674.1:57432-59379 GCF_000956105.1 Propithecus coquereli | reverse complement strand
AATCATACTCCTTCAAAGAATTTTTATAATTTAGTCCATCTGTATAGGCAATACAGGGTTGGGTTCCCTAGTGATGATTAATTATTCTCTATAAACTTCATGCATTTGAATTTAAACACTAACAGCAACATGCTTGGTCCATTCACAGTTTTCTCATTCAAAATGGAATACTGAATCATAATAATCAAAAGGAAGGTCACTTATCTTTTATTAAACATGAAAAGAATGCTGAAATAAAAATAAAAAAAACATGAAAAGAGATCAAGATTTATTTTATGACAACATATGACTTTTTAATAGTTATTGCTTCTTTGAAATTCAGGCCACTAAAACTAAGATAATAAGTTGAGTGGGGAGGAGTTTGAATCCATCTTAAAAAGATTCTTGTTGCAACCTCCCATTTGATCCAGCAATCCCACTGGGTATTTACCCAAAGGAAAAGAAGTCATTTTGTCAAAAAGACACTTGCCCTCGAATGTTTATTGCAGCACAATTTACAATTGCAAAGATGTGGAATCAACTCCAATGCCCATCAATTCGTGAGTGGATTAACAAAATGTAGTATATGTATACCATGGAGTTCTACTCGGTCATGAAGAAGGATGTCTTAACGTCTTTGGCAACAATTTGGATGGAATTGGAGACCATTATCCTAAGTGAAGTATGTAAAGATTGAAAAACAAATGCCATATGTACTCACTATTAAATTAAAACTAACTGATGAGCACACATGTGCATAGAGGGAAGTTAATCTCAAAAGAAATAAAGCAGGGGGTTGGGGGTAGGAGGGGATGGGTGAAAACCTAACCTAACAGGTACAGTGAACACTATATGGGTGGCAGACACACTTTTAACCCTGACTTGAGCATTACAATAGTGATTCATGTAACTGAAAATACCTGTACCCCCATAATACTTTGAAATTTAAAAAAATTTTTTGTTATGTCTGAGAAGATATATTTTTCTCAGATTTTATTTAGAAAATGAAATTCCTTAGCTTGGGAGAAGGCAAATATGTATGGAATTGGTAAATAAGAGAATTCTAATAATTAAAAAATCACAAGCATAATAGCTTTAAGAGAAGATAGCAGAAGTGAGGGAAGATAGTGTGATATGAAATTATTGTGTTTGAAGTTGGAAAATAAAGTTTAGATTCATTGCTCTTACAGACTATGATTGAACATGAAAGCTTCTGTTGATTTGCTTTTCCATTTCTACAGAAAGTGCAGAGAACTGTGTTGAAACATTGCCTCCTTTCTGACATGAATTTTCTAGGTTTTGGTCACTCTTGTATCTCTACAAAAGTTATTTGAGAAAGAAAAAGAGAAGGGAGCTAAAATTGTTGGATCGGTAGGCATATTTAAAGAATTGAAAAAAAGGTTAGCATATATGGTAAAGTGTCAATAAAACCAAGTGCATTTAAAAATTCTCTGTGGTTCATTTCTCTCCCCCAAACATGACTAATTATAGATTGGCTGATTTTTGTCTTCATTAACTATATAATATTTCATGCTAGAAACACTACTCTGAAATCATATTAAAATGATTCAATCTCTTGTGAGAATAAGACAAAATCTTGAACAACACAGGTATAGGCTTGTCTGTGGGCAGCTCATTCATAGATTTTTCTCCTCTTACCTAAATACCACTGTTATGTTCAGCAGCCTAAAAAGTACTCCCAAAGCCTCTTAAGAAATACTTTTTCAGCAGAGGCCAGGGAATGCAAAACTACAGAAATTCTTTTTTTAAATATTCTCAATTTAAAAAGAAAAACAATATATACCACTTAATTCAAAGGGAGCATGATAAATAAAACATTTTATGAAGTGCAGTCATGGGAGTTAAAAAAAAAAAAAAAAAAGCTAAGCTGGAAAAATCCTTCCTGTTAGTTTAAGGAATGCAGTGAAACATAAAGTGATGACTCAAGAAACTAACAGATATAAAATT
>NW_012150674.1:53819-54317 GCF_000956105.1 Propithecus coquereli | reverse complement strand
CTTAAATTTATATCTACTTGAATTAATGAAAGAATAAAATGACACAATAAAACGTAATTTAAAAGCTGGGCACACCTTGACTTTCCCTGGTCACTCAGCCTAAAGTTACAACCTGCTTTATTTTTCTTCTAAGTCTAAAAATGAGAAAGTGAAAAAGTGTCTATTTTATTTTACTAGAGAAATAAAATTTAGAATAGAATTAGGATTTGGATGCATTGGGCAGAGGGGTGCCAACTAGTCTATTCCTTGGTTATTTGGAATATTAAAAGTTGGTATAAGATATTTATGACAGGTGATAGTACTTATCTCCTGAGAGGTTCCGCACACAATCCAGCCACCTCCCAGTGTCCCTGCTCTTAACCAATATGCTATACTACCTCTCTTAAAGTACACCTTCTATTCAAAGTCCAGACTCCAGTGTAAAAAGAACAGAGCCTGTTGGCAGAGCAGAGAATAAGGGAACAGGATGTAAGCCAGTTTCTGGTAACTGTTTAAGAG
>NW_012150674.1:52890-53769 GCF_000956105.1 Propithecus coquereli | reverse complement strand
AAAAAAAAAGCTAAGCTGGAAAAATCCTTCCTGTTAGTTTAAGGAATGCAGTGAAACATAAAGTGATGACTCAAGAAACTAACAGATATAAAATTCAATTTGGACCTGACACTGGCTATTGATTCACAAGCAAGTCTCAGCCCGGAATTCTGGCTGGTGGCAGCTGGACAAGTTCAGTCAAATACAGTTTCACGGAATGTATGGAGCAGAACTTTTTCATTAAAAACAATACTGTGAGGTCTTACTGTGTTTCAAGATATGCAAGTTAATTTAATAAACACTAAATGCAACATGAGGCAGGGAAAGAGTCTGCATGTTTTCTCTATTTTTCACTAAGTTTACCCATGTTGATACTACCCTTGCGTTTTTCAGCATTTAGATGACACAGAGAAAGCATCTGAGTATCACACATATGTACTGACCACAGAAGGCAGGAGGCATCAACCTTCACACTCAGGCTCTGCGGCTTACTGGGTATGACCTTGAGAAAATAAGTCCTTATTGATAAATGGAATAATGGCATACACTTCACGGAGTTGTCAGAAGAGTGAAATTAGGTCATATAGGTGGAATGCATATGAGTGTTTAGCTCATTTTTGTTATCCGTAAACAGCAGCTATTTTTCTATCTAGAAGTCTAAATGAGGCTGTGAAGGTCCTGACCATTTCGGATCAAGTGTTGATGTCTTTTCGTGGTCTTCTCAATGGTAGTTTCAAGTTCTCTAAGCTTTCTTTAAAGGTTTTATTTGTTTTTAAGCCATTTTAACCTTTGTGGAATTGGAGACAGTAGGTAAGGTGCTACGGATACTACTATGACCATGTCATCAAAGAGTTCACTCACACACACACACACACACACGGATACTACTATGACCATGTC
>NW_012150674.1:47805-48880 GCF_000956105.1 Propithecus coquereli | reverse complement strand
TGTTCTAGGTAGAAGAAATCAGAACTGGCTAAATTCTTTTATGAACCATTTCAATAACATTATGTTTTGGAAGAGCACAAAGCTTGTATCCCCAAAATGAGATCATTCAAGATAGAGCAGCTCAGGAGAAAGCATATCTATCGTGGTTTATAGAGGGTGGTAGTGCTCAGGAGCCATCCAGCATGGGCTTTGCAGTCGTACTATATAGAGCTCAAAAATCTGCTCCCTCAATGACCTAGTGACTATTGAGGAAAGTCACCCAATGCTCTGAACCCCAGTTTTCTCTTAGTAAGATGGTATAATAGCCTAACTCTTAACACTGCTTTTTGTGAGAATTAAATAAGAAATGAGTACAAAGCACTTGAAATCAGGTACATAGTAAATGCTCAGTAAGGGTGAACAAATATTTGTATATTCCTGTTGTTTTTAGATTATTAGTACATCTGTTGCAATTCAAATGAAATTTAGTTTTTAAAACGCACAAACTAGGGTCACTGTTTTTTATTGTTGTTTGATTTTTAGTGATAGAATTTCTTCAGTAATAAATGATTAGAACTGTTGTTTGCCAGTGAAACAGTATATATCCAAGGATTAAGAAATGTTTTCTTTCCTTTCAAAGAAATATGATACTAGGCTTTGTATATACAGGAATCCAGCTTGCTAGAACTTTCTTTCAACTATGTCACTCAAAATTGAGGTGGACCAAAACTGCATCAAGATTTTAAGAAAGATGTTTCTATGTGATTGCTCAATACATACCATCCAGGGTTAAAAAAAAAATCATTATAGCAAAAATGAGTAGATTTTTACTTACATTTTGCTCACAATATATATGGTAGTAAAGTGAATAATAGTAATAAAACTATTTTTTATCAATAGAAGGAACTCTGCTTATAGTACCAGAACAAAATTTCTTGCCAATTTTTTTAAAAAAGTTTTCTTTATTAACAACATATAGCACATTTATGAATGTACTTTGCTAACGAACACTTCAATTCACAAACATGGAATAAAATGTATAATGTAGTATGGAAGTCAAATTAGAGAGGCTCATTAAATTGGCAGAACCAACACC
>NW_012150674.1:47031-47542 GCF_000956105.1 Propithecus coquereli | reverse complement strand
AACATTCATTTCCTTTATCCACACATGAATTGATGGGCATTTAGGTTTTTAGGTTGGTTCCACATCTTCGCAATTGTGAATTATGCTGTGATAAATGTTCAGGTGCAGGTGTCTTTTTGATAAAATGATTTCTTGTCATCTGGGTAGATATTCAACAGTGGACAGTGGGATTGCTGAATCAAAATGTAGGTCTACATCTATTTATTTGAGTAATCTCTATACTATTTTCCATGGAAGTTGTACTAATTTGCAGTCCTAACAATAGTGTACAAGTTTTCCTATCTTTCTGCATCCATGCCAGCATCTTCTGTTTTTTGACTTTTTATTTATTTTTTTGAGACAAAGTCTCACTCTGTCACCCAGGCTAGAGTGCCATGGTGTCAGCCTAGCTAACAGCAACCTCAAACTCCTGGGCTCAAGCAATCCTTCTGTTTCAGCCTCCGGGGTAGGTGGGACTACAGGCACATGCCACCTTGTTCAGCTAATTTTTTCTATATATTTTTAGTTGTCC
>NW_012150674.1:43302-43818 GCF_000956105.1 Propithecus coquereli | reverse complement strand
TTTACAATGTTCTAAAAATTGAAATAATTCAATTCTTTCAAAATAGTTGTAGTTTGACAGTAAACCTTGCTATATACTTGTTCTAAGAAGAGTAAGCATGATAGCCTGATACCATCACACTACCATGTGTTGTGTTTCCATCCCATATATCCATTCTTAGTTATGGTTCCCATATTTCATCCAATGACTATTTCTTTTATGCTCCACATGTACATAGATCTCCAGAATCCAGAGTCAAAATGCACATAATTGTCCCCACTTATTAACATGGAAATACAATATAACCTCATACAATTTTACACAGAGAAATATAGAAAGAGCAACACAAATAGAGCACATAGAAGCACATCATTGTAACAAGAAAGTTTGGGGTTAGATAATTTTATAATAATCACATCTTATGATCTCTCTCAATAAATATATGGATAAAGCCTTCATAAGCCTGGTACAATGAGAAGATACAAAGAGGATTAAAAGTCATTAATACTTCTCAAGAAATTAAAATAAGAATTTTTG
>NW_012150674.1:42527-43252 GCF_000956105.1 Propithecus coquereli | reverse complement strand
CTCCCTTTGCCATTATATAATGATCATTTTTCTTCTTTTTTTACGATTGTTGATTTAAAGTGTATTTTATCTGATATGATAATGGCTACACCTGCTTTCATTTGGTTTTTATGTGCATGGAGTAATTTTTTTCCATCCCTTCATCTTGAATCTGTGTGAGTCCTTGTGGGTCAGACGTGTTTCCTAGAAACAGTAGATACTTAGGTTTTGTTTTTTCATCCATTCAGCCAGTCTATGTCTTTTAAGTGGGCATTCAGGTTATTCAGATTCAGTGTTAGTTCTGATATGTTGTATGCTGTTCTGTTCATTATGTTGGATGATACCTTATTGTTTTGTTTTCTTCCTTGTGCTATTGTTTTATAAGAGCTGTGAGCTTTAACTTTTGGATATTTTTATACTGGTTGGTATCTATTATGCTGTTCCATGTATAATGTACTTTCAAGCATTTCTTGTAGATCAAATCTGGTAGTAACAAATTGCCTTAGTGTTTTCTTGTCTGATAAAGTCTTTATTTCTCCATCATTTATTAAACTTAGTTTTGCAGGATACAAAATTCTTGGCTGGCAGCTGTTCCGTCAAAGAAGACTAAAAATGGGGCCCCATTTTCTGCTTTGTCAAGTCTCTGCTATAAAGTCTGCTGTTAGCCTGATGGGTTTCCTTTGTAGGTTAGTTGTTGCTTTCATCTTGCTGCTTGTAGAATTTTCTTCTTCATTTTGACTCTGAAT
>NW_012150674.1:40443-42477 GCF_000956105.1 Propithecus coquereli | reverse complement strand
GTTTTCTCCCATTCTGTAGGCCTATTCATGCTGTTGATTATTTCCTTTGCTGTGCACAGAAGCTTTTGAATTTAATTAAGTCCCATTTGTTTATTTTTGTTGTTGCTGTATTGCCTTTGGGGTATCAGTCATAAATTATTTGCCTAGGTCAATGTCTAAAAGAGTATTTCCTGTGTTTTTTTCTAGAAGTTATGTGGTTTGTAGCCTTACGTTTAATTCTTTTATCCATCTTAAATTAATTTTTGTATATGGCAAGAGATTGGGGTCCTCTTTCATTCTTCTGCATGTGGCTATCCAATTTTACCAACACCATTTATTGAATAGGGCTTCCTTTCCCCAGTGTATGTTGTTGTCTGCTTTGTTGAACATCAGTTGGTTGTAAGTAGATGGTTTTATTTCTGGGTTCTCTATTCTGTTCCATTGATCATTTTATCTACTGTTATACCGGTACCATGCTGTTTTGGTTACTATAGCCTTCTAATATAATTTGAAGTCAGGTAATATGATGCTTCCAGGTTTGTTCTTTGGCTTAGGTTCACTTTGGCTATTCAGGCTATGTTTTTAGTTCCAAAGGGAGCCTAGGATTATTTTTTCTAGGTTTGTGAAATAAGACATTGGTATTTTGATGGAAATTGCATTGAATCTGTAAATCACTTTGGGTAGTATCGACATTTTGACATTGATTCTGCCAATCCATGAGCAAGGGATATTTTCCATTTCTTTGTGTCATCTGTGATTTCTTTCATCAGTGTTTTATACTTCTCCTTGTAGAGATCTTTCACCTCCTTGGTTAAATAAATCCCCAGGTATTTTATTTGTAGTTATTGTGAATGTTATTGAATCTTTGATTTGACTTTCTGCTTGATGTTTACTAGTATAGAAATGGTACTGATTTGTATACAGTAATTTTGAAACCTGAGACTTTGCTGAATTTACTTATAAATTCCAGGAGTCTTTGGTAGAGTCTTTAGGATTCTCTAGATACAAGATTATATCGTCAGCAAACAGGGATAGTTTGATTTCCTCTTTCTGGTGTGGATGCCCTTTCTTTGTTTCTCTTGTCTGATTGCTTTGGCTAGGATTTCCAATATTATGTTGAATATAAGTGATGTCAGTGGGCACACTTGTCTTGTTCTTAGGAGGAATGCTTTCACCTTTTCCCCATTTGGTATTAAGTTGGCTGTGGGTTTGTTATATATGGCTTTTGTAACTTTGAATATGATGATTTTATGCCTAGTTTCTTGAGAGTTTTTATCAAGAAAGGGAGCTGGATTTTATCAAATGTGTTTTCTGCCTCTATAGAGATGATCATATGATCTGTGTTTTTGCTTTTGTTTATGCGGTGAATCACTTTTATTGATTTGTGTATGTTGAACCAGCTTTACATCCCTGGGACCAAACCAACTTCATCATGGTGAATTATGTTTTTGATATGTTGTTGAATTTGGTTTGCTAGTGTTTTGTTGAGAAATTTTGCATCTATATTCATAAGGGATATTGTTCTACAGTTTTCATTTTTTTGTTTTTTATTTCCTGGCTTTGGTGTCAAGATGATATTAGCTTCACAGAATAAGTTAGAGAGGATTCCTTACTTCTCAATGTTATCGAATAATTTCTGTAGGATGGGTACCAGTTCTTTGTAGGTCTGGTAGAATTTAGCTGTGAATCTATCTGTTCCTGTGTTCTTTTTTTTCTTTTTTTTGGTGTTTTTGGGAAATTGTTATGACTTCTTCAATATCACTGTTTGTTGTTCTGTTAAAGAGTTCTATTTCTTTTTGATTCAAGCTTGGGAGACTGTGTGTTTCCAGGAATTTATCCATTTCCTCTAGGTATTCTAGTTTGTGTGTGTAGAGGTTTTTGTAGTATTTATGGATGATATTTTTTATTTCCATGGTATCAGTTGTAATGTCTCCCTTTTTAATTTATGATTGAGCTTATCTGAGTCCTTCCTATTCTATTTCTGGCTAATCTGGCTAGTGGTCTATTGATTTTGTTTATTGATTCATAAAACCAACTTTGTGTTTTGTTGAACCT
>NW_012150674.1:36887-39088 GCF_000956105.1 Propithecus coquereli | reverse complement strand
AAGTCTGCTGTTAGCCTGATGGGTTTCCTTTGTAGGTTAGTTGTTGCTTTCATCTTGCTGCTTGTAGAATTTTCTTCTTCATTTTGACTCTGAATAGGTTGATGATTATGTGTCTTGAAGATATTCTATGAATCTTCTCAGTGTTCAATGACTATCTTGTATCTGGATATCTGAATCGCTGGTGACACCAGGGAAGTCCTCCTCAGTGATTTCCTTGAATAGGTTTTTCATGCTTTTTGATTTTTCTTCTTCTGCCTCTGGGATCCCTATAATTTTTATATTGGCCCATTTTACATAGTTCCATATTTATCTGAGTGATTGGTCATTCTTCTGTATTCTTTTTCCTGCATCTTTGACTGACTGGAGTAGTTCAAAATCCTGAGATTCTGGATTCTTCTGAGATTCTCTGAGATTCTTCCTTCTGCTTGTTTTACACCGTTATTAAAGTATTATGCTATATTTTGTAATTCCCTAAATGACTCTTTCATTTTCTTAATTTATGTTATATCCTTTCTATGTTATCTGTCTCTTTAGTGACTTTTACATTTTTTTCATTCATGTCCTGAAATTTTTTTGTTGTTTTTTAGCTTCTTTGCTCTGGTTTTCAACTTTCTCTTCAATTCAATTCATCTTGTTTGGCATCCATTTTCTGAATTCCATATTTGACATTTTGACAAGTTCCTTTTGGTTGGGATCCATTGCTATGGATCTATCGTGATCCTTTGTGGGTGTTGAACTAGCTTGTTTTTTAATGCTGCCAGAATTCTTTTGCTGGTTTCTTCTCATCTGAAACCTCTTCTGTCAGCTCAGGGCTGATAAGTTTACAGTGCACCTGTTCTCCTTTGCTGGGAACTCTTCTACTTAGTGAGAAGGAGGAAAAAATCCCTGGATAGAATTTCTGCATCCTACTGTGGAGCAATGTCCTGGCAGGAGAGGGACACATACACTGAAAGCCTGTAACCCACCTGTTTGCCTGCATCATCCCATTTCCCTGTGCTTGTCACAGACCAAGCCAGGGCTGGAGGATATTTGTTTGGGTTGGTGTATTGGTCCCAGGCCACTGTTGAAAGCTCAAGCAGGGGACCACACAAGTCCCTCTCCACAGAGTCAGGTGTCATGACCTTGGCCATCACCCGGGCAGGTTGCAGGACCTTGGCAGGTGCTTGAGTGCATCATAGGACCTTGTCCAGTGCCTGGACAGGTTGTGGGACCTGGGCTAGTGCTGAGGGATCTTCATTTGGATTGGTAGGTAGGCCCCTAGGCTGCTGTTGTAAGCTCAGGCAGGAGACAGGGTGAGTTTCTCTTCACTGAGGCAGGCATTATGGACAATTTTTCTGCCCCAGTCTCCCCATGGTGGTGGCAATTGCTGTTTGGCAAGGCTATCTAGGCAATTGCCACAGGTATCGAGGCTTCAGGTATTCACTTCATCCAGGTCAAGGTGTAATGGCAGTATGCAGTGGGTATTGGCTTGTGGCTAATGAAAGATGGGGGAGAGCTGGACCATAGGCATGGCATTGTGCAGTCCCATGGGGGTTTGACCCTTCAGCTGGCATGCAGGGCTGGGAAGCTTGTGTTGCTGGTCAGTGCTCAGGGGCCACATGGAGCTTGGGTCTGCGGGGTTATGGAGCTCCATATGACTCACAGTGCTGGGGGCTTCTTCCTCCAGTCAATGCACAGGACCATGGGGGCATGACCTGCCAGTTGATACACCGGTCTTCGGGTATATGGCTCTCTACTTGGTACCCAGATCCATGGGGATGTGGGCCTTGATCTCTGATGCAGAACAGACATCAAGCTACCTCATCATTTCCACACTTCACCCTTCAGTTTTGTTTTCAGCTTTTGTATGTCACCATTCTTAGACACAGAATAGCGTTACATACATGATCACAAACTGTGAAAAGAAAATTGACTATTTAGGGATGGTGCATTGTTAGATTAGAAACAAAGTTCTCCCTTTCCATTCTGCCTTGAGCAGTGCTGGGTTTACATAAAGAATAATGAATTCCATATATTTAGACATAGCAAAGCAACAATGTAATGAGTCTTGAGAGTAAAACATCCTCTAAAAATAATTGTTGTGACTTGTATTACTATCACTGTTTATATAACATGATTGAAATAGCAAGAAGATTGGTAAAGCCTAAATTGAAAAATATAATCCATAGATTGTATTTTAAAGGAATTAAAAGAATAAAAGT
>NW_012150674.1:36525-36837 GCF_000956105.1 Propithecus coquereli | reverse complement strand
TGGTCTAAGATATAATCAATCTTGGAAAATGTCTCATGTGCTGATGAGAAGAATGTATGTGCAGTAGTTTTATGTAGAATGTTTTGTAAATGTCTATTAGGTCTATTTGTTCTAGAATTTCTTTTAAGTCTATTGTTTCTTTATTCATTTTCTGCTTTGACGATCTGTCCAGTTTCGTCGGTGTGGTGCTAAAGTCCCCAGCTATTAAGATGCTACCTGTTTATTTCTTTGCTTAGATCTTGCAGAATTTGTTTTATGAATCTGGGAATTCCTGTGTTAGGGGTGTGTGTGTGTGTGTGTGTCTATATATAT
>NW_012150674.1:33836-34413 GCF_000956105.1 Propithecus coquereli | reverse complement strand
ATAATTATTTTATGAAATATGCATACATTTCTTAGGACATAGTGGGAGAAATAAGAGGTACTCTTCAGAGGAAAACCTTATGATGCTGTCTTGACCAGGAGCAAAAGGACACTTTCAAATTTGCTTTTAGAGAAATCTTTCATAGCCTGGAAAGCAACAGCTAAAGGAGGCCACTTTCTTATACATAATAAATCGCAAACTTATAGAGCTGAAATGTTCTTAAAAGACATTTCATCCACTCTTTGATCAAATGCTTTCATCTCCTCTATGTCACCATCAAGAATGCTATTGAGGATTCTCTCTCAGTATCTCTATAGCTGGGGAAATCACTGCTCCTTGAGGCAACCCATTTGATATTTAGGCAGCTTAAGGTGCAAGATATTTTTTTCTTTGAATAGACTAGTATTCTATTTATCTATAATTTTCATCTTCCATCAACTGATACTATTGCTGTCCTATGGGACTCCATTGAATGACTTCTTTTAGTTTCACCTAAAAGCTTTTTCAATATTTGAACACAGGTTTTTACCTTCCATATTATCTTTAATTTCTCCTCTACCTGGATGATGTCAGATAA
>NW_012150674.1:30862-31976 GCF_000956105.1 Propithecus coquereli | reverse complement strand
GGACATTTGAACAGTATTGATTCTACCAATCCATGAGTATGGTAGGGATTTCCATCTGTGCACATCGTCTACAATTTCTTTTCTCAGTGTTTCCTAGTTCTCCCTATAAATATCTCTCACTGCCTTCGTTAAATATATTACTAAATATTTAAATTTCTTTGATGCTATTGTGAAAGTTGTTGCATCTTTGATATGAACAGAAACTTTTCAAAAGAAGGCAGAATAATGGCCAGCAAACATATAAAAAAGTGCTCAACATCTCTAATCATTAGAGAAATGCAAATCAACACTAAAATGAGATATCACCTAACTCCAGTGAGAATGGCTTCTATCAAAAAGTCCCAAAATAACAAATGCTGGCATGGATGTGGAGAGATTGGAACACTCCTACACTGCTGGTGGGACTGCAAATTAGTACAACCCCTTTGGAAAGTAATTTGGAGATACCTCAAAGAGCTAAAAATAGAAATACCATTTGATCCAGCAATCCCACCACTAGATATCCATCCAAAGAAAATAAAGACATCTGCACTTGAAAGTTTATACCAATTTACAATTGCTAAGATGTGGAAACAACCCAAATGCCCATCAGTACATGAGTTGATTGATTAATAAGATGTGAAATATACACACACACACACACACACACACACACGCACACACACACACACATATCATGGAATACTACTCAACTACAAAAACAATGGTGATCTAGCCACTCTTATATTATCCTGGATAGAGATTGAGCCCATCCTTCAAAGTGAGGTATCACAAGGATGGAAAAACATGCACCACATGTACTCGCTATCAAACTGGTACTAATTGATCAACACTAAGGTGCTCACATGGTAGTAACACTCACTGGGTGCCAGTCAGGTAGGGGGGTGGGAGGTGAGGGTAGAGCAGGTGGGGTGAGTAAACCCACAGCTAATGGAGATGGGGTGCACTGTATGGGGGAAGGACACACTTGTGGCCCTGGCTTGAGTGAGCAAATGCATTTCATGTAACCAAAATGTTTGCACCCCCATAATATCCTGAATTAAAAAAAAGAAAGAACGAGGACATACCTTTACAATAAAGATAAGACAAGAAGTGTCAAAGTGAAACGTCAGAG
>NW_012150674.1:30098-30741 GCF_000956105.1 Propithecus coquereli | reverse complement strand
AATTAAAGTGAAGTATATCCCTTGAGGCACCTTTCTTATCAAACAGATAATACTTTCATTTCAGAAACTATCTTTAAATTATAGCCCAGAATCCTGCCCCATCATAAAAGAGGTTATAGTAATAGTTTCAATTCTCATTTTTTTTACCATCTTCCATGTTGTGTTATAAGGCATTCTGTCTCAATTTAAATATACAGTGGCAATGACTCTCTGTGTTTCAAAACGCTTCCAACAAAACATTTATTTTACATATTTTTAATTATTTATAGTGCCTACCCTATTAATCTTTGTGCTTTTAAATCTTCCCTCATTTTTCAATGCCAAAAGCAAATGTAGATATCTCACATAAAGCCCCATTGCCTAACCTTCACTCGTACCTCCACTCTACTATTTTTGAGCATTTTCCCTTTCCTATTACTTTGTAGTCATACATAATTCCAATTGTTTTTCATAAAATCTATGCAGTGCTTTACAGATTCTTTGTTTTTTCCGGATTGCTTTTCCTGTCTTTTTTCACTTGGCAAACTTCATATATCTTTCAAGAAACACTAAGATCATATTCTTATAAGGCTTTTATCTGTATCAAGTGGTCCCCTTCACATAATTCTTAAGAACTGTGAAAAGGAAGAGCGTTTGGATTCTA
>NW_012150674.1:27864-28707 GCF_000956105.1 Propithecus coquereli | reverse complement strand
AATTAAAGTGAAGTATATCCCTTGAGGCACCTTTCTTATCAAACAGATAATACTTTCATTTCAGAAACTATCTTTAAATTATAGCCCAGAATCCTTACCCATCAGAAAAGAGGTTATAGTAATAGTTTCAATTCTCATTTTTTTTTACCATCTTCCATGTTGTGTTATAAGGCATTCTGTCCCAATTTAAATATACAGTGGCAATGACTCTCTGTGTTTCAAAACGCTTCCAACAAAACACTTATTTTACATATTTTTTAATTCTTTATAGTGCCTACCCTATTAATCTTTGTGCTTTTAAATCTTCCCTCATTTTTTGATGCCAAAAGCAAATGTAGACATGTCACATAAAGCCCCATTGCCTAACCTTCACTCGTACCTCCACTCTTACTATTTTTGAGCATTTTCCCTTTCCTATTACTTTGTAGTCATACATAATTCCAATTGTTTTTCATAAAATCTATGCAGTGTTTTGCAGATTCTTTGTTTTTTCCGGATTGCTTTTCCTGTCTTTCTTCATTTGGCAAACTTCATATATCTTTCAAGAAACACCTAGATATCATATTCTTATAAGGCTTTTATCTATATCAAGTGGTCCCCTTCGCATAATTCTTAAGAACTGTGAAAAGGAAGAGCATTTGGATTCTAGTTCTGCTACTGAGACTCTGGGCTTCAGTTTCCTCACATAGAAAATGAAGATTCTAATACCAATTTCATATCAAGTTTATAAAATAATCAATAAGACATTTCTCATAAGGTATTAGAACACTGTGGGGCACACAGTAAACTTGTCAACTTTGTGAACATAATATAGTTTATTTCCTTTTATGTTCTTGATATTAT
>NW_012150674.1:16018-17674 GCF_000956105.1 Propithecus coquereli | reverse complement strand
GAAAGGTAGAGTATGAGGACTGGATTAAAATATTTAACATTCCAGGGAGAGAGATTAGCCACTGGCAAGGCTCAGAGACCAGAAAGATCTTGGAAGATTTGGGGAAGTGAAAGTAGTACCATATGGCCAGAAAGTATATATGCGTGCCATGTGTTCTTGAGTGTTTCTGAGTATATTTGTGTTGAGGGGGCAAGAAAAGGAAAAAGTTGCAAAAGATGAGGTTGGAGAAAAATCTTTTAGGCACTTATAAACCATGTTTAGGATAGAGATGAACATGACCTACCACTATGCTATTAGTTTTCCAGGCCAAACAAAACAGAACAAAACAAAAACCTATACTCTGGTCAAGGAAGAACATCTGGTGAGAATATTACATACTATTCTACATTTCTGAGACACTCTCCCATACTCTGCCTTAATCCACACATTCCTGGGTGTTTCCTTCATATGCCACATCCCTAATGAATTCTTTCTTTGCATCACTAAGTAAATGCATTTCCCCTATTTCTAAATCTGTATAGTGTTATTTTTCTCTGATATGTCAAAATCTTTCTGGATATACAGATTATTTGTAAACCTTCCTTCTCCCACTAGACCAAATCGCTAAGGAAACGTACCAGATAATTATTTAGCAACCATTATAACAGTTTTATAAATTGTTAAATTGAAGAGTTTTGTATAAGTCACAATAGAAACTTAAGAAAATAAATGATATGGTTCTTCAGAAAACTTTCAAGACGTAATAATAGCAAACATTTTCACAATGAAGCATTATTTTCCAAGTTGTTAACTCTGTGTGAGAAGGCCAGGGTGGAAGTGCATCGATGACATCTTCTGCTAATTAAAATTCTTAATGTTAGTTTAGCTGATGCTACTGAAACTACAATTCAGATATTTTTCTTGAAAAAGCACACCGACCACTCATGAGATTGAAGAACAGTACGCTAACTTGTAAGTGAATCGACAATGAAAACAGGATCAAAGGAGGATAACGACAACCAATTTTGGATAGCATTTCTTTCTTAGAACAATGTGCCTAGTTATTTGAATGAATGCCTTTGAACTGAGCGCAGTAGTTTCATGCAGTGTTAAAAATGGACTCTCTGACTTTGATCTTTCTGTGCAATTAAGTACCAAGGACTCAACTAGTCCATGATGATTAGCAGAGGTAGCAGAGACAGACTGAGTCTTGTTCTCTAAAACTTCTGCTTATTACTTCTCCATCTGTAATGGGAACACATGTTCTTGTAGAAGAGCTGATTGGAGCTGAGGATTTTGCCATGTAGGGATTTTTCCTTTGTGCAAAGTTGTAAGTTTTTTATAAAAGTGTAACAACAATAAGGGTACTTATTGAGGATTTACTACATAATAACCCTTTACATGTTTTATGTCATTATTTTTTCATAAAAAAGCCCAGTTATGTATCCTTACTGCTCTACTTTTGTAGATGAAAAAAACCCTCTTCTGCATACTATCTTGTAATACTTGGGGCTTTCTTCCACATGTCATCTAAATCTTCTACATTCTAGGTTAAATATGCTTAGTTTCTTCAAGGTAATGGGTTTACAATTGCCTCATGGTTTTGACTGTGCTCAGTTTGGTTTATCATTCTTACAAACAAGCAACCAGATCCACACAGCACACCAATGAGTTAGG
>NW_012150674.1:13307-13723 GCF_000956105.1 Propithecus coquereli | reverse complement strand
GGTTGTATTTCCTCTCTTAAAATACTGAAAAATCTGCATAATATTATTTATTTATAGCTTTCACCATACCCTCTATAAACTATATTAAACAATAGTTATGATGGGGACAAAGATATTTGCTTATATAATGTTTGCTATAGTGTTTTGACAAAGCTTTATCAAATTAAGGAAGTGTTCCTCTATTCTTAACTTGCTGAGAATTTTTATCATTATAAAGTGTTGAAATGCATCAAAATATTTTTCTGCATATGACATATTCATACATATTGAAATAGCTTTACATTTTCAACTTAAACACTAACTTGATTGTGATATATTAATTTCACATTTTTAAATAAATTTAGATGATGTATTATTGAAGATACTGCAACTACATTTGGAAGGAAAATGGGCCCGTAGTTCTTCTTTCTTTACAT
>NW_012150674.1:11274-11622 GCF_000956105.1 Propithecus coquereli | reverse complement strand
TTAGTATAAACTACACTTTTGTCTTATCATCTAAGAGCATTAATATTATCTATGATCTTTGTCAGAGATTTAAATGTTTACTCAAAGGGCTTTTGTTATCTTGATTTGCTTATTTTATGTGATTGTTCATTTCCTAGATATTTTATAGTTTATATTGCTCTTGAGACTAACATATTATTTTTATTGCATTTTATGGTTGCTATTAAAGAGAATTGCTCTTGTATCCAGCTGGTTTTTTATCCAGAAAATTTGCTGAATAAATTTAGTGGTTCTTATAGTTTGTTGATTTGGAATTGGCAGGTAGTCTTTTCATCTGCAGATAATTATGGTTGTATTTCCTCTCTTAAA
>NW_012150674.1:0-308 GCF_000956105.1 Propithecus coquereli | reverse complement strand
AAACCTGAAAATAAATAAGACAAATCTCCTCCAATACTTTTTATGACACATTTTCTCCAACAGTGATATGATTAGGCACTTACAGAGTATTTAATGCATTACCTTATTCTCTCAAAGTGCTATGAATAGACAGGTGGTAAATATTTCCTCTTCTATTTATTTCAATTTACTTGTAGTAAACTTTGGTGTTTCACATGCCTTCAGTTCATCTTCAATTCCATTCCAAATCCTTCTAATTTTGTTTTTGTTTGTGTTTGTGTGCTGTTCTTGCTGTTGTTGTTCATTATTTCAAAGGAAAGGAAGAAACT
>NW_012150673.1:16778-18146 GCF_000956105.1 Propithecus coquereli | reverse complement strand
GGTAGTAAGGGCCGGGCGAGCAGTGCTGGGCTGTGAGTTGCCTGGAAGCTCAGTGGTTGGCGCTGGCCTCGTGGAGAACTAAACCCTAGACGGCTATGAGGAAGGACACGCACACAGCTTGCTTAGCGCGGTGGCTCTGCCTGTCTTGCTCAGTTGTTTTTGGTGTTTGTTTTGGTTTAAGAGATGGGGTCTCTCTCTGTTGCCCGGGTTGGAGTGCAGTGGCACGATTAAAGCTTAGTGAAGCCTCCAGCACTCACGCTCAGGAGATCCTCCTACAGGCAGAGGGGTACTTCCGTGGGCTAATTTTTTTTTTTCTTTTTTTTTTTGAGACAGAGTCTTGCTCTGTCGCCTGGGCTAGAATGCAATGGCGTCAGCCTACCTCACAGCAACCTCAAACTCCTGGGCTCAAGCAATCCTCCTGCCTCAGCCTCCAAAGTAGCTGGGACTACAGGCATGCACCACCAGAGCCTGGCTAATTTTTAAAAATTTTTTGTAGAGATGGGGGTCTCACTATGTTGTCCAGGCTAGTCTCAAACTCCTGGGCTCAAGTGATCTTCCCACCTTGACCTCCCAAAGTACTGGGATTACAGTCATGGGCCACCAGGCCTGGCCTGAATGAATGCTTTAGAAGCTGAGGGAATCCGTATGAATGTGCCATCTTTGCTATGATAATTTTATATGTATTTGAGTATTTGGAAATCACCAACAAAACTCTACTTTTAGTAAATGCTAAACCCAGAACGTAATAGTAGAAACCTTTGGGAGATATTTCGGGTAACGATCGTGATAGGCATAGCTGAAGAGTGCTTTTTGTATACTAGGCATTAAAGGGTAGTTTGGAATATTTTGCCAGACATCTTTTTGAGTTCTGTCCTGGTTTTTGCCTTGCTACCTTGGATTTCCTTCAGAGTCCTGTATATCATGTGGATAAGAAAACCAGGAAAAAGTGTAAAGTTTCTATCCCTGTCTCATTCCCAGGTGATGGAGCAGGTTTGAAACTCCTGGGATCATGTGATCTTCCCACCTCAGCCTCCTGATTAAGGAGGCTACAGGTGCAGGCACCGCACCGGCTTCCCATGCATTTTTAAACAAGCTTACTAAGTCTGTGACTTCCTAGGCCAGTGAAGGGATTCACCAACTTAGTGGGGAAAGTCTGCAGTTTTAGTGAGAGAATGGGGGGAGTTCCAGGTGGTTGTGCTAATTAAAAACTTGCTTTCTCAGCAGGTCGTGGTGACCAGAACTTGTAATCCCAGCTGCTGTACTTGGGAGGCTAAGGCAGGGGAACCGCTTGAGCCCAGGAGTTGGAGGCCAGCCTGTGCAACACGGTGAAACCCTGTGTCAAATTTAAAAAAAAATTTTTTTTTTTTT
>NW_012150673.1:5175-5708 GCF_000956105.1 Propithecus coquereli | reverse complement strand
GGAGGGGAAGGGTATATGCACACACAAAGAGTGCGATGTGCACCATCGGGGGATGGACACGCTTGAAGCTTGGACTTGGGGGGGGGGCAAGGGCAACATACGTAATCTAAACATCTGTACCCCCATAATATGCTGAAATAAAAAAAAAGTTATTGCCTGTTCCCAGAAAGATTGCTGATAAACGGTTGCACTGGAGTTCTAACCAGCTCTGCTGGACTGTTAGCATGGTCTCCTGCTGTCTTCTAACCAAGAGGGGAACTGAAGGGAACGGTAAATAGAAATCATTTTCCAGGAATAGCAGGTAGCCTGAGAGGTGAAGACGGTTTTCCAGAAATAGTCTTTTGCTCAGGGCCCCCGACTATACCTCAACTGGACGATGCTTGTCCACAGCAGCTCCCTGGTCTCAGGACCTATTCTGGAATCCCTGCCTGTTAACATTTACATGACCTCTGTCACGCTGTATAGACCACTACCTTTCTACTAAATTCTCTAAAAATAAATTCGATGGGAAAATTGCTAGAAAGGACCTTGAC
>NW_012150673.1:3494-5125 GCF_000956105.1 Propithecus coquereli | reverse complement strand
AATATATAGAAAAAATTAGCCGGGCATGGTGGCGCATGCCTGTAGTCCCAGCTACTCGGGAGGCTAAGGCAGAAGGATCGCTTGAGCCCAGGAGTGTGAGGTTGTTGTGAGCTAGGCTGACGCCACGGCACTCACTCTAGCCCAAGCAAAAGAGTGAGACTCTGTCTCAAAAAATAAATAAATAAAAAATTAGCCAGGCATGGTGGTGGGTGCCTATAGTCCCAGCTGCTCGGGAGGCTGAGGCAGGAGGTTCGCTTGAGCCCAGGAATTTGAGGTTGCTGTGAGCTATGATGACACCACTACACTCTACTTGGGGCAACAGAGCAAGACTCTGTCTCAAAAAAAGAAAAAGAAAGTTTATTTTGAAAGAAACTCTTCTGGCTTGGTAATTTCTTACTCCTGGGCTCAAGTGATCCTCCTGCCTCAGCCTCCCAAGTAGCTGGGACTACAGGTGCTCACCACTGCACCTGACTAATTTTTCTATTTTCGGTGGAGACAGGGTCTTGTTGTTTCTCAGGCTGGTCTCGAACTCCTGACTTCAAGTGATCCTCCTGCCTCAGCCTCCCAGAGTGCTAGTATTACCAGTGTGAGCCAGCACGCCCAGCCTCAACTTTTTATTTTAGAAGAGTTTTAGGTTTACAGAAAAACTGGAAAGATAGCATAGAGAGTTCCCATATACCCTGAGCCCAGTTTTTCCTGTTACTAACATCTGTAGGGACGCAGGGAAAACTTCCCCTTCACTCTCTGAAGGTTTGCTAAAAATCAGCTAAAAACAAAGACAGATTAATAGGAGAAAGGCATACAAATTTATTTGATCATAGTTTTCTATGACACTGGGGCCTTCAGAATGAAGACTCAAAGATGCAGAGAAACTCTCCGTTCTTATGCTTAGATTCAACAAAGTATGGGCAGTCGTGTAGAATACGATTGGACAAAAAGGGTCTGACCTACTGCTGCGGACGGTGGGGAAACTCAGCCAGGCCCCTCTGTGTAGATCTTCCTGTCCTCACTGGGCAGCTTTCCTTCCGTCTGGGTGCGGGGCAGGGTCCTCTCTGGAATGGGAGGGGTCAAACAAGGTAGGTCAGAGAACTTCTTTGTGGCCAGTTTTTACACAGAAAGGCAGAGGGAAAGTTAGAATCATATTTTTGGGTTTCATGCCTGACTTTGTGGAAAAGGAGTTCTGATCCACTTTGGGGAAGAGGGGTTCTAGTTTCTACGGCTGCCCTGGGGAAACTGAGGTACCAGAGATGGAAGGGCAGGAGAAGGTCAGAGGGGAACCTTTGTTTCTGAGGCCTTCATTTTTGGGCGTCAATTTTTGAGCCCCAACACATCTTGCATTAGTACGATACATTTGTTACAATTAATGAGCCAAGATGGATACCTTATTATTAGCCACAGTCCATAGTTTATTCAGATTTCTTTAGTCATTGCGTGATGCCTCCCCTGTTCCCAGATCTTACCCCGGACACCACATCACGTTTCATCATCTTATTTCCTTATGCTCTTCTTGGCTGTGACAGTTTCTTGGTCCTTCCTTGTTTTTAACGATCTTTGACAGTTTTGAGACGTACTCGGTCAGGCATTTTGCAGAACGTGCCTTGTTTGGGATTGTTTTGGTGTTCTTCCTTTAT
>NW_012150673.1:0-753 GCF_000956105.1 Propithecus coquereli | reverse complement strand
GGAAGAATAGGTTTTGATGTGCTTGGTGCAAGAAAGATTTTTTTAGTTTTTAGTTTCCAGATGCCTCTTTTACTACATATTGCTAAAATTACCTTTGTGAAGAACTTCGTTGTTCAACAAGTGTTTGTTAAAATCTACTTTTTTCCAGTCCTGGTGCGGTGGCTCACACCTGTAATCCTAGCGCTCTGGGAGGCTGAGGTGGGAGGATGGCTCGAGGTCAGGAGTTTGAGACCAGCCTGAGCAAGAGCGAGACCCCGTCTCTACTAAAAATAGAAAACATTAGCCAGGCTTGGTAGCACATACCTGTAGTCCCAGCTACTCGGGAGGCTGAGGCAGGAGGATCACTTGAGCCCAGGAATTTGAGGTTGCTGTGAGCTAGGCTGATGGCAAGACACTCACCCAGGCAACAGAGTGAGACTCTGTCTCAAAAAAAAAAAAAAAACAAAAAACTACTCTTTCCCAGGTCCTAATTAAACGGTAAGAAAGGTAGATATAATTCCTTTGTACCTGGAGTCCACAGAACTGGAAACAGGTAAGGACTGTGGCAAGGGGGTGGAGACTTAAACGGGGCAACTCGCCAGGATTTGGGACATGATGAAAAGTATTCTGAACAAAGTGTTGGGAAGAGAAGCTTTTCCTCTTTTTACTCGAGTCCTATAGGTGGGGGCCTGCGAATTAACTGACAATAGACTAATCTATAGTAGAAAAAGGCAGGTTTATTCACTGGTGCCTGATGGAGCCCCCAGGAAGCGA
>NW_012150672.1:16150-16556 GCF_000956105.1 Propithecus coquereli | reverse complement strand
CCTTTGTCAGATGCTTCTTTTGCAAATATTTTCTCCCATTCTGTAGGTTATCTGTTCAGTATGTTGAGTATTTCTTTTTCTGTGCAGAAGTTTTGCAGTTTAGTTAAGTATCATTTGTTTATTTTCATTTTTGTTGCCTCTGCTTTTGATGTCTTAGTCAAGAATTCTATACCTAGACCAATGTCCAGAAGAGTTTTCCCTAGGCTTTCCTCTAGTAGTTTTATAGTTTCAGATCTTACATTGAAGTCTTTAATTCATCTTGAGTTGGGTCCAGTTTCATTCTTCTGCATATGGCAATCCAATTTTCCCAGCACCATCTATTGAAAAGGGTATCTATTCCCCAGTACATATGTTCTTGTTGACTTTGTCAAAGACCAGTTGGCTGTGAAAATGTGATTTTATTTCT
>NW_012150672.1:2742-3140 GCF_000956105.1 Propithecus coquereli | reverse complement strand
GCTTCAGCTTAAGACTACTTTTCTCAACAGAAATCTAATCCTTGATGGACATTAGGGTTGTTCCTCTTTTTGACTATACACATAACATTTAATTGAAAAATGTAAAGGATTGGTATTATTTATATTGTTTGATTTTGTAAGTTCACATGTTAAATAATAATTAGAAAAAAAGAAATCTAACCCTTGGCTTGGTAGTATTCCTACCTCATCTAGTTACCATTGACAAATAATTTGTTTCGATATTTAAAAAAGCAGAATATTTTGTATTCTTGTTCATCTATAAGTACTGAATATTCAGTTCCAGAGGATTTGACACATTACCATATGTCTTTTTTTCCAGAATTCATATTATTCGTCTGTAGTGTAGTTGCTATCTAGCCTTAGACTTAAATGTATAG
>NW_012150672.1:0-743 GCF_000956105.1 Propithecus coquereli | reverse complement strand
CTTCATCAGAGTACTGAAGCCCTATCCTCTGAATAAGACTAGACTTTCCCCCCAAAATACCCACACCTTGCTTGAAAATGCCTCAGTCATTCCTGCATATAACTTTGACCAAGTTTCTTCACATTGTTAAGCAACAAGTAATTGTTGCTGCTTTGCCACCTTTTAGTGTTAAACGTATCTCTTTAATTTCAGGTTTATGTCTTGACTTGGAAATCTTTAATTTTTCCATTCTTTTGCCCAATTACACTACATGTGCTAGATCTTCTGATCAGCTTTGTCAAGAACAACCAACTATACACCCTCTTGAATTTAACTGTCTCAGTGGTTAGTTACATAGTACATATATTTCAACCACGTTTTCTTTCATTTCTGTCTTGAGTCCACTGTTTGATTTATCTCTTTTTTTTTTTATTTTCCTCCTTTGAGATTTTTTCCTGAAAGAAGTGTTTTTCAAAGGCCACCTCTAATAGCTTTCTGGACTTTCAACCACGTTTTCTTTCATTTCTGTCTTGAGTCCACTGTTTGATTTATCTCTTTTTTTTTTTGTTTTCCTCCTTTGAGATTTTTTTCCTGAAAGAAGTGTTTTTCAAAGGCCACCTCTAATAGCTTTCTGGACTTTCAATATAAGTCAATAAGAATTCATGATAAGCTTCAGCTTAAGACTACTTTTCTCAACAGAAATCTAATCCTTGATGGACATTAGGGTTGTTCCTCTTTTTGACTATACACATAACATTTAATTG
>NW_012150671.1:22541-22862 GCF_000956105.1 Propithecus coquereli | reverse complement strand
TTATTAAGTGCATAATAAGAAGGAATTCAGTTCTGTCATCTGTAAGAGAGACCTTTTAAGTAGAGACATAAACACAGAACACGAATTTTTCAAAAAAATTTTAATTGACACATAATAATTATATGTATTTATGGAGCACTGAGTGATATTTTGATACAATGTGTAATGATCAAATCAGGGTAATTAGCATGCCTATCATCTCAGACATTTATCCTTTTGTGTGTGTTGAGAACATTCAAAATCCTCTCTTTTAGCTATTTGAAAATATACAATAAATTATGGTTAACTATAGTCACCCTAGAGTGCTACAGAACACAAAAT
>NW_012150671.1:9432-11111 GCF_000956105.1 Propithecus coquereli | reverse complement strand
CTATGATTAGCTTCCAAGCTTATAGAAGAGAGATGGTGTAAAGTGTATGTTACATTTTTTTCCCTCAAAATTTAGCATTATTAACAAGGTATATATGGAGCTAGATGGGTGAAAAACAGACTTTACCTTGAAAAAGAGTTGCATATATGTGGAAGAGGCTACATGATACGTCACATATTTGATCCACTTTTAAACACAGAATTGAGAAAGCGCACTACTTGAACATTCCTTTTTGCATTCAAGTATAGATTTCATTCAAAATCCAAATACTGCTGGATGGCGTAGAAGATACCCTTTCATTAATTATTCCAGCATCGTGGGAGTATATTTCAGATCCTTGATTGACTAGTTAGGCAAAAGGTCATTAAAAAAAGGGTTGTAGAAATTTCAGGAGCCTCAGGGAAGTGGACTTAAGGTGGTAGAAGTAAGACGATGGGGGAGATAAATTATTGATCACTTCCAAAATCTGAAGAGTAAACATACATATTATTATGTAGACAATATGAACTCTATAGCCATGTAAAGGCAAGTAAGAAACACAGAGAAGGAAGAATTGTTGCATAATTCAAAATATTTTGACATCTAAGTCCATAAAACTAAGCAAATCTTTCTTGTAACAAGCAATTAACAGGATCTAAAATGGGCCAGGGAGACTAGTAAGAACTGAGGATTCAGTAGTAAATATATATGGCATGACTATAATAAAGTAAGTCATTAGTTACAAAAGCAAAAACCAGAAAAATGATAAGATTATAAGAGAGTGGGGAAATGTTAACAACTTTGGATACAGATATATTGAATTTGAATTGTCAGTAATATTCATTGATTTGGGAAATTTTTTATGATTAGCTCATAGGAAGCACCACTGCCCTTAAATCTGAATCTATGTCTATCATCAAAGTTCGTGGAGCCATGAGTCAAAACAGTCCTAACAGCCAAGACAAATTACGTTTGTATTTGTGAGGCTTATCCAAGTGCTGATTTTTCTAACTCTTAAAGTCATAGAGAGTCACTGGTACTATGAAAGGGAATTAAAATGGGATTAACGGATTTGTTTATTTCATAATGAAGAATCTCAATAGTCCCATAAATAAAATAAAAATTATGTATATGTTGTCAGTGACATGACTACTATATTTATTTTACAAAGTGAATCCAAACTTTTATTTTTGCATAGATTTAAGGGGTACAGAGCCATTTTGTTACATGGATATACTGCAAAGTGGTGAAGTGAAGTCTGGGTTTTAGAGTAACCATCACCTGAATAACGTACTTTGTACCCATTAAGTAATTTCTAATGCCCCTCCCACCCTGCCGAGTCTCCAATGTCTGTTATTCCACGCTCTATGTCCATGTTGTACACATTATTTAGCTTCCATTTACAAGTGAGAACATGCAGTATTTGACATTCTGTTTCTGAATTATTTCATTTAAGAAATGGGCTCCAGATCCATACGTGTTGCTGCAAAAAAAATTTCTAAGCTCGTTTTATTCAAACTTATGAATAGTTGTTAATAACACAGAAAATAATTTTTGTTTGTTGTTTGTTTTTGATGATCATACCATTTATTGAAAACCTGGATCGATGTATTCACAAATTTTACAATTTACATAGTAATATGTACATTAATATTTATCTATTTATATTGAGGGAAATATATATACAGAATATGAGCAAA
>NW_012150671.1:2937-6278 GCF_000956105.1 Propithecus coquereli | reverse complement strand
GCCTCTCTGAGCCACTCTGTCCTAGTCTATAAAATGGGAGTGACAATATTTACTTGCAGAAGTAAATACTGTACATCACAGTATATTTGACACTTGCTACACAAAAACATATGGTAGATATTATTATTTAGTTTCTTCTGAAAGGTCACATTGTTTACAAGGGGCAGAGCTAGGACTTGAACCCAGGCCTGTCTGACTCCAAAGCCAATACCTTCCCCACTGCAGCACACTCTTAGCAGTACACAGTGAGCCAATTACCAATGATACTTGTAGGATGAACATGAATTTAAGCCATGAACTCACAGATACACAGGGCCCAAACAGATTCAGTCTCAAAATGGAGTCAAATGCAGAGACATGGCAATGAAGGAAAAAAAGCAACTCAAATCCTGCTCTGTCCTGCAAGAAAAATATCACAAAGGAAGGAGTTTTCTTTTGATGCACGATAAAACCTCTTTGACATTCTCTTGCTCTCAGACTTTCTTACAAGCCAGACAGAGATTTTCTCCAAATCTTCTTTCCCTGATACCGCTCTTCTGCCTCTCCATCCCTTTTGTACCAAACCCCTCTTACATAAATCAATTTAATGTCTCTCTTTTCTTTGACTTTCTTTCCACTGGTTAATTACCTGGATTCTTCAAACCAGAAGCAAGCTGTAAGATCATTCTAGCAAACAAGAATCCTGTGCCTTTAGAAGATTAGGAGAGGTACAGAGAAGTTGCAAATATATATAACGTAATGCAATCTTTTATTTAATCCTTGTCACAGAAGAATGTGAATTTAAGGGATCATGTTCCCTCTCTTTCTTCAATGCAGAAGCAAGTTGTAAGGTGAAGAATCCTCTGTCTTTAAACGACTGGGAGAGGTAGAGAAAGGTGAATTAAAATTTACCACGTTCCCTCTCCTGGAGTGAGCTAAAGTTTAAACCTTAGTGCTAATCATACTATAGAAGATACTGTTCCCTGGTGTTAGTCCATTTGTGTTGTAATAACAAAATACTTGAGACTGGGCAATTTATAAAGAACAGAAATTTATTTTGCACAGTTCTGGAGGCTGGGAAGTTCACAATCAAGGCGCCAACAGGTTCAGTGTCTGGTGAAGGCATATGTCCCCTCCCCAGCCTCCACGCAGCCTTCCCCAGCCCTGTCACCAGTGCTTCCTATGAGCTGAGTTCAGGGTGATCTTTACCAAGCTGAGGTTGTTGGAGAACTGCTGTTATCAGAGAGCTCTGACGTTCTGGAGGAGAAGCTATCCCTCCTTCCTGTAGCACAAACCCCCAAAGGGACAATGCGATTGCTCAGGACTTCAGGGGGAGTCTGGAGAAGACTGACAGCACTGTCCTCAAGTCTGCTCTCAGCCCCGAATCCTGGAAAGACGCCCGCCTGCACTGGGAGCCCCAGGGGACTGCAGCAACCTGAAGAGGAGTGTGGGACGAGTGGCTGGGGGGCCATGAGAGGTCTCCATCAAGGCCAATCTCACTGTTCATGTGAACTATTCCTTTCCTGATACCACCACAGGAATATGAACAGCATGATTCATGTTTGTACTTGCTTCCTTTGGAATTTCAGTTGTTTGGTACATCAAGGGAAAAAAACACTTTAACACATAAAAGGGCCATATGGCAATGTCTTCCTGCAGTGATCATACGTACTCTGGCAACCTGCCCAATGATTCTAGACTCTTTCAACAAACATTTCTTGAGTGCTTAATGTATGCCAGGCCTGGTAATGAACAAGACACGCATGGTCCTAGTCTTCATGGAACTCCCAGACTAGTGGGGCAGGCAAGTCGGGGACAAATAATACCAGCAGTGATGAGTGCTCCAGGAGGAAGTGCAGCGCTGTGGTTCGCAGCCAGGGGGCCCAATCTAGTGTGGGGGAGGAGTCTGGGAAAGCCCCTGGGAAGTCATGTTTAAGTTGAGATGGAGAATTAGCCAGGCCAAGGGGAGAGCCTTCTGAGTAGAAGGGACAGTGTTGTAAAGGCTGGAAGGTGCTTTTGATAGGCTGGAGCATAGAGGACAGAGGGGACAGGGTAAACCCATGAAGCCGGAAGAGGCAGGAGACGCACAAAGAGCCTTGAAGGGCACGTAAGGATTGGTGTCTTTATCCTAAGGTCATTGAGAAGTCAATGAAGGGCTGGGCTGGGTTCAGATTCGTGGTTCCAAAAGGTTGCACTGGCTGCCCACGGGACAATGGAATCCACAGGCTGCCACCCCTTCTCAGTTTGGCAGTCTCTCTCTGCCCCCTGGCTTGGATCGCCAGATGTCTGCAGCACCCTGCCTTGGTGAGCTTCCCTGGAATTATTTTCCACCTCAGAGCAGGTAATCACGGTCCTGCCTGGAGCAGAGATTGCCCAAGGCCAGCCGGCCACACCCCTGACATAGGAGCTGTTGTGTGCAGAAAACAAGCCTGACAGTGGCTCCTGAGTGTCAGGGAATCAGTGTCTGATCTTCAGTGGGTGACCCAAAGGGCTGAGCGCCTGGCAGGAGACAATTTCATGGGTGTGAGGAGGAGGAAACACACCAGGGTAGTTTAATTAAATACACTCATCTTCTCACTGGCTGCACTTCAGTGCGACCTACTTAATTCTGAAGGCAAGTTACCTGGATTCTAAAGACCTGCTTCACCCTCGAGGAGTAAGACATTTGAGCTGTGGATTATCCTTAAAGCAACAAACAAAAACCTTTCGTTTATTCTGATGACATCATACATCCACTAGTTATTGCCCAGCCCTGAAATGGGAGAATATGATTCGTTGCAGATTTTCTCAAATGATGTGAACAAACACAAGGACACGTGAAAGCAGAGGTTTTCAAGTCTGGCAGACCTGGGGTGGCAGCCTTGCCCTGGCACCGGCTGCAGGACCTTAGGCAAGTTACTTAACCTGCCTAAACCTCAGTTTCCCCTTCTGAAAAAAAAGTGGGGTATCATAACATCTACCTGCAAGATTGTTGTGATGATGAAGTAGAGTTGGAAATCAAATTCCAACCCCATGTTCTTAGCTACGAATTGTTTCAGGAGTCTTTTTCTATCTGTGTTTCCTTAGCTCTGAGCATGGGGCTGGCATGAGCCAACAAATCTGAGTTTTATTTCATTTCTTCTATTAGCCTTCATGCCAATAATGCCCAGCCTTTCCTTTTAAACACTGCTCAGGAATCCTCTACTCTATGAGGTCTAACCGTGCCTGATTTGAGTCACGTAAGCAACCCACAGGTTCTTATGAACAATTGTCATCTGTTCCACCTACATATACTGTAAGGGCGCCTCAGGAATGTTACTATCTGACTGTCTTACAGGGAGTTGGACATCTCACCCTTTGATTCTAAAAGGGTTTGACTTCAT
>NW_012150671.1:0-312 GCF_000956105.1 Propithecus coquereli | reverse complement strand
TTTTTTTCATCTCAGAGTTGTACGGCCATCCCTGCAGTCAATTTTAGAACATTTTCATCGCATCAAAAAGAAACTTCATATCTATGAATAGTCACTCTCATTTTCCTCCATACCCTCAGCCCTAGACAACCACTGATCTAATTTTCTACCTGTAGAATTGCCTATTTTGAATATTTCATATAAGTGGAATCATACAGTATGTGGCCTTCTGTAACTGGCTTCTGTCACTTAGCATAGTATTTTCAAGGTTCATCACTGTTGTAGCATGTATCGGTACTTCATTTTTTTGTATTGCCCAATAATATTCTATTG
>NW_012150670.1:8818-9353 GCF_000956105.1 Propithecus coquereli | reverse complement strand
TTAATAGAGAAAAGGATGTTTCTTTTAGGAAGTAAGGAAATCTGCATTATACAAGTTGACTTTGGGTCATAGTGGATTATCCAAATGGACATGAATATGAGAAAGATAAAGATACAAATTGGAGATGTAGATGGGTAATGATGCCTGAGCAAAAAGGAAGGAAATTTGCTAATGAGAGATCATTTGTTGTGATCAAGATTGCAGGCTCCATGAAAGGGTGAAAAACAAAGCAGATTTGGGGCAATAAGAAAGGGGAGGGTGGTGTAGATCACTTGTATTTAAGAAACTTAACACTGAAGAGAAGAAGAAATAATAAAAACATGAGTAAGCAAACATAAATTTTATTTTTTAAAAAAGCTCTATATTCAGCCAATTTCTTATTCATGAGTGAAGACAATTCATTTTGATACATGTGAAGTCTTAGAATATCTATCACACAGATACTTTGCTGAATATATCATTTGAAATTTCAGAACAAGTGAAAATTACCCAAAATCCAGGATTTAAGAAACTTAACACTGAAGAGAAGAAGAAA
>NW_012150670.1:6045-6624 GCF_000956105.1 Propithecus coquereli | reverse complement strand
AACCATTGGTACAAGCTTTTTATATTACACAGATAATAACTCTCCTTCTGTCCTTTGTGGTACGAGCAATTTCCCCCAAATCTATTGTTAGCCTATTGACTTTGTTAATGGTTTCTTGCTTGCTTGCTTGCTTGCTTGCTTTTTGCTGTACAGAAGTTCCTGGCTATGGTGTGACCTATACCTTAATGTCCTTGTCTGTAAAACAAAGATGATAATAATTGCCTTGTGTAGTTGTTAAAAGGATTTATATCAGTAAAGTGCTTTTTTAAGGCTAATGCCTGACACATCCTAAGTGTAATGTATGACTTCATAAAGAAGATATGAGCAAATGTGTTTCTCTTTTCCCATATATGTACAATAAACTTTCAATTTTAGACAAAAAATTTTTTGTCTCTATATTGTATATGGAAATACCTATATGTTCTTGAAGAATTTTTGTCTATGTTTTTTAATTTCATATTTTACAAGATTTTTTCCCCACATACCAGTTTTTTCCCCTAGATTTTTAGTTGTGTTAACATTCTTTATGATATAATCTCTTATTTTCCCACTGAGTTGAAATGCCTCTCTTGTCATTTA
>NW_012150670.1:2422-2934 GCF_000956105.1 Propithecus coquereli | reverse complement strand
TTTGTTTATAACCTCTGCAATTTCCTTCTTCAGTCTTTTGTAGTTCTCCCTGTAGAGGTCTTTCACCTCCTTCATTAAGTATATTCCTAGGTATTCTGTTTTCTTTGTTGAAAGATATTTAGTCTTTGATTTCATTCTCAGCTTGACTATTGTTGACATATAGGAATGACACTGATTTGTATACACTTTATAGCCTGAGACTTTGATGAATTTATTTATCGATTCCAGTAGTCTCTTGGGAGAATCTTTGGGGTTTTCTAGATAAAAGATCATATATTCAGCAAAGAGCAATAGTTTGACCTCTTCTTTCCCCATTTGGATACCCTTGAGTTCCTTCTCTTGTCTGATTTCTCTGGCTAGGACTTCAAGGACTATGTTGAATAGAAGTGGGGACAGTGGGCAACATTGTCTGGCTCCAGTTCTAAGCAGAAATGTTGTCAGTTTTTCCCCATTCAGTATGGTGCTGGCTGTGGGTTTGTCGTATATGGCTTTTATAATTTTGAGATATGTCT
>NW_012150670.1:0-391 GCF_000956105.1 Propithecus coquereli | reverse complement strand
ATATGCATTAACTTGGCTTTAAAGCTTTTAGGGAAAACAAGGACTGATGTAATAAACATCTTTATATAATGAAATGACATGAGAGCTTGATAGAGAATTCATCTGGGTTTTCCATGAAAAATATATTTAATGGAAGACGGAAATTTTAATTGAAAACTGAATGTAAGAATCAAGAGTATGTTTAAATAGTAATTATCAGGGAAGGATCCAAATGTTAAATCTACATCTATAATAGCCTAATAACTGAGGCAAGATAAAATGCAATGTGGATTTTTTAATAATAGAGTATAGAATCAATATGATAATACCTGAATTTAGTCTACAGTTTCCTTTATATGTAGTTTGAAATTGTATTTCAGAAGCATAAAGTAGCCATATTTCTAAAAAAAAA
>NW_012150669.1:23489-23846 GCF_000956105.1 Propithecus coquereli | reverse complement strand
TACAAAACACAAAGCCTATAGTTTCTTAATAAATGTTAATTTGATTATTCTAAATTCAACTTCTCTCTTTTTAAATGAAAATGTGAAAGCTTTAAAGCTTTTAGGCCTTGTTGTCAGTCACCAAATCACAACCAGCATCTCTACCTACCAAGGTACTGAAAAATATAATTGCCTTTAAATGATGGGTCACCTAGAAGATATAAATGTGTACATTTCAAACATCACAACATGAACTGTAAGGAGAGACCTTTCCAAACTTAGCAAGATACTCCCATCACTTTCACATATTATTTCAAATGCTTAATAACGTAAAGGATCATTGAAAATTAGTTTTGGAGAAAAGTCTCTCTACCTTGC
>NW_012150669.1:21456-21814 GCF_000956105.1 Propithecus coquereli | reverse complement strand
TTATATGATGCCTTTGCAAGTCTCTTAATCTCTTTTTATCTTAATCTTCTCAGTGTGAAGGGGAGAAGATAATACCTAATTTGATATACATTAAAGATTACAAATAATTTGAAAAAAAAAAAAACGCCTGGTTTATAGTAGGCATTAAATCGACAGTAGCTAAATTTAAAGTGGTAAAACATTATTTATTTGAGCTAGAGTTTAGTAAATGATTACATGAATCAGAATAAATTCATGAAATGCATACAGAAACAATTTTGATCCTATCATATATCCACAGTCATTTAGTGATTGTATCAAAATTGCTTTCTCAAGTACATCCTCAGTTGGCTTTGAACTGTTTTGTCTACAATTATTT
>NW_012150669.1:10198-10611 GCF_000956105.1 Propithecus coquereli | reverse complement strand
AAAACTTATATGTATTTTGCTTTCTTCAGGAATTTAATGTTCGAAATGATAGTAGATGCAGAAAGCTACCATTCTGTTTTAAGATGCTGGTTTTTGCCACCCCTAAATATACTTGGTAGTTTGGGACATTTAGGAACAGACTTTTTTATTGATTGAGAAGCTAGATTATCTCATCGGAGAAATACTGCTATTTAAAAACAAAGAGGATTAAGTAATACTACTATGCTAAGAATAAAAAAAAAATTACTACTTGTATAAAACTTCCTTATACACAAGGGATACAATTTCATATGCATTACATATTTCAATGCTAGGAAGGAAGAGCCCCTATTTTATGGAAGAAAGCCTTGTTCTAGGCCATAAGAATATAGAGACAAACTTTGTTTTTGGTTGAGCAGAGTGTGAATAGGTAA
>NW_012150669.1:0-453 GCF_000956105.1 Propithecus coquereli | reverse complement strand
AAATGTCTTTCCTGCCCCAGGCAAATCATATTGCCTATGCCGCCATAACTCTAAGCAATTATAATAGTATTGCATGAAGATGAGTGTAGTAAGTAGGATAAACTGGTTGTTCGGAAACACACACACACTTTTCTTTAAAATATGAGAGATTTTTCCTGTATTCCTAAAGGACTAACTGGTCCCATATTTGGCTTCCAGTGGTGTCAATAAACCACTGACATTTCACTGCCTATAGAAGGGGAGAAAGGATGACCTATAAAACCATAACAAAAGAATTCGGAGCAAGCATTTTTAAGGAGATCATCTATAAGTTACATATATCACCTTTACTCACACTCCTTTAGCTCAAATTTAGATAAATGGCCCCACATAGCTTTAAGCAACACAAGGAGATACAGTCTGTACCTAGGAGATTGTTTGTGTGGCTAATATTCAAAGAATTCTATCACCAAA
>NW_012150668.1:18918-20264 GCF_000956105.1 Propithecus coquereli | reverse complement strand
TTTAAATCAGCAATCCCAGGGAAGTCATTTACAGTTTGTATATTTCAGTATGTTTTACAAGGCACAACAAAAGCAGCCTCATCACATAGTAAATCTTTCTTATGGGATTAAATTTTAATGGGCAAGGTAAATCTGGCATAATTATTAAAGTGGAAAAATTGTTTCGTCTTTAGCTCTTTCTTGACTGTTTAACTTGAGAGACCTAACTTTCTTCATTCTATGTTATCTAGCCTCTAAAGTACGGAGAGGTTGAGAAGCAGCAGAAGCTGTGTGTTATGTTCTGTTTATTGAATAATAAGATTGTATGTATACCTTCTCCATATGATAGGATTTTCAGCTAACATGCCAACTCTATTTCTTAATAGAATAGACAAGATAGACAAGATCCGTACAGAATACTTTGTTTCAAAGATTTCTAGAGTTGTATTCAGGCTTAGCAGAAAAGAATGTTGTGATCACTTAACGATGTCCACCACAGACCCAGGAGAGTGAAGCCACAGCACTTGCATCATGTATTTTCTATCCTGGCTTACATCTTGAGACTAAGTCAGTACCAAATGTTTGCAGGATTGGGACAGCTGTCTTGATGCTTCAGACCAACAGATGGCTTCTTCTTTCATTGCTCAGATAAACCGTTTTGCCTTGCCTGTGTAGTTAAGTCTTTTCACCCTGAAGATTGCCTTAACTATGGAGACTTAGATAATGTTTTGATCCAGAAATGCACCAAGTATAGAATAAAAACTTCTAACCCAGGAAGATTAGGCAAATAGACTCCTTATTCACTCAAAGTATACACAGAATGCCTGCAGGGTACAACATTCTGCTGAGTCCTTAGGGGGAGCGAAGGAGGTGGGAGACAGAGTCCTCAGCTTTAGAGGTTTATAGTTTAGGCGTAATTAGAAGAGACGAGAGATCACAAATGGAAAATAGAGAGTACATATGAAAGCTAAAGGAATAAAGCAGTTTGATAATGAGGAATGAAGGGCAGAGTCATGTAGGGAAAATTGAGTGGAGGAAGTAGTTTCTTAAGCAAAGTCTGAAAGGAAGTCATGAGCATGGATTGGCGGAAAGGATGGGTGGTTGGGGTGGGGGGTCGTGGTGAGAAAGATGAAAAGCTACTGGCTGAGGGATCGCATAACCCAGAGGTTTCAATCTGCGAGCTCACTGGCAACAAAACAAAAACAAAACCAAAAACCTTCACAAATGAAAAAACAGATGTCTGCTACTCAAGAATATTTAGAAATAAAATATATTGGAAAAACATTTCATGCAAAAATTAGAAAATATTAGAAAAATCTGTAAGTGTCACATAAAACTCAGGTTTTCTTACTTTTCTATAAAAACTG
>NW_012150668.1:15903-16224 GCF_000956105.1 Propithecus coquereli | reverse complement strand
TAATTAACCTAGTTAAAAGGGGACAAAGGAGCTCAAAGCAGATATGCAGATGGCCAGTATGCCCATGAAAAGATGCTCAGCATCATTAGCCATCACGGAAGTGCAAAGCAAAACCACAATGAGATACCACTTCATCCCACTAAGATGGCAATAGTCAAAAAGACATAACAATTGTTAGTAAGAATGTGCAGAAATTAGAACTCTCATACACTTCTACTGGGAAGTAAACGGTGCAGTTACTTTGGAAAACAATTTGGAAATTAATTAAAAAATTAAACATAAACGTGACCCAGCTATTCCCCTCCTGGGTATCTAGCCAAC
>NW_012150668.1:12094-12508 GCF_000956105.1 Propithecus coquereli | reverse complement strand
AACTATTAAGCATGAAGTACATATTACCATGGAACTTATTCCAGATGTACTATTGTTAGTTTAATTGTTATGGCTAATCATTGATTGTGGTTTCTCTGGGTGCTTGAAATAATAATAATAATAATACTCTTTTTTATGGTGCCTTTCATTTAAGGATCTTGAAAAGCCTGTGTCCTGGAACCACTTATTGTAAAATTGTCATTATCTCTGTATTCTCATTTGGCTGAAGTTCGGGTAGGACTATGCCAGTGTATGATTTTTAAAAGCCAAGAAAAATTTATATTCATGAATCATGCTGGTTTTTTTTTTTTTTTTTTGCAATTTACTAGCATGGAACAACAAGGGGAGGAGGAATTTAGCCCACTGGGATATTATTTCCAGAGAGCAATCCTGTGCCTTTTGTAACAATTCTGA
>NW_012150668.1:0-934 GCF_000956105.1 Propithecus coquereli | reverse complement strand
AGCAGTAATTGGCACTTCCCAGAAGAGACTTGGCTCTAAGTCTCTTGTAGACAGAACTTGTAGGCAGAACTTCTGGCTGCACCAAGTACAGATGGTGAAGAGTAAAAGTTATTAATTTAATAAAATTTTGATTGTCAAGAACCCATTTTTTTTAGTATTCTGTGTGCTGAAATGGAAAGCATGCATAAATAACTGCTGCTACATACTGAAGTATGATGGTTGTCTCAAGGAAGAGCACTTGTGAGAGTGAGTTGTGAACTTAACTAACTGCCTTTTATATGGAACACCGTTTTTTATTTAAAAGAACTATTGACAGATAAAATATAGTTATGCAGACTTAGATATTTGGCAGATATTTTCTAAAAAATGCACAAAGTGAGCCTGTCACTTTAAGTAAACCATTGGACAGTATTTTTTGCCAAGGATAAAATTCAAGTTTTCAAGCAAAAATTCAAATTTTGGGAAACTTGCATTTGCCCCAATAAGCTTGACAGCTTCCCAATACTTAAAGACATTCCTGATGAGATCAATGATATTAACAAATGTAATTCTTTTTTATATCCTATAATGAAATGTGTCAACATTTGGAAGATGTGCACAATTCAGTGAGCCAATATTTTTGTCCATAGCAATACATGCTGTTACAAAATTTTGCATGGGGAAAAAAATCCATTCAAAGTGCCGCATAGACCATGGATTTTCACATAACAGAGTACTAAAAATTTATTGATACAGTTTTAGATTCCACACTGCAACTATAACTTTTAAAGAAACTACCATTTGTCATGTTTTGATGCAGTATTGGAGAAAAATATCCACAGTTATTTGAAAAGACTATTAAAATACTCCTCCTGGATTTTCTTGAATCACAATCACAATAATATATCACAACAGAATGCAGAAACAGGAGAATCCACCTGTCTTCTATTAATTT
>NW_012150667.1:5790-6330 GCF_000956105.1 Propithecus coquereli | reverse complement strand
TAGCTTATCCTTCTGCGTTTTTTAGGAATTAATATGTGACAAGGTCACATAATTATTCATATCAGGAGTTAAAGTAATTGAAATCATGTTTTCCAGTGACAAATATTTACACCAAAATGATGGAAGACTTTTTTTATTTTAAAAATAGTTTAAGTCTTTGACAGCTACTTGATGGGAATAACATGATCAATTTCTATTAGAAGTGAAGAAATAAAAGTAAACATAATTAAAATGACAAGGCTACTAGAAATAGATTGGGCTATATTTATTCTGTTAAATTTTTGACCTTGAAGAAATAGAGTTTTTTAGTTTTATTTAAGCAATGTTTAAATGTTGTTATTTAAGTGAGAGGTGCTTCTCTAACAGAACATAAAAAGAATAATTAGTGGCATTTGGAGCTCATTTAGTTTATTCATCAAAGCAACGGAATTGTCAAAATTGCTTTTCATAAACTTTTCTAAAACTCAGAGACTTTTTGAGATCATTGGAGCAAGTTGGAGCAAGTTGTAAATAATTTTATTTCTGTCCGATCATTTTCTC
>NW_012150667.1:4567-5740 GCF_000956105.1 Propithecus coquereli | reverse complement strand
TGGATTCTTTAGTTCTAGCATTTGCTCAAAATTATGCCATATTTAATTTTGGCTCATATTTACATCATGACTTTCTATAAAGCTTTTTTCAATTAGCTTTATTTTTCTTACTGGGAAAGGATACATGGGCCTTCTTCATTTCATCCTTAATAATTTTCAATTTTTTACTTATTTTCTTAATTTTTTTGGAATCTATTCATTCTTCTTTTTGAAGCCCACTGACTCATGTTCTAACATGGGCTGGTGGCTTCAATTTTGAACTATGACTTCCTTTTTCCCCTGTGTTATTCTGTGTTTTTGTGTTATTTTCAAGGTTTTCCAGCTTCAGTATCATCTTGTGTATCAAGTTGCCTTCCATCCTCACCTTCCTCCTTGCCATCTCCTTTCAGGGCCATGTGTACTACAGCTGCTGTCTAGACTGGTCATTCTCAAGTCTACAGAGCCATTAGACTTATTTGTTGTCAGTTTTCCTCTTTCTTGGTTACCCCTCACTTTGCTGGCATATCTTGTAAATTTATAATAATTTTGAGAAAGAGATTCATAGTATATAAATTTTCTAAGTCATTGCATTTTACTAAAAATATATTTGTTTCCCTCTGAGGCTTCCTTGACTAGAATTCTAAACTGAGAATAATTTTCTGTAAGATAATTACTTGATTGTCTTCTAGCATTCAGTGTTTTGGGATGAAACATTTGTTTCCATTCTGTTTCTCACTCTTTTAGCAATCTTTTTTCTTTTCTGAAAGCTTTTCTTATCTTCTCTTTTCCTTTGCTGTTGGACAATGTTTTAAAGATATATTTAGGAATGGATCGTTTTCCATTCCTCCTCCTTGGAACCTGGGAGCCATATTTTTCAGTTTGAACATTTGTGTCTCTTACCAGCTCTGGGAAATTTTCTTGTATTATTTCTTTGATCATTTTCTCCTCTCTATTCTCTTTTTCTGGAAATACTGTTAGTTGGATTTGGCTGTCTTAGATTTATCCTTTAGGTGACTTCTTTTTTCAAACATCTTTTTTCTATTCCCCCTGCCTTGGGGGGCACTAATTATGTAAATGTGTTTAATTTTATTGCACCATACATTGAATTTTTAAAAGCTCTTTCTTTCCCTCTTTATCACTTTGTGATTTTATGGATGCAAAATCTTCTGAAATGTCTCTTGAGTATACTCATTA
>NW_012150667.1:3528-4517 GCF_000956105.1 Propithecus coquereli | reverse complement strand
CTCATAGCTGTTGATGTCAACATTTTCCAAACAATGTCATAATCTGGGCTATCAAGAATATTTGTGATGTAGCAATTCAAAAAAGAATGCGTCACTATTGTTTTTGGGATTTTCTTCCAAGTTGATCCATTTTGCACATTTTGATGGTGGCTTTTTATTGATCTTACAATAATATGTCAACATAATGTTTTCAGACAACAGTTGGGCTTCATATTCCTTTCTCAAATGGTCTTCAAATAGTTTGTTGACCAAAATATACATGGGTTAAAATTGTCTAGTCAATCATTAGGAAAGCGCCCCAGTTTGGATGTATGTAGTTAATAGCAACTAGATCATGGCTGCTATCAGGCCATCAGGAATTGTAAGATACCATGAATTGAAACAATGATCCTGATGCCAGGGGTATTAAAATATTGTGAATCTTAAAATAGAAGAAATACAGTCCTACTCTCTTCCTTTGTATTTCTTGTAGTTCACCTAAAATCTCACTTCTGTAACCCTTTTCTTGGCCCCTAGGACTCTGTGAGTAGCTATTTTCTCCCTGAAGTCCCATAACACTTTATTTAATTAAAAGGACTAAATAATAATTTTGAGTGAAAATAATCCACGTGCATGATAACAAAAACTTATTTTAGTATAAAGCAGTAGCTCCCTGCCCTACTACCCTGGCTAGAGGGTACAACCTGACCTTGGGAACAAATAACTTGAGCCATTTCTGATTTTAATTCTTCCTGTGACTACCTCTCCAGGACTAAATAATGTGTTTATACTGCCTGTTTTTTTTTTTTTTTTCATTTGTCATTTAAGCAGATACCATGGTAGAAGAGAATTTAGCTTATTAATTTCACCTCCTTTCATTTTCCCTCTTCCACATATAATTATATTAATTTTATAAGCTCCTTTATTGATTACATTTGTAATTTTCACTGCTATTTTTGTTCCATTAACTACAGATAGTTTCTCTTGACTCTTTATTTCATGAGGTTGGG
>NW_012150667.1:0-1588 GCF_000956105.1 Propithecus coquereli | reverse complement strand
GGATTAGACTTTACCAATTGGAGGCATTCACGCCAAATTTTAGAGCAGAACTATGGGACATGAAAGAGCAGATGAGCTGCCAGGAACTCAGAGGTAGTGGGCATGAGGTTTCAGTCATAACACGCAGCGTCCTAGTGTGGTGCAGGGCTATCTTCTTCTCTAAACCAATTCTATGTGGGACTTTGGGTGTGGTTCTTGGCTGTGTGCTTTTCTAGCCTGGTTCTCTGGCAGTCTCTGAATTCTGTGAGATACCCAATAATCTTTAATAAATTCCTTTCCTAATTAGACTAGTCCAAGTTCATACCATTTGTCAGTCACTCTCCTGACAGATGCAGGGAGCTAGATTTGGCTGCTGTGAATTGTTTATAAGGAGATAAAGAAGTCAGATATTGCAGTCCATCAAGTAGCTGTTAAAGACTTAAATTATTTTTAAAATAAAAAAAATTCTTCCATCATTTTTGTGTGAGTATTTGTCACTTGGAAAACATGATTTCAATTACTTTAACTCCTGATATGAATAATTATGTGACCTTGTCACATATTAATTCCTAAAAAACGCAGAAGGATAAGCTATGATTCACAGCCCTCAGTAACATAAAGTCAACAAAGTTGAGTCAGAGTAGGAGTCTTACCTACAATGTAATTTAAAATCTGTACATAAACTGACTCATTTAAATAGTAACTAAATATTCATTAAAATGCAAGTTAACATTTAAATGCAAGTTAAAACATACTGTCCTTTTAGCCTTACCTCACTCTCCTGCCCTCACCAATTAGAATATTTCCAATAAGAACGGCCTCTTTTCCAAATACCCTAAGTAGTTACTTCCTTCATTATATTTCATGAGTTTTTGCTTCATCTTTCAGAAATTTATTTAAATCTCTCTTTTGCCTGCTCTCATTCTGTTTATTGGAGTGGGTTGATATGATTTACTTAACTGTAATTCTCAAGGCATCTCAGGAGGGAGAGAAAATCAGTTTGTTCAGTTTTCCATCTTGAATCTGAAGTCCCATTGCACTTTATTCCTATTGGTATCACAGTGCTTAGCCATGTTTAAAAATAATAAAATAATGTTATTTCTGAAAATAAATGATAATTTCTTATTAATTTTTATATTTCCAGCACCTTGTATAGTAACTTGCATTTTAATGAATATTCGGTTAATATTTAAATGAGTATAATTATATTAATTTTATGAGCTCCTTTATTGATTACATTTGTAATTTTCACTGCTATTTTTGTTCCATTAACTACAGATAGTTTCTCTTGACTCTTTATTTCATGAGGTTGGGATATTTCACCCTTTGCCTTACCACCATCTCTCCTTGTATAATTATACCACCCAAATCTGACAACTGTACAGTTAGAATATTAATAATATTTTATGTTTAGTATTTGTAATTAAATTTCTCATTTTTGTCTATTGGTTGACCCTAAATATTGAAAAATTAATAAATAGCATTACTGTTATGACCCTTAAATATTATTTACTACAGAATCAAGAGTGTTCATATTATATTGAATTCAATGTGACTCCTGAGCCACCAAAAGAAGAATAGTCTTAGAATTAAGGTTAAGGAGACTCTT
>NW_012150666.1:17144-17769 GCF_000956105.1 Propithecus coquereli | reverse complement strand
GAGATCTAGAGTCCCAAAGGATGTATCATCTTTTGATGAAAAGAAACATGTGTATCCCGCTGTAAAGGAGGAAGAGGCGCAGGTGAGGTTGGGTGCAGGGCGCTGATGGTGTTCACTCTGATGGCTTCTATCCTCTCCTCCAGCTGAGAGTGAGGGGAACAGAGACATCAAGCAGTTAAGGAGACTGCAGGCATGTTTGCATAGATTCACTGTGAGGAAGTGACGAGAAAGAAAGCAGAGTGTCATGCTGAGTTATGTGCCATGATAGAGATGGCCACTGGCACCTTTATGCCCAGCTACGGGGTTTGCTCACAGAGTGCTCTGTCGTCCAAGTGCTGTGAGAGAAAGGGCTCCTCCAAGTTTGGGGCATTGTTGGGCAGTCACTTCCAAAGGATAATGGCCACAGGTCCTTAGGATGTTCACAACCATATGACCAAAGGGCTGGGCATGGAGCCCCCGGGGGTCAGGAAGGAAGTTGATCTATCGAGGGATGATAGAGAAAAGCAAAGGGGCTCAAGTGTCCAAGACCTCGCAAGTTTAAAGGACTGGGATATTGGGAGTAATGGGTAAGTGAGCTGTTCAGAGGGGAGGCTGTATCCTGTGATCCTGTCCATCCCTTAATACC
>NW_012150666.1:2783-3889 GCF_000956105.1 Propithecus coquereli | reverse complement strand
TCCTTCGTAAGCAGGGCTGAGTATGCGAAAAGACACTCCTTGCCTAAAAACACAAGGCCAACATTTAGACCCTAAAGATCTACACTGAGCTGATGGTATGGAGCTCTTGAAGTGGGAGGTGGCTTGCCTTTGTCCAGCTACCCCAGAACAGTGTCACACAGAGTGTGACCCAAGAAGCAACAACAACCAGAAGCTTGTTATAAACACAGGTCCCAGCTTCAACCTAAACCGACATAGTTTGAGTCTCTGAGACTGGGACCCTGGAAATGTTTATTTGTTATTTCATTGCTCAAAAACTTTTGACAACCATTGAGCATTGTCCTAGAAATTAAAAAAAAAAAGTTGGGGTTTCAGGCTTTATTAAGAAGTTAATGAAAGCTATTGACTGCCACATAGTAAAAGTGCATTCGCTCACACACAGGATTGTGCAATCAATTTTGGGGGAATCTTTGACAATTTGAAGCCATCCCTGAGCCTGGAGTAGATTGCCCTGGAAGGTCCTCTGGTGTGTCAATAAAAGAGTGAGGTCCCAGGGAACCCTGTGAGTGGTCGTCTCCTTCTCTGACCAGACTCACCAGTCACATTGCGTTCTGCAGACACGTCCACCTTCAAGCTGCTTGTGAGGGTCTTTGCAGCTCTGAAACCGTTCTGGCTTGTCCTAGCTGCGTTCATTTGCTGTGCTTTGCTGAAACACCTGGCCAAGCCTCGTCCAGAAGGGTGGAACTTGTAGCCAGCCCTACGTTTCCTGCCCTAGAACAGCCTAGTTTCTTCAGGATAGGATTAGAGTCATTTGTGCTTTCACCAATTCTTTGTTCTGACATTTTTCTAATCAAACTTCATCTCTACTTGAACCAAAATCTAGATTTCTTTTTTAACAGAACAGTGATAAATTCTATCACTAGTTGGTTGGTCTAAGTAAACTAAATTATATGGTCATTTGATAAGTACATTAATCTGAGTCTCTATTTGCAGTGTATCATACCTTCTACCATATACTTAAAAGTGTTGAAATCCATCAAAAGTTGAATGTTATTTTCACTAGAAAAACACTTTTACTCATTTTACTTTAAAATATAGACCACACCCAATATAATAATATAACCCTC
>NW_012150666.1:619-1113 GCF_000956105.1 Propithecus coquereli | reverse complement strand
TTAGATTTAAAAAAGAAAGGCATTTTCCCAATCACTTCTAAATACAAATGAATGAAAATAAACCTCAATTTCTTATAATCCACAGACTTGTTTGCAGATGACTGACTCTTCTGAGATGACTCTCAGGACCACCTGAGCAAACAGACTGTCAAGCTTTGGTCTCAAATCACCAAAGTCCTCATCAAAGGAATACGACGGCCACACTCCTCACTCCATCCAAGGTGCAAAGTGAACATCGATGACCAAAAGCACAGTTGCTCTTTCCACACGTGTACTACTGAGACAAAAATGCAGCTTTTTCAAATCTGATAAGAAAATTGACTTTTGGACTAATATATGAGCAATGTTTCCCCATGAACTTTAAGAAGCGTCAAGAGCTAGTTTTAAGACAAAATTCCAAGAAGAAAATTGTGTCCTGCTAACTCATATGCTTATTCATTCTTCTCCTCCCCCACACTACCCCACCCTCTCTGACAAACTGTCCAGTCAAGAAT
>NW_012150666.1:0-569 GCF_000956105.1 Propithecus coquereli | reverse complement strand
TATATATGCACTTATGTGTTGATCAGTTAATACCAATTTGATGGTGAGTACATGTGGTGCTTGTTTTTCCATTCTTGGGATACTTCAGTTAGTAGAATGGATTCCGGCTCTATCCAGGATAGTACAAGAGGTGCTATACCACCATTGTTTCTTAAAGCTGAATAGTACTCCATGGTATACATATACCATATTTTATTAATCCACTCATGTGTTGATGGACACTTGGGTTGTTTCCACATCTTTGCAGTTGTGAATTGTGCTGCTATAAACATTCGAGAACAGGTGTCTTTTTCACAGAGTGTCTTTTGTTCTTTTGGGTAGATGACCAGTAATGGGATTGGTGGATCAAATGGTAATTCTACTTGTATCTCTTTAAGGTATCTCCATATTGTTTTCCACAGAGATTGCACTAGTTTGCAGTCCCACCAGTGGTGTATGAGTGTTCCTATCTCTCGGCATCCACTCCAACACTTATTGTTTTGGGACTTTTTGATAAAGGCCATTCTCACTGGAGATAAGTGAGTTGTGGTTTTGATTTGCATTTCCCTGATGATTAGAGATGTTGAGCA
>NW_012150665.1:12132-12988 GCF_000956105.1 Propithecus coquereli | reverse complement strand
TTTGGATTTCATCCTGGTACTTTGCAGTGCTATAGCCTAACTTTGGGATTATCTAAAATTTCACTTTGAAGTTTTTTTCCCTTTTCTTAACACGATGGCTCTTGGGTGGTGAGTATTCTGTTGAAATGAATGAATTGTGATGTTATCCTTTATGGGGTTGATTCGAGCAAAACAGAAAGGATAGAGACAGCAGAAGGCACTATGAAAAGGGAAGTCAAAATTCATTACATCAAAAAGTTTGGGCAGGGGTGCTTAGAAAAATCAAGATCCTCATAAACTTTCGGAGATTTTGAAAGTATAATGAGTTTCCTATTGAAAGTGGGATGAGCATTTAATAATATTAGAGATAATCTTTCTTTGTCAGGCACTAAGCCCTTTGTGTATATTAGTTTATTTAATCCTCACAATATTTTCGTAAATTCTATTGTTATTCCCTTTCTACAAAAATAGAAACTGAAGTGGGAATATTTATGTGATCTCTACATGGTTGTATCTCCACAGAGCTGGTGGGTGATGGACCCATGAGACAAATACAAATAGATTTTCTATTGATTGTAAACTCTTAGTTATTCAGTGTTATAAGCTATGGGGAAAATGAAAATGTAATGAAAATAGTTGGATCGTGGCTGACACAGATTTCAATAATATTGTTGAGGCTTTGGAAGGCAATCATATTTGCATTTTGGAATCTGTCCATTTAAAGCAAACATATCTTTAATACTTCCCCTCTTACCTGCATATTCTATATTTATTACTACTCAAAATATGTGCTTTCCTCACTTTTTCTAAATCTTTGTAATGCCATCATAGCTCTCTCCTTTTCTAACAAACTTGTTGTATCTACCGTCACTTACTT
>NW_012150665.1:6671-7454 GCF_000956105.1 Propithecus coquereli | reverse complement strand
CCTCCGATTTCACCCTCCTCCACACTTCTGCCAGACTGATGTTTGTAAAATGCAAACCTGATCTTGGCCTTCCCGGCCTCAATTTTATGGCTTCCTGCACAAGAATTTTACTAATTAACTGCATATTATTCATTGCCTCCTTCTTGCTTGAAAATAGATCCACAGTTATATTCAGGATAGATCATTTAATGTCATTCAGACTCAAAAAGGGGATGTGTACTTTTGCCGTTCCTCCATTTGTTTTTTTTTTTGTTGTTGTTGTTGTTGTTCCTGGAATATGGCTGTGATATTGGAACCCAAACGTTTATTTTGGACTGTGGGACTATGAAGATAGCAGCTATAAACTAAGGATGATGAAGGAGCCACAAAGAAGGAGGCTGAGTCCTTGATGACTATGGATGGAATAGACATACCGGCCCTGGCCTACTTTGCTTCAGACTTCTTTTATATGAGAGAGAAATACATCTTCACCTTGTTTAACCACATACTTGATTTAACAATTTTTAATTGCTAAATAATTGCCAAATATAATCCCGATTTCGGGATAGCTACCTAATTTGTGAGGAATAGTACAAAATAAAAATGCAGGGCTCCTTGCTCAAAAATTATTAAGACTTTCAAGGCAGCAATATCAGAGCATTAAAGCAAGCAAAGCCCCTCTTTAAGCCAAGATCCTTGGGAGACTGCATAGGTTGTAAATCGTGAAGCTAGTCCTATCTGATTGAGAGACTTCTATTATTTTTTGGTTAATTTCCAAATCCTAAGCATGTTTTACTAGGCCCT
>NW_012150665.1:2168-3531 GCF_000956105.1 Propithecus coquereli | reverse complement strand
TATATATTTGTCCTCTATATAGAAAATGTTTGTATTTTTAGACTCTGTTTTTGTTTGCCAATCATTAGTTACAATCCCTTTCTGTCTTTAAATCAACTTATACAATTAGATTAACAGATCATTTTTGAAGTAGTATGTTGCACTTTTATTCCACATTTTAAACTGCAAGTAAATATGCTTACTTTTCTAGGAACCATGATGACGTTATTTTTTTTTTTTTCAAACTAGTTCCCAATATTTTCCATAACTATAGACATTAGTAGAAGTTTTCTGTTGTCTAAGGACTGGGTTCTTAATTTAGGTAATTTAAAAACAGAAATACTCTTAATGAATTTGAGAAAACTTCCCACCAAAAAAGTTCTTTAGGACTACATGAGCTGATTTACAGCACTAAATCCAGCAATCTACCACAAAGGAAGCTCAGTACTTTGTTTGATTCTTGGGTATTAGATATATGGACTAACTCACAAATGGCATCTCTTGAGTGGAGCCCAAACCAGTTAGCTAGGGGAAGCATTCCATCAAGTAATGGCATACTCTCCACCGTTAGGGGCACAAAATCCAAACGACCTCTTGAAATTAAAGGTCTCTTTGATGGTTTTTCCAATTGGAGCCTTTGGCAAAAGTAGGCAGGCTCAAATGAGAGATGATATGTTTAGGGTTTTCAATTCATTATGTCCCCTGAAGACTTTATTTTCCATCAGATTCACTTATTTGGAGAAGCAATTATTAGCCCACATGTTAGTCAGCTTCAGGTTGCTATAACAGAAACAAACAAACAAACAAAAAACCAACCAAACAACTCCCTCCCCTCCCCCCCCCCCCAAAAAAAGGAAACCCACTATAGACTGGGTTGTTTAAACAACAGAAATTTATTTTGTCGCAAGTCTGGAGACTGGAAATTCAAGATCAAGGTGCTGGCATGGTTGGTTTCTGGGGAGGGCTCTTGCTTCAAGTTGCAGACAGCCACCTTCTCACTGTGTCCTCACAGGAGAGAGAGAGAGAGAGAGAGAGAGAGAGAGAGTGAGCACTCTCTGGTTTTTCTTCTTATTAGAAGAAACTTATCAACCCAGAAACTCCAATTCATACTTTAATCCTGTAGGCCTTTCCTCATCCCTATAACTGCTACCTACATAGAGTATCTTCCAATATGTTCTCACAGTATGAGCATTTTTGTATGGTGTTTATATGTGTCTCTATCCTACTAGATTTTGAGCTCCATAAGGATAGCGAGCTATTCATACTTGTAGTCTTGATGCAAAACCTGGATATGTTCTCACAGTATGAGCATTTTTGTATGGTGTTTATATGTGTCTCTATTCTACTAGATTTTGAGCTCCATAAGGATAGGGAGCTATTCATA
>NW_012150665.1:0-303 GCF_000956105.1 Propithecus coquereli | reverse complement strand
TTTGAGAAGTCTAAAACTCATTGGAAAAAATTTTAAACAGCTTCTAATTTAGCTAAGATGCCTTAGAATTTCAGAATAATTGGGGTGAAAAAAAAAGTTCTGCGCTTAATTAATGTTTAGGTGCCTTTGAAAGTGACTTTCACTGACACCGTTGACCAGGGAGTAAGGGGTCCCATCTCCTTCTGACAACGAAACTGAAAATTCAATGAAATCTTCTGTTATCTCTTGCAGTTTGTAAACTGTCACGAATCATTGTCTCTTTATCCTGACAAGTAGTAAAACACCCCAAGGAACCTTGTTTTC
>NW_012150664.1:22176-22695 GCF_000956105.1 Propithecus coquereli | reverse complement strand
ACCTGTCAACCAGAAAGTAAGTATGTCTAAGGAGAGCAGAGTTGGAGAAGGAAAGAAGCTCATTTGTTTGCTGTGTTTCTCCCACTACTGTTTTTTTCCTCCGGAGAGTATTTCCCATGAAAATCCACCAACTCTTCAATTATTCTTGCAGAATATCCAAACTGTCTCAACATTTTCCAAACTCCTATTGAGACTGCTAAAGGGGAGAATGGCTAAGTGACTAGTGTCTTCACATGTAGATAAGAGGTGGTTTAACATAATTCAATACTCGTGCAATACTTGGGCTTGAATCTCTGAAAGCGCTGCCACTTCCAGATAAGGCATTGGACCAGTTACTTAACTCCCTGTGCCTCGATTTCCCAGGTATAATAATGAAAGAGCCGATCTCATAGGATTGTCATGAAGATTAAATAATTAATACATAGAAGTGTTTAAATTGGTGTCTGTTACACAGTAAATGCTCAAAAAGTTATCTTATGATAAAAATATTTGTGTGAATTAACTATTTTGTCTCTCTCT
>NW_012150664.1:7944-8391 GCF_000956105.1 Propithecus coquereli | reverse complement strand
CTGGTGATTTCAATAAAATTTAGTATAAGTATGAAACGGAAGATGAACTAGCAGATTAAATCTACTGGTGCCAGTGCAGAACTAAAAGTAGCCCCAGAAACAGTGAAGAACAAAACCATATTGGAGTAGTATCGGACGGAAGCTTAAGAACTGTTTCAGTGTTCGGGGGGAAAAAAAGACCAAGAGCAGTAAAATAAGATTTGTGAAATTGTGATATAGACAATAAGACAATACAAAAACTGAGATAATTCATGATCCTCAAAGACCGTAATGAAGGAAATCAAACAATACTTAAAATCTAATATGGGAAAATTTTCTGAGTGCTGATGCAAACATTTTGCCAATTAATTGCCAAGATTAATAGAAAAAAAAGATTTAACTATATATAAGTTAAGCAACATATAAATTTCAAGAACCAACAATCTAAATATAAAAATAGAATTGTCA
>NW_012150664.1:7560-7894 GCF_000956105.1 Propithecus coquereli | reverse complement strand
TGGTGTAAGATGGTATCTTATTGTGGTTTTAATTTACATTTCTCTGATGATTAGTGATGCCGAGCATTTTTTCATGTTTGTTGGTTATCTGCATGTCTTCTTTTGAAAAATGTCTGTTCGTGTCCTTTGTCTACTTTTTAATGAGGTTATTTGTTTTTTTTCCTTGTTGAGTTGTTTGAGTTCCTTGTAGAGTCTAGATATTAGTCCTTTGTCAGACGCATAGTTTGTGAATATTTTCTCCCATTCTGCAAGTTGTCTATTTGTTGATTATTTATTTTAATGTGCAGAAGCTTTTTAGTTTAATTAAGCCTCATTTGTCTGGGTTCCTTTTTGT
>NW_012150664.1:0-2994 GCF_000956105.1 Propithecus coquereli | reverse complement strand
CACTTCAGTCAGCACACCTCTGGGAGCAACATTATAACGTGCCTGAATAGCATCAGCGAATCACTGGTGGCCCATTTGTAATTCTGTGATGTCTTATTCTCTCTTCTCTCAATCTGGACATCCTAATCTCTCATTCCTCTTTCAAATTAGCTCCCTTTGGTTGGGAAAGGCATTTTGTCTTTTCGTTTATTTTCCCCTTCTTTCAATTTCAGCAATGTTAAGGAGTTAAGAAGACATATCATCTTTAAGGTATGCCACTCACCTAAAGAAAGAAAACAATTTCCTCCGGATAAAAAACACAAATGATGTGGTTACATAAACTACTAGAGCACTTTCCACTGAGCTGGTTATGGGAATACCTGAATCACATCATAGCAACGATGGAGGCCTGCACTCACACAGATAGCCTAAAGCGTGTTGATGTGGCAGAATCTAACATCGGCATACCCAAGGCCATCCATAAAGAAATCATTTGGGTCACTTGTGTTCCTAATGAAAGCAACATCAACAGGAAGGACAAAAACAAACAAACAAAAACAAACCCTAAACAGGCTTGAGATGTTCAGGAAACACTGTCAACTTGAGCAACAGAAACATTTGCTAATAAACATATACTATAACATAGAACAGCTTATTTGGGGAATTTTTAGGGAGAGTGAGGGTGGTGGTATTATTAACCTACATATTTAACGATGTGACCACAAAAGATGTGTTATTTTCAAATTTTGAATAATTCTCTAAAGCAATCTCAAATTCTATGGGTTATATAGAACTGAGACAATCTCATCTCTTCACCTGATGGAAAATCACCATTAAAATATTCTGTCATCAGTCTGGAGATGTACTACTTTACTTATTTTGAGGAAATGAGAATTATGAAATATGTTAAAAAAATCTCTACTGAAAGCCTATCACAGACACACAAACACATATACAAATATACACACACGTTTACTTAGAGGTATATACACTTGCCTTGTATCAATTAACAGTAGAGTACTCTCATTGCTTAGGTAACTGAGACAGGAGTCAGATACCCTGCAGGCAGTTAGGATGGGGTCAGAAGAAGGCCAATCAGATAAGAAACTCATGAGAATGTGAATATGCTTAGCTAAGATAAATGCAACCAATACGGACCCTTTCGTTATTTTTCTTTGGCCATAACATCTTTATCTAAGGTAAAAGGGGGAATTCCTTTAATCTGGGCATGTGCACGGTTAAGGCAACAGTGTCCCTTAATGAACATCCCTGATTAACATAGTGAAAATCACATCCGCCGGTGCCATGACAGTTTACAAATGCCATGACAACTCCCAGAAGTTACCCTATAAGGTCAAGAAAGGGGAGAGCTCCTGAGGGTTCTAGGAACTCTCCACCCCTTTGCCAGAAAATCCATCTACGAATATTCTACCCCCAGCTTAGCATATGATTAGGGATTAGCATTAGTTCATATCGGAACTCTTTTCTCTCAATCGTGTACCTGCGCTTGAATTCCTTCCTGCACAAAGGGCAAGAACCCTCTCTGTGGTCGCCGGCGGCAGGCATCACAATTATACTAACAAGTGATGACGATGACACAAAGACATGGGACACTCTTCTCCTTTGCTCTCCTCAGCTTCTAAATTTCACAAATACAGGCGTAAACCACCTGTTCAATCAGGCATATTCCTACTGAAGTGACAGAAATAGCAAAAGAAGGTAACTTTCAAAGCCATTTTCAAAATCACTTGAAAATAAAAAGAGAATCAGAGCCAGGAAATAAATTCACTTTATTATTTTAAAAAGAACAGAAAATTTAAAAACATTTACGTAGAGATAGGCCTATACATTGTTTTTCAAGTGGCGAATGTCCCATTATTCTTATCCCTGTCCTCTGACATGAAATATCTTTGCCAGGAAGATTTTCCAAAGAGAAACAGCTAGACAGGAATCCCTCAGAAGACACCAATATTCACTTGATGAGAAAGTTGAATTTTGTCCAATTTTCCAAAAGGCCGTGTTGGAGATAGGGACTAAGAAAGGAATATAATGTTTAGTTCTTAAAAATTTCATTCATAGGCCGGGAGCGGTGGCTCACGCCTGTAATCCTACCACTCCGGGAGGCCGAGGCGGGAGGATCGCTTGAGGTCAGGAATTTGAGATCAGCTTGAGCAAGAGTAAGACCCCGTCTCTACTAAAAATAGAAAAAAATTAGCCGGGCATGGTGGTGCTTGCCTGTAGTCCCAGCTGTTCAGGAGGCTGAGGCAGTAGGATTGCTTGAGCCCAGGAATTTGAGGTTGCTGTGACCTAGGCTGACGCCACGGCACTCTAGCCCAGGTGACAGAGTGAGACTCAAAAAAAAAAAAAAAAAAAAAAAAATTCATTCATAAGGACATTTATCTAGACTTTAAGACATTATTATGCATACTCACTTTTTTAATACCCATTAACAACTCTCTCAGGGTAGAAAAGAAATTTACTTTTAATACCACTGTGAACATGTGAGGAAACAGAGGCACAAGATAAGCCATGGGATTTGCGGAGAGTCACGAAGTGCCACAGTTAGAACAGAAACGTAACTTTTAACTCCACAACCTCTATTCTTTCCAACATATTAAGCAACTTGGAATGATCAGAAATGCTAGGTCTTGCCCTGGATTGTCTAAACCAGAGTTTCAGGGGATAATTTTTAGCGAAGTACATATTTTTACCAAATTCCCCACATAATGTTTGTATTCAACTAAGTGTGTTAGCACCTTTGTATACCCTTCACCCATTTTTGTGGGAGTCACTTTGTAAAATATATAACAAATATATAATTTCGTGAAACATAGAAAGAAAGTATATTTTTTCCCTTTGAAAGAGGTTTAAATAGGGGCATGTCATTATTAGCAAATGAGGTTCTAAGGACTTTCTGAACACTAATCTCGGAAAAATCCTGGATTGTATAAAGAATCCAATGTTACAAACTCTGCAGCCTTCTTAGGAAATATCTGCAGGTGTCTGAATAACTAT
>NW_012150663.1:872255-872617 GCF_000956105.1 Propithecus coquereli | reverse complement strand
CTTTACCTTCCTGCAGTGTGTTATATTTCATCTTGTAATTATATGAAAAGACACTTAAAAAAAAAAAAGAGGAGAAAAGCTCAATGTACTTGACAGAATGAATTTTGTGCCAAGCCTGTAAGCACCACATGCTTGTGAATACCAGAGAATTTTCAAAGCATTTTCATTTCATTTCACGTTATTTCATTGAATTCTCCCACTAATCTATAGAGGTAGGCAAGGCAGGTTTTATTATTTCTGTTTCATAGCTGAAAAAACTTGGCATGGGAAGGTTAAGCGACTTGCCTAAGGTCACATTGTTGTTAAGTGGTGGAGCTGAACATGAACATGAACATTTTCTGTCTATTATTTATACTTCTCCC
>NW_012150663.1:860525-861080 GCF_000956105.1 Propithecus coquereli | reverse complement strand
ACCTGAGACCTTGGACCAGTCCTAAATAATAAGTTCTCTCTGTCTGTCTTATCACACTAGAATGTAAACCCCTTATGGAAAATAAGTTTGCTTATTTTATCCACCACTGAATCTATAGAGCCAAGAAGAGTTCTGAGTACCTAGCAGGTATTCATCTAATAAATATTTGTTGAAATAACCAATGACCAAAAAAGGGCAGAGCTGTTTCATGCTGTCTGAACATTGCAATAGGAAGTATTTCTGGATCTATGTCTTTTATTGTTTTTGTTTCTGGTAGTACATGCTTTAAGTGTGCATTTACTTTGTGTACCTGGCTATCTTTGATTCTGCTAAGCTTTGCACTTTAACAATTATTTATAGGAATAATTTGAGGACTGGGATGAAGGAGGGCCTTAATCCGGAGAGGATTTGTGTTTGCTTTAGTCTGTCAATGGGGGCATTACCTTTCCTCAGCCACATTCAACAATTTGAATCTGTTAGGTTATCTGAAGGATGGGCTTTTGAAACTAGACCATAATTCTTCAAGAAAGCTAGTCATTTTCTTGTTCACCTTTG
>NW_012150663.1:859726-860475 GCF_000956105.1 Propithecus coquereli | reverse complement strand
GAATGAATGAAAGATGGTGTTTTATCTGAATATTCTCAAGGTTATCTGAGTATTCTTGTTGCCTACCTAAGTTTTTTTCTGAATGAAGCCAGGCAAAATATATAGGAAAGATTGAACACATATACTGCATATTATACATAGAAAACATTAGCCCTTTATTACAAATCTATAGGCTGAATAAGGACCCAAACACAACTTCTCTCACTCTGCACACCAGTGCTGTCTCTGATGCTTGAAGGATGTAAGGCTATACTCATAACAGATGCTCAGCTTCACAACTAACCTAAAATCTAGGCTTGAAGAGATCAACACCATTTAGCATGCCAGGCTAGTTTGTAGCACAGTAGCCATATATTTATTTTATTTCATGTTGATCTTAGAACTGCAATGTATTGCCAGATCTTAAGTGATTTGGAAATATTTCAAGGATTGTTTCAGAGTACTTTGTTTGTCTTTCCTATCATTTACGTTAAAGGTAAATAGGATTCTCTGTTTGACCGGTGACATTGAAAGGCAAAGATGAATGAAAACTTCTTGGCCCTCTGTTCTTGCATTTTGAGCCAGTTTTTGCTGAAGTCCAAATTTACCAGGGTTTGGGGAGAATGTTTTCTTCTGAGGAAACAAAGTCCACAACAGTATAGACTGAGGCTATGTAGAACAAAAACATCTCTACCTGCTGAGGGTCTGGCTTAACCTCTCACATTTGACCATCTGTCAATCTTAGTCACTGCTCTATTTATTTTGTAAGA
>NW_012150663.1:854767-856022 GCF_000956105.1 Propithecus coquereli | reverse complement strand
GATGAGATATCACTCATACATATTATTAATTACATGAGCCTAGTTAAGTCAATCATGAGACTGTACTTACACTATATAACTACATTTTGAATCAGTTATAACTAACCAAGAAACTAGAAACCACTTCAAATATTTTCAGTAAGAGGACTTTAACGCAGAGGTTTGGTTATATAGATGACCAAGAAGCCAAAAATTGAGCAGCAGGAAGCCACTACCAATGGTAATTAAGAGGGATAAAATAAAGAGGAGGTTTAACCCAACCCAGGAAGTAGTGTTAACAGACAGAAGCTACAATCATGTGAACATGTCCTGAAAGAGTGGAAGCCACAGAGTACACACAGATGCTGGACACTGCCCAGTCCAGAGAGAAATTGGGGGGAGAGAGAAATACCCTGTCTTTTCCATTTCTTTCATTCTTTCCTATCCTTGCCTACCATTGTTTAAAACTACCCTGCGTGGATGCCTGGAAAATGAAAGATTAATACACCTATTACATAGAGCACAGCAGAAAAAGAATAAAGAATTGACCAAACACACCCAGGAAAGGCACAGTTTATATGTAAGGAAGGCAATGCCATTAAATAACTTGATAAAAAGAGTGAATGTAGAAGTATAAACTAACAATAAAAGTAAAATTGTGACCAAACAATTTTGCCTAGCACTAGCTTTGATATACACTCTAATTTCAGGGGTTCCTTAGGATGCCAATGCCATGGAGAAAATTAAATTCGGGGACCTAGTTGATTCTATATAGGTGCCCATTTCAGCTTAGATATCATGTCATTGCTTTATGCATAATATTTCAATTGATTTTGAAGCAATTCAACTTTTAAATCTGACTTAGTTATATTATTCTTCTACATATAAAGCAACCCAGCATTGAACTGCATTGGAGAATCAATCATCTTTCCATTCCAGGGTCTGGTCATCTTCAGCACAGGGACAGGCAAATAGAGTCAGGTTTTTGAGGTAGCTGAAGAGTGGTGAATTTACAAAACTTTTTTCACCCTGTAACAGCTTTCTAGGGAATAACCAATTACTAGTATCTTTAACACTTTGATAAAGTCAGAGAATCCTCCAGTCCCTGCCTCATTTGTATCTTCTATAAGAACATAAGAATGTAACTTCTAGCAGCAAAGATAATCTATATTTTTTTCCCTCAGCTTTGGAGTCAACATAGTCACCACAGCCCAAGAGTTCTCTCCTTCGTTTTATGCCATGGATATCTGAAAGTCTTTCATACTCAAGAAAAATG
>NW_012150663.1:853221-853962 GCF_000956105.1 Propithecus coquereli | reverse complement strand
CTATGAATTGATGGTACATGTGTCATTTTGCAATACTTACACGTAGACCTGAGCTTCAGTGATTTATTACTTAAATAAATATGATTTTATACGTGAAACCCTTTGAGAGGAAAATACAGCTCTTTGGCTTTGATATTACTATATGAAAACCCAGAAATTTTCCTAATGGTTAATAAATGGACCATTATCTTATTTACTTTTAAGGAAACTTCTTTTCCAGTCTTTGAGGTAATGCCTTCCCAGTTTCTGACCTGCCACTGTAGGTTTGAATTTAATTTTCCTCAAAACCAATAGATATCTGAAATTCTGTCAAAAGTGTTAAAGATTCTGAGCTACAAGTACTGGGTGTCAAAAGGTTATAGTGACATCTCTATACCAGGTGAGAGTCCATTAGAAAGGCCACTCAGCTCTGTTCTCACAAGTATTGTTCACTGAATTGAGTCAAGAAATACTCAATACAAGGGAAAAAAAAATTAAATCAGTTCCTGACCGTAACCTGACAAAAGCGAGATCGCCAAAAGAAATTATTTAGGACCATTCCACTGAGAGATACAAAGTAGTGCCAGGGAAAAACTTGCTAAGTTTGCCACATAGAACAATGGTCATTTGTTTTTAAAAGATACTATAAAAAGAGTAAGTCAAGAAAAAGTTCCACACATGTAAATATGTCCAAATTAAAATGAGCTTGTTCAAGATTTATAGAGGACAAAATATCCTAATGGGGGTGATTTTTATATTTGT
>NW_012150663.1:843517-853051 GCF_000956105.1 Propithecus coquereli | reverse complement strand
AATTCTAAGTAATTTATATAAATACTCCCCTATCAAGTAGAGCATAAATGCTTACCACTTAAGTATGGGATGCACATTGTGGCTTTCTTCTAAAGAATACGGTATGCAAATGCGGGGGGAAATAACTGTACAGTCAAGAAACCTGGAAAATACTGCCTTAGCCAGGTAATCAAGGTTAACATCATCTTTAATAAGTTGTTGTTTATAGCATACATATGCAATAATAAATGTGTGGTGATATGACATGATGAAAATGACACTTTACCTCTGTGTTTATTCTCCCTAAAACAGATAAAACCTGTCTAGCCATGAGAAAAACATCAAAAAAATCCAGATGGAGAGATTTTCTGTAAAATATCTGATCAATTCTCCTCAAAACTTTCAATAAAGGTATAGTGCATTTTATTGCACTTTGCTCTATTGTGTTTCTTAGATATTGCGTTTTTTACAGATTGAAAGTTTGTGGCAGTGCTGCATCCACCAAGTCTATCGGTGCTATTTTTCTAACATCATGTGCCTACTTCATGTCTCTATATCATATTTTAGAAATTGTCACAATATTTCCAACTTTTTATTATTATTATATCTGTTACAGTGATCAGTGATTTTGGATATTAACTGTTGTAATTGTTTCTGGGTGCCAAATTTAATCAATAAATGTTGTATGTGTCCTGACTGCTCCACTGATGGGCCATTCTTCTGTCTTCCTCCCTCTCCTTGGGCCTCCCTATTCCCTGAGACACAACATTATTGAAATTAGACCAGTTAATAATCCTCCAATATCCTCTAAGTGTTCAAGTGAAAGGAAGAGTAGCACTTTTCTCACTTTAAATCCAAACCTAGAAATGATTAAGCTTAGTGAGAAAAACTTAGATAGGCTGAGACCTAGGCTCCTTGTACTAAACAGTTAGCCAAGTTGTGAATGCAAAGAAAAAGTTCTTGAAGCAAATTAAAAATTGCTACTACAGAGAACAAACAAATGATGAGAAATGAAATAGCCTTATTGATATGGAGAAAGTTTGAGTGGTTTAGATAGAAGATTAAATCAGTCACAACATTCCTGTAAGCCAAAGTCTAACCTAGAGCAAGGCCTTGACTCTCTCCAAATAAGTGAAGGCCGAGAGAGGTTAGGAAGCTACAGAAGAAAAGTTTGAAGCTAGCAGAGGTTGGTTCATGAAGTTTAAGGGAAGAAGCTGTCGCCATAACATAAAAGTGAAAGGTGAAGCAGCAAGTGCTGACGGAGAAGCTGTACCAAGTTATCCCGAAGGTCTTCTTAAGATCATTGATGACATTGGCTATACTAAAAAGCAGATTTTCAATGAAGAAAAATCAGTCTATCTGTCTTATATTGAAAGAAGATATCATCTAGGACTTTCATAGCTAGAGAGGAGAAGTCAAGGTTTGGCTTCAAAGCTTCAAAAGACAGATTGACTCTCTTATTAGTGGCTAATGCAGCTGGTGACTTTAAGTTGAAGCCAATGCTCATTTACTATTTTGAAAATCCCAGAGGTCTTAAGAATTATGCTAAATCGATTTTGCCTATGTTTTATAAATTGAACAAAACAGCCTGGATGATAGCACATCTGTTTACAGAGGGCATACTGAATAGTTTAAGCCCACTGTTGAGACCTACTGCTCAGAAAAAAATATGTCTCTTATAATATTACTGCTCATTGACAATGCCGCTGGTCTCTCTAGAGCTCTGTTTGAGACGTACAAGGAAATTAATGTTGTTTTCATACCCAAATACAACATCAATTCTGCAGCTCATGGATCAAGGATTAATTTAGATTTTTAAATCTTATTATCTAAAGAATACATTTCATGAAGCTGTAGCTGCCATTGATAATGATGCCTCTAATGGATCTGGCAAAATCTATTGGAAACCATCTGGAAAGTATTTATGATTCCAGATGCCATTAAGAATATTTGTGATTCATAGTAAGAGGTGAAAATATCAACATTAACATGAGTTTGGAAGAAGTTCTTTCCAACCTTCACAGATAACTTTGAGAGGTTCAAGACTTCAGTGGAGGAAGTCACTGCAGATGTGGTGGAAACAGCTAGAGAACTAGAATTAGAACTGTAGCCTGAAGATATAACTGAATTGCTGTAATCTCATGATCAAACTTGAATAGATGAGGAGTTGTTTCTTATGGATAAGCAAAAAAAGTGGTTTCTTGAGATCTCTCTTGGTGAAGATGCTGTGAACTTTATTGAAATGACAACAAGGAATTTAGAGTATTACATAAACTTAACCAATAATGCAGCAGCAGGGTATGAAAGGATTGACTCCAATTTCGGAAGAAGTTCTACTGTGGCTAAAATGCTATCAAACAGCATCACGTGCCACAGAGAAATCTTTCATGGAAAAAAGAAAGAGTTAATTGATGCAGCGAAGTTCATTGTAGTATTTCAAGAAATTTCCACAGCCACTCCAACCTTCAGCAACTTCCACCCTGATAATTCAGCAGCCATCAATACCGAGGCCAGATCCTCCACAAGCAAGAAGACTATGACTTACTGAAGGCTCATATGATCATTAGCATTTTTAGCAATAAAGTGTTTTTTAATTAAGGCATGTACATTTTTTTAGACATATTGCTATTATATACATAGTAGACTACATAGTAGTGTAAACATAACTTTCACGTGCACTGGAAAACAAGAAATTTTGTGTGATTTGTTTTAATGCAGAATTGAACCCGTAATATTTCTGAGGTATGCATGTATTATCAAAAGCAAGGAATGTCCGAGAAACAGTCACAGTCTAGAGGAGCCCAAGGCCACATGACAACTAAATGTAAAATGATATTCTGCATGGGATTCTGAAACAGAAAAAGGATTCAAGTAAAAGTATAGTTCATTGGCTGTGACAGATGTAAGATAGTACAATACAGGAAGCCAGGTGTGGGATTTAAGGGAAGGATCTGATATTCTTGCAACTCTTCTGTGAACTTAAAACTATTCTAAAATTAAATGTGTATTTATACAAACTTAGATTAGTAAAATCTAGTTAAAATGTAATGAACTCTATGAAAAGTATGAATAATAGCTATGAGCAATGTGCCTGTATTTTGGGTAATTAACCCATTCGGATATTGCATATATTTGGAATTTAATGTTTTCTCAATGGGAGAACACTAAAGGGCAAAACATTGCCCTGTGGTAAATGCATAAAATTAAAAATTGAATTATAATACACATGTAGTATTTATGGGATTGGGCTATTTCATCAGCCTTTCTTTTCCCTTCACACCTAACTTGATGTGGTACATCTCCACTTCCCGCCTTGCCACTCCCAACACTAATTCAAGTCTAAACACACTGGTGAATCATATTGTGTTTATAAATATCGGCTTGGGGAGGCACAGGAAAAGAATACATTGTATCTCATGTAGCAAGCATTATAAAATTTCTCTTTAAATCTTTTTTTCTTTTTTACCTGAAGGTCCAGAAGGCTTGTTTAGGTTTATTCTCCTACTCCCCAGAATTTCCTTTTTTTCCAAGACCACAGGCTGCAGCTTTCTTATATTCTTAGTCTATTTAGATCCTATTGCTTTTGTAGCTGATTTAGATCTCTCTTGACTTCTCTAATTTATAGCCTTATATTTATCAATATCTTGAACAACTTAAAAACATTCCTCGAGATTTTTATTTTTTAGGAGGAGTTTTGTAGATAACTTTTTTTATTTTTGCTCTGCTACATATAATATATATTCAGTAAATTTTCTTTTTTTTAGAATTAAAAAATAAAAATTGGTTTTCAAGAGTTTTTATTATGCAGAAGTACTAGTTAGCAATAACAGTTTTCTGAAATAAAGCCACACAACATTCAGATATTCAGCACTCTGTAAAGGAAAAGTATAATAAAATATACTGGAAAGTAAAATGTTGGAATGTAAAATAATGTGTCCCACTCTAAGTCTCTGTCTTTGGTGATCTCAATGATTGAGGCTGTGAACCTAGGTTTTCATAAAAATTCATAAAACTTATCATCAGGTTGTTGAATTCACTACTTGTGTATATATACCATTCATGGCCAATTTTTAGAAACATTTGAGATGTTAAGAGTTAAAAGGATCAAGAGGAGAATCAGAAATGCCACCATGTAGGAGATAATAAATATCCTTAAATTCATGCACTGCGAAAAGATATTTCACTGTCTTCTCAGCTACTATGCTATCTATTTCTAGTAGAGTATTCACAAGAATTTTTCTTACAAGTATTACTAATTTTATTACCAATTTACTAATTTTTATAAATTTACCAATGAATATCTTATTTGTTACATTACTGCAGTATTTCATTGTTATTTAATGAAGAGTATATTTCCTTTGCTTTTCTAGTTGATTAATTAAATAATTCATGCAAGGTTATTACTAATCAAATTATTATAGCAAAGAAGTCAGAACTGCATAGTATATAAGAGCTCTTGGGAGTGTATCTCATGTGTGGAGCCCATTCCTGAATTTTGAGAAATTTTTGTGAATTGATCAGCCTCATAAACTGGTGTCTGTTATAGTTGGGGACATGGGCTATATAATTTGTAAGGCATAGTGAAAAACGAAAATGCAGAGCTGCTTATTGAAAAAGTATTCCGAATTTTAGGATGGTACCAGCAAAGCACGAAACCGAGAGTGAGGACCTTCTAAGCATGGGGCCCTGTGCAAAGGCAGAAACCCAGGAAGCTGGCCCTGTGTAGGGATAGTGAGAATTAGGAAATAATATGTCATTCCTTTGGGTAACTTTATGATATCCAGTTCTAAGTATTCATCCATAATCTTAAACTATCATCTCTTCTTTTGTTTATCATCTCATCTACTATCTTTCTTTGTAAGATTTTCTGCTTTTCTTCTTTGTTTATTGTTTTCTAAAGCTTAAAATGAATGTTCCTAATGGTAGATCATAGTCATAATTGAGTGGTGGCAAAGCCCTCCATGGCTCCCTTTATTTACTTAGTTTGTATAATTCTATATCTTTAGGAAACCTTTAAGGAAAAATAATTGAACATCTAAGGATAGATATACATATGTTGTAATTTCTTCAATTCCAAATTTGGAAAAAAAATTTCTTTTATGGTAAGTAATATATATACATATATATATATATGCACATGCACACACATATATATGTGTGTACACACAAACACATATGATGATATATTTTCAGTATCCTATTATGTTTAGATATAATATGAAATAACAGAAGTAAGCAATGTTTATGTAAAATGAACATATTGATTTTCTGATATTGTGGCCACTTTGATTTCTTGATAATTCATTCCGTTTGCATGTGAAGCTTTGCAAACTTTTAATTACGTTTTAGACCTTGACGAGTCAACCAGAAAGAACATCAGGACTCCCAGTGTCCCTCTTTTATTGCTTTATAACACATTGCTTCCATATAATTGCTTTAATACTCTACTATGAAGCACTAGTATGATGATATTTATTATGGTAATGATGAGGTTGAAAATGACATTTAATAACTTGAATTACACTTTGAAATAAGCTTACAGTAAGTACAGTGTACAGAACATAAATGCTAAATCCTCAAAATAACTCAGTCTATAAGTGGGTAGTCTTTTATTTGATGTTTTCCTGCAGCTCCAAAATATCAACCAGAGTTTATTCAGAAAGTTACTATAATGGAAAGATGGTCTGCATTACCAAAGGAATGCTAGATCCTGTTCCAGATTTAGGGCATGCACCTTAACTCCAGAGGACCACATTTAATTACTCCAATGGGCATTTTTTGAGACCTTTTTCCAGGTTCCATCAGAAGCACTTTAGAAATTTTCTATTTGTTTCATATTTTTTTTTGTTTTCCTTTCTACTATGACCCTGGGAGGCAGTGGCATTATTATATACATATTGAGGGGATTGAGGGTTACAGAGATTATATAAATGTAAACAAAGTAAATTTATAAAAGACTATGCTACAATGTTGAAAATACTTTTGTAGAACGTTATAATTTACAGAGTATTTTCCTATTTAGCTCACTATAATAAACACATTCATAAAGTCTCTCAGGCTCCAGTAAAAATAAAAAAATTTAAATGAATGAGATATTCTTCTTGCTGTAAACTTTTGTGGAAGAGAAAGGAATTGCAATGCACATTATTTCCATAATTTAGATACAAACGTATTGCTATAGGAACATGGAAGAGGGTAAGGCAAATTCTATCTGGAACGTTGGGATGGTTCCGTGAGAGGTGTCATTCGTACCGCTTCTTCCAAGCAGTTTTAGAATTATATGAGCAAAGGAATGAATATGGGAAAGTTTTGTGCATGCACAAGGAACAATACATAGTCTGATTTGCTTAAAGAATTAAATACAAAGTAAATAAAAGTGGGAGCTAAGCCTGGAAAATGCATATTAGGCTAATTTATGAAGACTTACTTACTGCTTACACACACAGGATCTTTCTGTGGTAGAGGGGAATGGAGGAATAATGAAAGGAGGTAGAGGCAAGAAGGAGATTACTTAAAAGGCTGTCATTAAGGCAAAAGTTAACAGGTACCAGAGATAAGTTAGCAGTGCAGAAACTGGCTACAAATTCACCAAACTCATTCTACCTTTTTCCCAGTCTGAGAGTTGGGCCATATTTCCAGACTTTCTTGAAATTAAGGTTCAGAAAAAGGAAAACATATGAAAATAAGTAAATTATCTGTAATCTATTAAGCAGATATAACAACAGGAAAGACAAGATAAAAGACAGAAATTATGAAGCTACCTCCAAATTTACCACTGAATTTCTAGAAAAGTTTAACTTTACACTCAAATTTCATAAAGAGAGAAGTCCACTGTGATTTAATTAAATGATTTATCTCCAAGGCAATGTTTGACCTCACATCAGCCAAGGTATGATCCCCAGCCTACATTAAAGATGAGCTTGATTTTTTTCCCACTCAAAATACATAAGTCTTGCAATGCGATATTTTCTCTCAAAGATAAGGGAAATATCAGTGTTGAATAAAAAGAATTCATAATAATTTATTTTTATTATTACATATTTATAAAGTTGGGATTAAATATTTATGTTAATCTTTTATAGAGTAGTTTATAAATAACATTTTCTTCTCAAAAAAAATGGATCCTCCACCTTTCTCTTCCCCCATTTTCAGCTCAATATAATCCATAACCAGGGTGATCTTGGAAGCCATATATTGAAGAAGGCAGCATGTCTGAGAGCCTGAGTGTGTGAATGACCATGTACTCTGTTTTAAGCACTAAGACTTGGGAGTTTTTCTTTACTATTTGCCAGGATTATCTTGAATATTCAACAGTATCACAAAAAGAAAATAAAAGGGAAGATGGAAGAAAAATAGGAAGTCATTCAACGTTATTATAAAATGTGAAAGTTGAGATAAACATAACCAAGATTTTACTTCTAGATAACCAGGAGAATGACAATATCAAAAATTGAGTACCCAGGGAGGAAAATGAATTTGCTCTGGATGTAATGATAGACAGATTAAGTGAGTGATTAAAATTTAGATAGAGGCCACTAAAATATAAGAAACATATTTGAAATAATATTTTGGAATTATTTTTGATAGTTCATTGAAACAGCAAAGTAGTCCTCATATGAGGATAATCACAATTTTTCTTATGCCCTCCACAGTTTAGCATTTTTAATAAATTACATGTTGGGAAGACATATTCTTTCTCATGATTAGAATCTCTACAAGATTCATGCTATTTTTTTTTTTTAATTTGTCTATGTCTAGGTATCTAGAGAATAGCTAGAAATTTGCATATGGTGTTCAGGGGAGGAACCGATTCTAAAAATATAAGGACTCATCCTCTTAGAAGGATTGCTAAAGCCGTAATTTATATAGGATCTCAGGAGACATTATAGAAAGTAATTAGCAAAACTTGGAATCATCAAGAAGGTGGAAAGAAGATGAAAGAAAAAAGTAGTCAATAGTAAAATTTACTGAGAATATCTCATCTTGGACCTTCCCTTACTGGACCCATCAGAAAAACCAGACCGGTTAGTTGGTCAAAGAAGGCAAAATGATAGCTCTTATATCCAGCTGCCATAGTTTAGAGCATGGTCTAAAAGCAAATTGAACCCATATAAATGGTTCATGATTAGATACATTTATAAATCTTTACATGTTCCTATTAAAAAGCAGATGAACAGACTAATGAAAAGAGAAGAACCAGAGAGTGACAACGTTCACTAAAGGTTCAAGCCCAAATGCAATGACTGAAAGCGCACCTTGTGAACAAGAAGACAGGGCAGACTGAGAGGCAATCCTGTTGTAAAGATTCAAGGAGTGCTGTGGAAATTAGAGGTGTAAAATAAAAAAGAAAATCAATACAGGATCTAAAATCCAAGGACAAATAAAGACAATGAATTTTTAAGGATGTGAATATTTTAGTATGCACATTGAGTAAAACAAACATATTAAGGAAAGTACAAGAGAGGAGTTACAGAAGAAGTAAGACCTGAGGGAATCTAGAGGAAAAAAATAACCTGATAGCAAAAAATAAGACAATGGCATTAGTAAACACCTATTATGTACCAGGAAATTGTTAGAAAGGATAATGGCAGAGGAGACAGATTCACTGGGCTCAACATGAAATTTCTCCACTTACAAATTATTTGACCTCAGGCATGTTATTTATCCTTAATTTTCTCATAAGTAAACAGGTAGAATGATAATGGGTGTTTCTTATATTTCAGAGGGAGTAAGAGAGATCCTATTAATAATTGTGATACGACAACAAGTATAAAACTTAGACAAACTAGGATATCTGATCACCCTATTTAGTAGGCGAAATGTTGAGGTTAAAGGATTGTGTTTGCTATTTTCTCCCTACAGTTTTTAATGCTGTTTTCATCCCAGTAGACAGCAAAAGGTCTGTGACAAAATGTCACATGGCAGTTCTGTCTCTGTGATCTGTCCAACAGGAAATGAGCACTTAATATTCTAGTCTAATCTTTTCTTTTGTCAAACATACCCAATTTCTTCCTTCAGTGTTGTGACCTCAGGTATCAGCTTTTTTGGGGGAAATTTTCATAGAAGGTTAATGGTTTTAAAGAACTCAATGGAATAGGTCCATGGTTATAGTTTAATTATAACTAAAAACACAAATCATAATGTCTTAACCCCAAATATCTAAAATCCATAAGAAATTAAGGTATGAGAACTGGGAGATAAGGGAAGACGTCTTCTTTATGCTGTAGAATGTGCTTAAATCCTTCAGATAAAATAAAAAATAAGGTATATTTCCCTCCCCCATCTACCTTTTAAAACTTGTTTTTAACATCATGGGGATGATAGTCTGAGTTTCAGTTCATATTTGTTTCATAATAGCTGTGATTGTTCAAGAAATGGTCAATAAATGTGTCCTAAACTACACTATCCTAAACATTAAAATAAGGTCATTTTTTAAAAAAGTGCCATAATGTTTTATGAGAATTAAAGTACAAACATGGAGTGCTTACCACGGCATATACTAAATATTCAATATATACTGCTTAACTATTCTTGATGTTATATTATGAATTTGTG
>NW_012150663.1:835951-842303 GCF_000956105.1 Propithecus coquereli | reverse complement strand
AAATGTTAAGAGATTTGGTAAGATAAAGTGATTTTGAAATGATGACATGGAATTAATTTTTTGTTTGGATTAATGCCGTATCTCTTAATTCGTTGTTCTGCTTTTGTCCCTGCTCTGCCTTATTCTGTTCTTCTAACAGTAACCAAAGTGCATTTTGTAAAACATGAAACAGATTATGTGACTGTTTTCCTAAAACTACTTGAATGCTTCCATTGTGCTTAAAATACCACTAAATTCTTCAGCCTTATTCACAAAACCTATCTGATCTGTTCCTTGCCTTACATTCTGACCTAAGTCCATGCTACTCTCTTAGTTCATTAGGCTTCATCCATAACTTTTTTTCTATTCCTGGAACACATTTATGTTTATTTCCAGCCATGGCACTTTGTATTTGCTATTTCCTCTGCCTGGAAATCTCTAGACCTGGATTTTAGCACCACTACCATTCTATAATTCAGATCTTTACTCAATGATGCCTCCTTTCAGAGGCCTTTCACAACTATCAAATCAAATGTAGTTTAAACTCCATCCCTATCATCAACTCCATTAGTAACTGTCAATCACATCACTCTAGTACTGTCTTAACACTATTGTTATCTGAAATTATCTTATTCATTTGTCTGTTGATTGTAAGCTCCTTGAAAGCAACAATTTTGCTGACTTTTTCCATAGCTGTATTTTTAACATTGGAACAGTATTTCCTGAATTATAGTAACACAATACATATTAGTTTAATGAACAACTAAAAAGATATGAATTAAAGAAGAAGTTTGTTTTGTTTTGTTTCCCCCAGATTGGAATACAAACTAATATGAAGACGCTGACGATCCAACAGGATTTCATCAGTTAATTTGGAAAACATAATGTTGGGAATGATATTCAATGGTAATAGGATGAGTAGTTGATAAGTATTGTACAACAATAACAATTTAAAAGCAATAAATGTGGAGAGATATCAACAAATATACCATTGAAGTAGTGTAAATAGTACCCACAACCCATTCCTCACTAAATTGAATACAGTCTAACTCTTCCATAAGCTTTACATTTGGCTTTTCCTCTAGATCCTCTTTGACTGTTTTATTGTGGGCTCTCATCATCCTTCCCTTTCTTCTAAGTAGGTGATGTCTTTAAAATATGAATTTTACTCTTACTTAAATCAATGATCAGTGGAAACCATTTAGTTGTAATTAACATGCTTATCCATGTACATGTATTAAACAATATGTTAAAATCAATTTCTTTAATGTGAAGGCCTGACTTTGTTTTCTAAAATATCTTTCAAAGGTATTACATCATCACATTAAACAGGCAATAATTTAGCATGTTATTTTATACTAGCTCATGGACCAAACCCAGCTGGCCGTCTGTTTTTTTAAATAAAATTTTATTGAATCACTGCCACACCTATTTGTTTACGAATTGTCTATGACTGCTTTCATATTACACTGACAGAATAATTGCAATAGAGATTTGATGGTCTACAAAGCAAAAAAATATGTTGTATCTGCCTCTTTTGAGAAAAAAAAATCATCATTTCTATTTTATAACACTTCTTTGTAAAGATTAAAATCTATATAAAATTCAAATCATTTTCTTGCAGCAGCTTCTTTAAGGCATATCTGTCTCTTTTTCTGTCCATACAGTATAAAGATGACCTCTCAAGATCTCTTATTATAAGCCTTTAAACAATGAGGACATTGCCAAATAGATATTACTTTGTTTTGACTGGTTAGTTAAAACTGTTCATTGGCAAGTTACCTGGTTTAGCAAGAAGCCAATAAACCACAGTGCAAATCAATAGATTATGCTATTTTAAGCGTTCAAAGACATGATTAGCTTCAAGAAAGGAGTGGGGGGTGATTACTGCCATTGCTAACTAACTTTGTACCTGGAAACAAAGATCTTCAATTTGTTGCACAAAACTACAGTATACACCCTGCTGACTTCATACCTATACAGGTGAAAACTGTAGATTATAAGAAAATTTAAATGTATGGTGCTTATAAGACTATGTAAGGTTATGATGTTTATCTAAAGTACTTTTATTATTAATTTCTTGGCATATCATCACTTGTGGAGATAAGAAGTTTTCTTATTTAGCAAGGATTTTTTAAATGCTGACTAGGAAAAGAGATACTCTTGAGGTGCCCGCTTCCAAACTATGTCTGCAGACAAAGTATGAAGTCATTGGTGAATGTTCATATGTAAATGAAGTGTCTGATATAGTCATGCTAAAATGAAACTGACATGGAGCTAAGGCCATTTTCCAGAGGCATAGAAATTATTCACATAAAAATACTTTTTGTTTTAAATTTAAAGGCTTCAGACTCTCTTTGCAGTAGGGATTATGAAAAGATTGAAATTTTCCATTCTGTAATAGAGTTTCTGGCCTCTCTGGCCCTTCAGAAATATTAACTATGGCCTATGATCACAGACAAATAATACCAATTGCGAGAAATTGCTTTGTCCATCATGATGTCAACAGGTATCCCTCACTGGTTTCTCTAATCTCTTCTTGAAACTTCCTGGCAGCTTCTCCTTACCTACATATAGACAACTATGACTTGCAGGCCACAAATTTCAGAGCTAAACATATTGGTGTCACATTAAATTCATGGTCCTCACCATCAAATGAGTCCTTAATATGACAAGACAACCTTGCTTCATTTTCCCTATCAGATTGTGGTTTCCATTATTGCTATAATTATTTCAAAACTGTGCAGCAAAATAGAGTTATTAACCTGCACTACTGTGCACATGTGAGTCAACTACGGCTTTGCCACATAAAAACAGTGTGACCTCGGAAAATGGGTTAAGCTCTCCACCTATCAGTTTTCTCTCATATAAAATGATGACAATAATAGCATCTGTAACGTGCAATCCTGGTAGCTAGTGGCACCTATCATATAGTTAGTTCTAATAAAAAATGATTTGTTATCATGATGCTCCTCTGCTTCCTTCTCCTCATCATCATTTTCAAACATGTAACTCATTTGTTATGCTTTCACCCGAAAAATTATAGCAAATTCAACATGATAAACCCTGTGTCTTTCTGTCTCTCCTTTTGTCATGTTTCAATAGAGGACTTGACTTTTTTTCTATCTAAGGCCCATTTTTCTCTATCCTCTGGTTTCTATGCCTTCCTGTGGAATGCTAGTCATTGTTCAACTACTTTCTATTTTCTGGATCTTTCCCCGAAATGTAAACATTCTCTCATTACAAATAAATCACGGAACCACAAAACTTATGTGTATGGATCCACTTTCTGATTTCCCTTATCTCGTTGGGCTTAGGGGTGGTGAGGGATTCCTATTGTTATTAGTCACTAGGTATTTCGCCATTCTGTTGATATTTCCTTATCATTCTCACAGTTCTGTAAATAGTTCCTTCATTGAAATATCATATTTAAATTCTTTGTCTGTGCTTCTGTACTGTGCCAGGACTATGACTGACACAGATGCCTGTCATCTTTCTGGAGTCAGTAGAAGTGCTAGTCTAACAGTTTAAGAATGTGTTAATCATATGGGCTCTGTTGATAGCTAGTTCATGCCAGGTACAGAGAAATGTGAATAATTGACAATGAGTGTAACTAAAAACTAACAGGAAACAGATGATCAGTAATATATTTCAAGAATAAAACCTGCTACTTATCTTATAGGAACTAATCTCTCTTTATTTCCAAAATAAATGCCATGTCCCATGATCAGTTTACCCTCAAAACTAAAATACGCTCTCTTCATCATCACATAATTGGAAACAATGTTTCTTTAACATGAAAAAGGAAGAAGTGAGTTGCTGTCCTTGTTTCCTTGGTCACAGTTACAGCTATCTCACAAAAGAGGAAACACAGTGCATGCAAAAGGCACCTATATTTGCTTTCATGAAGACACATTTAACAACCCATCTTCTGAAGCACAGAGGAAGTGCAAAACCTTCAGAAATATGTCTTTTTAAATGTTGTTAAAAATCAATTTGTCTGATCATTAAATCTGGGGATAGTCCTTATTGTAGTAACTGCATACTTAAGATTTAAGATTCTATGCCATGTTATATTTTAATTTTATGTATCTACTTTCTATTTCTCCTGTCCCAGCCTCCCACATCCTATGGCATCTGTGGAGATTACAAAATTGCAAATGCCAGATGGTAGTATGATCATTAAATTCAAACCAATCCCATTTTTCTTTTGATCATGAAACAGAATGATCAAACTTGTAAATGTTTCTATTCCAATTGTTATTTCTTTCACATGAGAACAAAGAGTTGTATTTTAAGAACATTATATCTGAAAGTTATAGTATTTTTTTCTCTACTAAATTCACCTTTTAAGGTTCTAAAATTTGGTTGGTTAAACCTCTTTTTCTGCAGATTAATGTGTCTAAAAAGGGAATAAATAACAGCCTATACTTTGAACAGAAAAAGTAATACAAAACACCATTATATTTCACATAACTAATTGAAAATAACAATTCTTATAGGATTTCTTGATACAAAAATAAGTAAGAATAAAAAGTCCAGCAAAATTTCGCTGCTTATTGAGGGATTAAGTCAGGAAGATGGCGGAATAAGAGGCAACAGACCCTCCTTTTTCCACAAAGACATTGATTCAACAATACACAAAACCGTTTCCTTTGTGATAAATCCAGAGACCAGCTAAAGACTCCTACATCTCAGGCAAGAGTGATACCAGCTACATTGAAGCTGATAGGAAAATCTGTGTTCCTCTCTTGCCAAAGCACCTCCCCTTTGCTCAGCAATGCACAATCAGAAGGAAGTGCCCAACTCCTTGCTTCTCCTTGGAGAGAGAAAAAAACTGGAAACTATGTCTAATGTTCAGATTTTGTGGGTTACTCTCCAAGGGACTAATTTCCGTCTTTTTTAATCTAAGTGCTGACAAAACAGGATGCCAGGCCAGGGATCAATGGAAACATAAAGCAGCGGTTTGAACTAGTACACACTTAGGTGCATCATTCCTCCCCGCCCCGCAGTTTACTAGCGTCTCACCTGACTTGAAGTGCTGACAGTATCTGGCATACTCTAGATGCCTGAGGCCACTGAAAATAAAAAAAGAACTCTAGAGAACCCACAGGACAACACAGAGAGTCTGATTCAGCTCAGCAGTTTGTTCCTGTGAGGAAAAGAAAAGAATGGAATTTGCGTCAAATATTCTGGCTTTTCCAGGAGATTTTTGAAGGAGGGATTTCTTTCTTGCTTGCTTTGGATCAATAAAAGGATTAGCACACCCTTGTTACCTGGTAACCAACAAGAAGAAAAAGAGAGGGGTGGCTTACAGCACCATCAGAGAACCTGCATTATTGGAGATAGTTACCAGATAGAGCAGGAAATCATGACTGCCTGAAAAAGAAAACCAGCAAAACCTCCCTGATTAGGAATTTACAAGCCCAAGTCCATGAAAATGTTTGAGAAGCTCCCAGAATCTGTAGCTGGACTAATTGGTAAAAGACTTTCCCTGTTCGAAGCCAGTCCATAAAGTCTGGTAGAGGGGGTTATTTTCCCAATGCATGTATCCCAACACAAAGTAACAAGGTAGATGAAGAAACAGTTGAACCTAACAGTTGGCCACATGGCCCAAGCAAGGATATCCCCCAACAACAAAAAATCTCTTCAGAAACAATTCCTAAAGCAATGAAGGTATATTCATTGTCCGATGAGGAATTCAAGTAACCACCATAGAGATGCTCACTGAGCTAAGGAAAAAATGCATAAAAAATAAATGAGAATATCAACAGATATAGAGACTATTAAAAAGAAACAACAGAAATTTTGGAGCTGAAGAATATAATAATTGGATTTAAAAATTCACTAGAGGGGTTCAACAACAGAATAAATCATGCAGAAGAATTGGTGAACTTGAAGAAATCATTTAAAATGATCCAAAGGAGCAAAAAGAAAATAAAAATGAAGAGTGAAGAAAGTCTAAGAGACTGATGAGACACCATCAATGGAACTAATATGTGCATTATGAGAAATTTAGAAGGAAAAGAGTGAAAGGGGTAGAAACCGTATTTGAAGAAATGATGGCAGAAAACTTTCCAAATTGGGGTAAGGAAATGAACATCAACATTTAAGAAGTCCAATGAGATAAACTCAAAGAAGAATATAGTGAGACCCAATATAATCAAATTGCCAAAAGTCAAAGACAAAGACAGAATTTTGAAAGCAGCAAGAGAAAACTGACTCCTTATATACAAGAAAGCAATAAAACTATCAGGATTTCTCAGCAGAAAACTTGAAAGCCAGAAGGGAATGGCAAATATATATTCAAAATGCTAAAAGAAAAAAAAAAAAAAGAAAGAAAACATTGTCAATTAAAAATACTATACAGGGA
>NW_012150663.1:822356-835366 GCF_000956105.1 Propithecus coquereli | reverse complement strand
ATAAAAGAAAGCAATATCCAATTATGTGCTTACCATAAGATACTTTAGATTTAGAAAACACATGGGCTAAAAATGAAAGAATAAAAAAAGATATTCCATGCAAATGATAAGCAAAAGAGAGCCTGCATAGCCATGCTTATATATGACAAAACTGACATTATAAAAGGGTGAAATCAGCACGAAAATATATCAACTATAAATATATATGCACCCAGTATTAGAGCACTCAAATGTATAAAGCAAACATTGACAGAACTGAAAGGAGAAATAGATAGTAACATGATAATAGTAGAAAATTCAATATTCTCCTTTCATTGTGGCTAGAGCAATTAGAGATGTGATCAATAAGGAAAAGGAGTACTTAAAAAACCCTACAGACCAATTGGACTTAACTGACATATATAGAACAGTCTACCCGAAATCAGCAGAATACACATTCTTCTCAAGTGCACACAGATTAATCTCCAGGTTAGAACACGTTGTGGGTCACGAAACATGTGTTAAGTCTTAACAAATTTATGAAAATTGAAAGAATATCGAGTATCTTTTCTGAGCACAATTGAATAAAACTAGAAACCAACACCAGAAAGAGACTGGAAAATTTACACATACACGGAAATTTAACAGCACACTCCTAAACAATCAATGTACCAAAGATGAAATCCAAAGAGAAATTAGAAAATATCTTGAGACAAACAAAAATGAAAATGCAAAATACCAAAACTTATGAGATTCAGCAAAAACAGTACTAAGAAAGTTCACAGTGATAAACACTTACATTAAAAAGACAAGAGAGATAGTAATAAACAACTAACCTAACTTTTACACCACAAGGAACTAGGGAAAAAAAGAACAAATTAAGTTCAAAATTAGTAGAAGGAAGTAAATAATAAAATTTAGAGCAGAAACAAATTGAATCTAAAATAGAAAAACAAAGAAAAAATAAAACTAAGAATTGGTTTATTATGAAAATATCATAAAAAATGGCAAACCCTTATCTAGACTAAGAAAGAAAAGAGAATACCGAAATAAATTATAAATAAAAGAGGAGATATTATAACTTATTCCACAGAAATAAGAAAAAAAATATAATGAAAGACTACTGGGAAAAACTATGTATCTGCAAATTGGATAATATAGGAGACATGGATAAATTCCAAGACACATACGACCTACTGAGGCTCAATAATGAAGAAATAAGTATGTGAACAGACCTATATCTAGTAAATAGATTGAATAAGTAACCCGAACTTTTCAACAGAGAAAAGTCCAGGAACAGTTGGCTTCACTGGAGAATTTTACCAAACAGTTAAAGAAGAGTTAATGCCAATCTTCCTTAAATATTCTAAAATATTGAAGAGGAGATAATATTTTGAACTCATTTTATGAGGCCAATCTTACTCTGATACCAAACCTAGACAAAGACCCAACAAAAACAAGAAAACTACAGACTAATATTCATTATGAATATAGAAGCAACAATCCTCAACAAAGTCCTAGCAAACAAAATTCGATACTACTCTAATAGGATCACACACCTTGATCAAGTGGTATTTATCTCAGGGATGCAAGTTCAACATAGAAAATCAATTCAACATAAGAAAATCAATCAATATGATATACTGCATATACAGGATGAAGGCTAAAATTCACATGATCATCTTTGTAGATGGAGGAAAAAATTGAGAAAATTCAACACACTTTTATGATTAAAAAACACACAACAAATTAGGAATTGAAAGAAATTTCCTCAACATAACAAAAGTACTATATGTAAAGACCACAGCGATTATCATACTCATTCATGAAAAAAATGAGTTTTTCTGCTAAGATCAGAAACAAGGTCAAAATGCTCATTCTTACCACTTCTTTTCAACATAGTCCTAGCTAGAGCAATTAGGCAAGAAAAAGAAATAAAAGGTATCCAAATTGGAAAAAAATGAAATTATCTCTATTCAGAGAGGACATGATCTCATATATGAAAAAAAAAAGATCCCACACACAAAATCTATAAGAACTAATGAATGAATTCAGGAAAGTTTTAGGATAAAATATCAACATACAGAATCAGTTGTGTCACTATACACTAACAAAGGAAATTTAAAAATCGATCCCATTTACAATAGCATCAAAAGGAATAAAATACTTAGAAATAAGCCTAATCAAGAAAATAAAAGACTGTAGAAATTAATGAAAATAACTGAAGACACAAATAAATGGAAAGACATCCTGTGTTAATATTGGAAGACTTAATATTGTTAAGATAGCAATACTACCAAAAGTGATCTATAGGTTCAATACAATCCCAACAAAATCCCAATGACATTTTTTTGAAGAAATAGAAAAAAATTTTCCTAAGATTCATAAGGAATCACAAAGGACCCCTAATAGCCAAACAATCTCAAGAAGGAAAAAAGCTAGAGGCCTAACTTCCAAACATAAGAACAAAGCTACAGTAATCAAAACAGCATGGTACTGGCATAAAGGCAGACATATAGACTAATGGAACAGAACAGAGGGTCCAGAAATAAGCCTATGTTTATGAAATCAACTTATTTTTAGCCAGGGTGCTAAGAATACACAAAATTGAATTGATAGAATCTTCAACAAATGGTTCTGGGAAAATTGGATATTCATATGCAAAAGAGTTAAATTGTATTCTTAGAGCATAAGCAAAAATTAATTCAAAATAGATTAAAGACTTAAATATATGACCTGAAACTATAAAATTCCTGGAAGAAATCATAATGGGAAAGCTTCATAATCTTGGTCTAGGCAATGATTTTATAAATATGACACAAAAAGCACGGGGAACAAAAGCGAAAATCGACAAACTGGATATGAACAGACATTTCTCCAAAGAAGACATACAAATTGCCAACACCTTGATGGAAAGATGCTCAACATCAGTAATCATGAGGAAAATGAAAATCAAAACCACAACGAGATATTAGCTAATACATGATAGGATAGTCAGTGTCCAAAAAACAAACAAACAAACAAAAAAACCCACCGAAAAACCCTAAAAGCCCAGTGGCTATGAGAAATAGTGCAGAGGTATCTGAAAAATTTAAAATAGAACTTCTATATTATCTAGCATTCTTGCTTCTGAATATTTATCTGAAAAAACTGAAAACAAGATCTTGAAGTGACAGTTGCATGTTCTTGTTCATTATAGTCTTATTCACAATAGCTAAGAGATATAAAAATCATAAATGTCCACTAATGGATGGATATATATATATATATATATAATGTATACACATACACACACTCATAGTAGAATATTATTCTGTCTTTAAAAAGAAGGTAATATTTTTTAAAAAATTTCAAAATATTAGGGGGTACAAATGTTTTCATTACATGGATAGCTTTTGTAATGCTTGAGTCAGGGCTGTAAGTGAGCCCTTCACCCGAATAGTGTTCATTATATCATTTAGGCAGGATTTTTGCCCCTTCCCTTCTTCCCCCTCCCCCCTGCTTGATTTCCAATAACTTTTACTTCCCTCTGTGCACATGTGTGCCCCTTGGGTAGCAGATTAGTTCCAATTTATTAGAGAGTATATGTGATGTTTGTTTTTCCATTCTTGAGAAACCTCACTTACAATAATGGTCTCCAGTTCTATTCAAACTGCTGCAAAAGGCATTAATTTATCCTTTTATGTGACTAATACTCCATAGTATGCATATGCCATATTTTGTTGACTGATTCATGAATTGATGGGCACTTGGGTTGATTCCACATCTTTGTAATTGTGAATTATGCTGCAATAAATATTTGAGTGCAGGTATCTTTTTGATAAAATGACTTCTTTTCATCTGGGTAGATAACCAGTAGTAGGGTTGCTGAACTGAATAGTAGGTCTACTTTTAGTTCTTTGATAAATCCCTATACTGTTTTCCACACAGCTTGTACTAATTTCAAGTTCTCCCAAGAGTAAATAATTGTTTGTTTCTCTCTGCATTAATACCAGCATCTATTGTTTTTGGACTTTTTAACAAAAGCCATCTATCAGGGGTAAGACAATATCTCATTGTGGTTTTAATTTGCATTTCCCTGATGATTAGTGATATTGAGCATTTTTTCATGTGTTTTTTGGCCATTTGTCTAAAAAGAAGGAAATTTTTTCATGTGCATGATGGATGAAACTTTAGGACATCCTGCTAAGTATAAAAAGCCAGTCTCCAGGACAGAGACTATGTAATTCCACTTGTATGAGGCACCAAAAATAATAAAACTCATAAAGGCAAAATAACTATGGCTGCCAGGGTCTGAAGGTATGGGGAACTGGGGAGTTACTGTCTGATGCATACAGAGTTCCAGTTAACACAAGATAAAAACATTCAAGAGACCTGTTCTACAATAATGTGCATGCAGTAAACAATACTGAACTACACGTTTAAAAAAATTGTTAATGGGGTAGAGTCCATGTTATGTGTTTTTTTAACCATGATAAAAAAAATGTTTTTCTTTATGACAAAATCAGAAGCAAGAAAATCACTAGAGTGTAGTAAAGGAAGATGGGTACTGAATTATTCATGAATTATTTGTGAACACATTGAAATCTGCTATTAGTCTCAATTCTTACAACAGCAGTTTGTTTATTCTAACAATTTCTCTTAAAGTGTGATCTGCAATAGCCTCTGCCAGAATAAAACCTCTGATATCTAAGAACATCTCCAGACCTACTGAATCAGAGTCATGATGGATGGTATCCAGAAATCTGTTTTAAATATTCTTCCCAGCTGAAACTTACACACAGAAAAACTTACGAAACTTCTTTATATAAAAGCGTATATTTATATTTATCATTTGAGCTCCCAAATTTTCACACACAAAAAAGCCAAAGTTCTTAATAAAAATTACATATACTGAAGTTAAATCCATAGTTTGACGTGATCTTGACTTAAAGAGTTAGGTCACATACCTTCAGTGAATTCTTCTAATCTTGTTGATCACATTTGATAATCAATACTATCTTCAGGTTTAGGCAATTAAGTACAACAACTTACAGGTCATTAACATTATAAAATAGATTTGAAAGTTCCAACCAAGTCCAACATTAACTAATATCCTAATGATCACATCGTTTCTTTTCAACCTTGGAAAAAAATTAATTTTGAAAAGCACAAAATGATGATTTTAAGCATTATTAAAATTATCATCATTTTATTCATCCTATAGTACAAAAAAGAATCTAAAAGCTTGAAAGTCTAGTAATGGCAATGTATTAAACTGGTTCATTTTATTTTCTAAGATTTATGAAAAACTGATTTTTTCTATGGATAAATTAATAGTTTGAGATCCTTTTATTATAGAATTACAGGGAATAAATATAGTTTAGAGCTTGTAATTTGTTTAGATTAGCCCTAATCTAAAGCCCTAATCTAATTAGCCCTAATATGGACTTCAATTTATGTCCTGAGTTCAATTTCAGTGTTCTATTATGTATGATCTAATAACAAATACTTGTCAAATTATCAATGCAGGTCTATATTTTATTTGTTTGGCATAGTTTTTGGCACAAAGTTTGCATTTACTTTTATGGACAATTAAGTTAACTTTATTATTAATTTAGTTTACTAACAGCACATAACTTTTTTGATGCCAAAGACTCATTGTTTCTCTATACATATATTTTGGGTAGGAAAAAAAAAACTCAGTTTTTCCCGCTATACTCTCACAAAATGCTTCTGACACCAGATTTGGGGAGCTTTTTCACAACCAGAATGGAAGTGATCAATTCTGTAGTGGACACCAGCTGCTGTCCTCTAATTCAATTCAATTCTGACACTGTCCAGTTGGAGATAGCATCAGATCCTTCAGGTCGAGGACTTGGTCCCTTAAGACTGCCTCCCACCTCTGATGCTATCACAAGCCCCAGATTGTTTTACCTGTGTTACTGTCTGACTGGCTATAAATCAGGGTTCCCATGACCCCCTCCTTGGGTTAGATTAATGTGCTAGAGTGGCTCACAGGACTCAGAGGAACACTTACATTTATTGGCTTATTATAAAGTATATTAAAAAGGATACAGATGAAGAGATGCATAGGACAAGGTATAGAGCAAAGGACTTGAAGCTTACATGCTCTGCCTGGGTGGGTGTGTCACTCTCCAGGAACCTCTCCATGTGTTTATCCAGAAGCTCTCTGAATCCTGTCCTTTTGAGTTTTTATGGAGATTTCATTATGTAAGCATGATTGATTAAACCATTGACCATTTGTGATCAACTTAACTGTTGACCCCTCTTCCCTCTCTATAGATTAGAGGCTGAGGCTGAAAGTCCCAACCCTCTAATGATGCATTGATCCTTCTGGTGACCAGCTCCCATCCATCTATAGGAACTTCCACCCATCAGTCAACTTATTAGCATACAAAAAGACAACACTTTGGAAATTCTAAAGATTTTAGGATTTGAATGCCAAGAAATGGGGTCAAATACTGACTATATATTTCACAATATCATGCTTTATAGAAAAAAAAACTCAAATTAAATCAGCATTAAGATTCCCATGCAAAGCTTGACCAAGGATGAGAATTTAACAAAGGAACTAACTTTTCGCTTTGTATTAATGATCTTCTTGGTATAGCATAATTGAATTCCAATGGAAGGCTGAAAGCCTTTATTTAAATTTTCCCCTTAGACATAGATAATGCATTTCATGCTGACAGAAAACATAAGACTCTTGGGCCAGAGACAAAAAACTTTATTAGTCAGGGCACAACAGGCAGCATGAACATCAATTCTCCTTGTCCTCTGACCAAGACAGTCTTTATGTTCCTCTCAGCTTGAATAAACTTTACATAGATTTTTTTTTGATTTTAGGACTCCAACTTCACTTTTCCTAGAGCTTTTACTTTAGACAACTTGCAATTGTAGGTTTTTTCTCTGCCCCTTTGAAATGTAAATCATCTCCCCAGCCTTTTGCCAGTTTTATAGCCCATGGATATCTATCTTCAGGACTAGAAAGCCATTTCTTTAAAATGTAATCATTAAGAAATACATACTCCGACCTATCTGGCTCTGTGGGAGAGTAGCTGTTCCATGCTGGTAAGTGCCAATTAGCAAACACAGATAGCCTCATCACACTGACCACCTCCCCAACTAACATTCTCCAGTACTTTTTCACTAGCCTACTCCAGCACTTAAGAAAAAAATTTGCCTGCCTTCTGTTTCAGTGGAGTTGCATTCAATCTCGCTTCTCAATTGCAATAGTCTAAACTACTATTGCAGTAGTGTTGAATAAAGTTTTTCTTGTCTGTTTTACTCTGTCAGGTGCACCTTTTCTTTGACACTCTCGAGTCCCTTGGGGACAATGAGGAGAGGTCCAGGTGGATTCTGCAATAGCAGTGGGTTATGTCACTGCTGAGGAATACAAGCTTAGCAAACTCCAGTCTCACAAGGGACTTGTTAGCAAATCTGTTCAATTTTTGCCCCAGAGTGGGAGGGAAACATAGTCTTTATCATCCTGATTAGGAGACACATCTACTCCCTGACTCAGAGGGAAACCCTATCTCTGTCTTCCAAGGTCCTTACTATTCCAACACATATCTCATAAACAATCTTATATCCAAGAGGAAATACTCACAATGTACATAATAAATATTTGCTCATTTGGTGTATAATAATTTGAAAATATTAAAATTTACTTATTTTTATTTCTTGAAATGACAATTCCAATATTTTATTATTAAATCAATTATTAAGTCATTTAATTATGTATTCAACAAACATTTATTTTTGATTGCCTAATACATAGCATATACTCTGAACAAGAGTTCCCAGATTAAAGTACAGTAAATTCTTGCCCTTTAGGAGCTCCAAATACAGTAGCTAAATAACTTGCTAATTATGTATCACATTCAAAGAAATCACAGAGATGGAGTGACAGAGATGAACACAGAGTTTCAAAGAATGATGTTAAATTTATCAAAGAAGAGGACAAGTCACATGTATAGGGAAAAAGAAAGAAAGAAAAAAAGTAAAATGGCATTAATATGGAGTATTTGGGGGAACAGTGAATACCATCTGGGAGTGGCTAGAATTACCTAGAAAAATAAATGGAGTCATATCAGAAAGAAAAATGTAGGCTACCATGAGGAAATTGGGCTTTACTTGTAGATGATGGAATAACATTTAAGCATTTTAAACAAGGAAGTACCATGTTCAGATTTGGATTTCAGGAAGGTTACTTTGACAGCTGAGTAATTAATTAGATTAAAGACAGGCAACATTCCACACAGAGACTATAATTAGAAACTATCATAGTCTTGAATTAACTCTAGGATATGTAAAATTCCAAACTCTCTTTTCCCATGATGCATTCATTCCAAATATATATTTGGTGTATTTTTTATTACTCTTGATACAAATTGCCATATTGTTTCCAAAAAGGTTGCACAGCAGCCTCATATCTTAATCAGAGTTTAGTTTCAAAGTCAGCGCATGTAAAGAAAAATAGTCTAAAGTCAAAATTATCTCTGCCAGTTTCTGAAAAAGGTGCCATTTTGAAGACCCACATTCTGTCTTTCAAAATGCACAACACTACTTTTTCCTCTATGTTGAAAGAGTTAACCATTTACTAAGCAAAATATCAGATGAAGCAGTGGCTTGTGTTTAGGATCCATGTTTTATTAAAATAAGTGCTGTGTTTTTAAAAACTGGCAGCACGTTCAATGCCGAGTGAAGCTCACACTGTCAGGGACATGAGCTGGAACTGACAAGGATTGAGGGAGCAGCAGATTCATATTTTCTTCCACAACTCACTGGGTCTGGAACATACATTCAGCAGAATGGCAGAAAACATTCCCAGTACTATTTGAATTTATTCACTCTCTCTCTCAACCATGTATAGTTGAAACCAAGTAAGTTAAATACAAGTAATGTAAATCAACTATACCATGTTTTTATTTCCTTTTCTTTGAAATAATTCCAATTTCGGACCATATTTTTGCAAAGGTTATCATCACTGTTAAAAGGGGAGAGGGGTTGTGTGACTTTTGATTTCTGTTTATCCTTTAGTGAATTATGTATTAATATTCACTGAGTCCGTTAAATCATGATATTTGTCAATCAATTTTTGTATAAGCAATTTGTTTGGTAGAGATGTGACAGCATAATGAAGAGGACTGTTTTATTGTCTTCAGATTTTGATAAAACCAAACTCGAAAACAACTGGAGACAAGCATTTGTCTATGTTAAAGAATGGCGCAAGATGCAGTCATGAACTATTTATTTAAAAATAGCAAATCCTCTTATCTGCCCAAACAATATAAGAGAATAACACAATTTTAAATAGATTATTTGAAGGGAATTCATAAGCTGAAGGAAAGCTGTAGCATTTCCTCTGAGAGATGGGGAGTGGGTGGAGGGAGCTCTCCTCTTCAAGCCAAACATATTCAAAGGAGAAGCATGTGCAGAGGTGGAAGGTGTCTGCAGGGAGGGCTCTTTCTTTCTTATCCAATGCTGAGTCACAGAATGTACAGGCTATACTGCGCAGGAGTGGAGTGTGGTGTGAGAGTTCTTGAGAGATCTTGGTACGTATTCCAGGGAGTTTGGGAATATACATGAACTTAGAGACTGTTTTCTACTGTAGAAATCTCAAGTCAGGAGTCTATTTGGTGAGGCTTCCCAGAGCAGGGTGGGGAGAGAGAGTCAGCAATTAAACAAATGTCTTCACATCTTTTGGCAGCCTAAAGATGTCTAAGATTTCCATGGACTTGTGGGCACATTGCAGATGCTAGCTTGGCTCTTGTTATATTTCTGTGGTCCAACTCATGAAAGGGCCAGAGTAGGGATAATAAAATATGAAGATGAAGCTTTTGCACAGGTTACTGTAGAAGGACCTAGCATATAGTGTAGGGCCAAAGTCCCTCTAGCAATTCCAAAGAACAACAAGCATGATACGTGAAAGACAGTCTCCATTTGAATGATGGCCACATAGAGATATCAGAGCCATATTTCAGCAACATCCTTTTCTAGTCCCATTGCTCCTCCGCTCTGCAGGTCCCTAAGCCTGGAATCAAGTGTTAAGCCTGTGCTGGGGAAGAGAGAAGTTATGAATATGATGTCAGATTGAAGTTTTCTTTAGATGAACTAGACACTTTAATGACTGTGTGTGTCATAGTTACCTTAATAGAATTTTTCTTTCAATTGAAATTGATTAGAAAGCCATTGGATTTACTTAGAGTTGAGCAAAGGGAATTTAATAAACTATGACTGAAGGCAGAGTATGGAGAAAAGTAGAGTAGTTTCATATTTATATCCGATAGAGTTTACCTTCCCTCCCCCACTCAATAAACCTTTTACAAGAGTTTTAATCATTTGGGATATTTCCTTCAGTATTTTCTTTTCGTTATGTTTTTAACTTCTTTATTTTGGTTAGAACAGAATAACATGTTTATACATGTGTATGTGAGAGAAAGCAATTAATATGTTCAAATATTATATTTTCCTTTGTGATCTCTTTTATACATTTGTGTACTGAGTCATGCACATTCTAGAAGGTACAACAATGTTTGCAATATATTACCTTTAAAATGTCAATGCTTTCAATAATTTAAAAGTAATATTTTAATCATTAAATTCATATTGAATATTTTTGATCACTGCTTTAAGGTAAATACAGTGGACCCTGCGGTGTGCTTCCCAGATCCCCTTTCCAGACTGAAGAACTTATTCCCCCCGTTGCTGGCAGGACATTGACAGATTTTTCTCAGCTCTTACTCTACTTTGAAAACTGTTCCACCTGAAGATTGTTGTCTTGACAATGATCATATCCTTCCCAGAAGCACCCTACATATAATGATAGATAAAAGTAGGTGCTAGAAAAAGCATAATCCCCTCTCATCTACTTGAAACAACCAGAAGGGATATCTCTGAGGTTTTTATTTAGACTGTAGCAAAGCTCATCTTTTCTGGCTTCCTTCTCTGCCCTTCCACACAGGATGATTCCAAGAGACCTTAAGTGACATTAATGTCTACCTCTAACTCTTGAGAAATCCAATCTGGGAAACAAAAGATTTAAATTGAACCCTCCTCCAATTTATTGAATAATTTTTATTTTCTCTGTGGTGTTCTGATGACTCCTTGATCATAAAGTAAGGAAATATATGTAGTAGAGTTGATATGATTATGTGGTTGCCCATGTATATGTTTGTGTGCTTGTGCTTATACACATATGTGCACATATATATATATATACACACACACACACACTTACCCATATACAAACACACGTATGCACATAAATGGGGAAGGTAGGTCATATGTTTGTCAAAGAAATTGGAAAATGAGGGATAAATCCAAATTATAAACTCTTTAAAGGACTTGCTAAGGAACTTTTACTTATCCCTTATGTAATGTGGTGTTTCTAAGGCAAGAAAGTATTAACATCTGAATTTTTTTTCTGATAGACTATACAGCAGTGTGCTGTGTACACAAATAGAGCCAAAGTAGAGGTTATTATAACGCATGAGGTAAGAGATGATGAATACCTAAAGCAGGGTAGTGACACTGGCAAAACTTAAGAGGTACTTATTTGAAGCTAGAATTGATGAGACTTGGTGACAACATAAATAATTGAAAGAGAGCTTTGAATAGAATCCAAAATTATATTATTTTTAATTTAAACTATTAGAATTATACTTATTCTATAGAAATAAAAAGGATAATTTATTCTTTAGTCACATGTTTATACATAGGCTAGTACTACCTATGAGTGATAAATGATGCATTAACCATATTATTGTTGCTATTGTGTTTTTGAAGCAAAGGAATATTGAGATTTAAATTTACACATCTTTAAAGCATAAAAATTGCAACTGAATAATTTATGAGCAGTAGCACTGAGACTGCTTACAAAGAGTACAGCAGAATTTGAAAAATTACTTACTGAAAAATGCAAGAGTATGTATACAGGATAAAAGGTAAAGTCAAGATAATATTTCAAAATCTATAAACATAACAGTCCAATTGGAAATTTCCAGCTATGAATATGACATATGCTAAAGTGAATCACAATAGAAAAAATCTGAATAATTTAGGTAAACATCAAGGTCGAAAGACCCATTACTTTTCAGGTTTTGTAATAAATCACCAACTCATTTTCCCAGCACTAAACAAACCTATATCTAGAAACAATCCAAATATAAAAACATAAAGATTATTTAAAAAAAATAAGGGAAATTTAAAAGTAGGAAAACAACTACCTATTTTACTTTGATTTGCCGTGATATAGATACATATATGAATATTTAATAGTAACATCAGCATTTTATTATTTCATCTTGTTTTCAACTTTATATGATCTTTCATTAGAAAATTCATTTCTAACAAAAGTGAATATGCAAAAATTGAAATAATTACTATAAAATACTAAATATTACTTAGAGGTTCTTAGCTTATTAAAAGAAGATCCTTTTGAACCTATGTCCTAGTATCAAGAAAATGAATATATATTTTCCTTGGGATATTACAATTATGAAAGGTGTCAATATAATGATAAATATACAAACAAAAGTATGAATTTGTAATGAATCATTTGTAAAAACTGTTTTCCGTAGAGAATTACAAAGGGAGTAAAAAATATGATTACTCAGTGCTAACAAAACCTATAATATCTATAAATATGGAGAAGTATCTAGTTTGGTGATATAGAATGCCATGTCTTAAAATGTATTTTCAAATTGCTATAAGTTTTCAAAAAAATAAGTGGAAGGACAAATTTCAATGATTTACATTATATTGTGTTTAAAAGATACTTATGTGCACATATGTTAGTAACATTCATCAGGTGTTGGGCAGGTGGGAAGGGGGAGGAGAGGATGGGTCCATTCAAACCTAATGGGTGTGGTGTGCGTTGTCTCGAGGATGGACAGGCTTGTAGCTCAGACATGGGCAGGGCAAAGGCAATATACATAACCTAAACATTTGTACCCCTATAATATTCTGAAATAAAAAAAGGAAAAAAGATATATAATCAAGATTAATATTTAACCCATAGAGAA
>NW_012150663.1:819385-822091 GCF_000956105.1 Propithecus coquereli | reverse complement strand
CTTCCTTCCTTCCTTCCTTCCTTCCTTCCTTCCTTCCTTCCTTCCTGTCTTGGTCATAGTTACAACAGAACTATAGCTGTAGTATTTTCAAATGGAAGAAAAAGGAGGATGTTCAGATTTTGAGGGACACTTTTTCTATCATTCCGTTTTTGAAAATGAGGTTCTATTAAAAGAAAACTTTTTTATAGTAAAACCTACAGAAGTCACAAGTGTGATAATTAATATTAGCAAAGTATTAAGATTTGGAAAATTGTAGAATTTCAAGTACAATATGAAGATGATAACAGAAGAAATTAGGAAGGGATAATAGGGGTAGTAAGGACCTGCTTTTACGCATCTGAGTTTAGAAAGTCCATTTGCACTTTGAAAAAGTGACACTAAGTAAATGCAATGAGGAGGTTTTATGTGTCTTGTGTTGTAACTGCTCAGAAGACACTGAGAAAATAGTCAAAGTATAAAGCTAACCACATGTCTCAGTTTGCCCAGTATAGTTCTGGTCTACACTGATTATCCTACAGTTTTGTCTTCATTTTAATTGCTTTAATGTCTTCTACTTTCAAGAATGTCTTTATGCTATGGTCACCTAATTAAGGAACTCCCCAGGGAAGGATGAAGAAAAAAGACAATATCTAAGATCAGTACAAAAACTGAAGCTTTTGTTCCATGGCTAAAAAGGATTGCTGAAAAATCATGTACAATAAAAAATGCACTATGCATGCATTGGTATGTAAATATTTTTAAATTTAGAAGATTTTATGAAATTGTTATTTGATCTTGACAGTTTCTTTTGTCTTTTGAAGTTGTGATGAAAATTAAATATCTTTGGTTATTGTTAAACTTCTTCAGGTATTTTTTTAAAAGAGAGAAATATTTGCACTTAGACAAACTAAACTGTCCTTTCCTGGTTATAATTTCTAGACAGAGATTGCCCTTATGTAATTAGCAGTACAGAAGGGGCTAAGGTAACTATAGTTAAGAGTGCATTCATCATTTGGTGTCAGCCTGCCTGACTGGTAAATTAAGTTCTAACAGTGACTGGTTATTTGACCTTTTGCAAATTGATAAACCTTGTGCAAAACAATTTTAATTAGCAACTAAGTAAACCATTTGTATTGTTGTGGAATTTAAAAATGAAAGAAAAAAAAACTCTGTAAAGCCTTTGGCTATTCATGTTTACGGATATTTTATTCTGCTATGTTAGATAATGAATACAAAGGAAAAATGTACATTTCCTGCTCTCGAAGTGTTTATAATCTCAGACAGCATTACATGAGAAAAATTATAATAAATTAAAAAATTTGGTATAATGACTGAATGGGAAAGGAAGTTCTTTAATCTCCTTGATAAAGTCATAGAATATTTAAAATAAAGGAGAATTAGAACTGAGAACTAAAAAGTTAGTAGGAGTTGAGAGAAAACAGAGGTGATAACTTTCACAAAGTATAAATTTTATGAGGAAGCTAAGTATTTTTCACTAATACTTGAACATCATATGTAAGGGCAAAAAGTTGTTCATGTAATTAGAACTAAGTATATATTTTGTTCTTTAGATGATTTGGCACCATTAAGGAATTTTCAACAAGAGAGTTCTGTGTGTAATTTATTATCACTCTTAGTGCAAAATTAAGTATAAATTGCAAAATTAGAAGAAAAGAGGAAACTCATGGTATTCATCATTTTGTTTGGTGAGACTATGACAAATAATATTATAGTAGGGTTATTAATATTTCCCGAAAATCTCAAAAGGTATATAGCTAGTAAGGGATGGAATTATGTTACAATTCTGTGTCATTAAACTGCAGGTATTCTGAGAAATTCAATTTCATTTGTTGGATCCTGATTTAACATATACCTCACATCTAACGGTATCTTTGGATTTTTCTCTATATATTATGTGATAAGAGGGTTTTCTTTGGGAAAACAGGAAGATGGTAGAAGCCAGTGAAGGAGAAAGGGAGAGAAAGTTGGGTGTCAGTCATATTAAGTTCGTACCTATTAAAAATTCAAGGAGTCAATAATTGTTATTCTTCATGCTTTGCCTTCCTACCTTAGCAATATTATGTTATAGGTAACTCTCTATTTTTACAATGTCCATTTTATAAAGACATGTACATATAGGTGACATGGCTCTGTCCGGAAGTTGATTTCCTATTGACTTTTAAGGAAAACTATCTTTACTTTATAGTCAACTATGAAGCTATATAAACATCATTGTATAATTATAAAGTGGCAATTTGGCCAGTCTATATCCTGTTAATATTCAAACACACACAAACACACTTGGCTTTTTAAATATAGTGTTAAGAACTGGCAAGTTAACCATAATTATGACATTTCACTATTAAGTTTGGTCAAAAATATTTATTCTAAACTTACGTGAAATCATAGATTTCAGTTGGGATTAGTCCCAGAAGGCATCTATTTTACAATATATACTGATTATACTGGAAGAGAATAATCTATCCTATTTTGGCAGGAGAATGTATAAAAGATAATTTAATACGTCTGTTTCCAACTCAGCAATCCTATGAAACAAAGGTTACTTCTTCCTGCAGTGGTGAATACTGAGATGAAAGTTAAAGATTCTATTATATTATTCAAAACTACCGACCTTGGTTCCTGGGCCAATATCCCTCATCTCATTAAACACTTTCAGGCAAATTTTCAGACATACATTAAAATGTCGCACTACTGATAAAAAAAACA
>NW_012150663.1:807619-818517 GCF_000956105.1 Propithecus coquereli | reverse complement strand
AAATAATATAGTTAGAACAAATCAATATTCAGAGTATATTTATCATTATGAATAGCTACTTCATCATGTACTTTAGACGTTTAAAAACTGTCTTTCACTAGCTAATGTGAAATTGATGTTAAGTGCATTTTCACACCAAGGTGACTTTTACAGTAAGTTTTTAACCACAGGCATGCTTTACAGGATACGCTTGATCATCACGGCTTGAGTGACCAATTGCACACGCAAACTTTCAATAGATCTGACATTGATCATCTGTCAATTTGATTTGCTAATCTTATGAGACTTATTGTAAACAAAATAACTAAATGTTTGCAAGCCCATGGAGAAAACACTACAACTTTGCATTGTATTTTTGTTTAACATAAGCATTCTTTTCAATCGAGTTCAAAAATAGAAGAAAACAGCAACAGTATTTTTTCACTTTATGAATTCTCACCATATGATTGAGTCTTAGGATTTAGAATTTAAAAACAACTAATCTAACTGGAGGAAGAGCTCGGCTTCTAAAGTAATAAAATTAGGCTATGGAACCAATAATAAGCGTGTATCAACAAAGACATGAAGTTATCATGTCATTTCATTTATCTTAGTCACAACCTGTCAGTATGCCAGGTGCCTAATAAATCATTTCCCTAGCCACAGTTTATAAGTCAAAATAGCACATTTTTAGAACCTACAAATAAAGCCAATATGTGACATTTTAAAGATACTGCACTACCATAATTAGTTTAAAAGGTACAAAGAAACATTTTTGACATATTTTACAAAGAGCTGCTTAAAGACTTGCCCATCTCATGAGCTTCCTATAACAACACAGTAATGTAAATATTTGTGTGTCAGAGAGGGAGGTGAAGGGATGGGGTGTACGTCATTTTCAGGGAGAAGGAATGTAGCATTTCAAATGATGTATCTGGATAATACTTATTTGTTTGGCAAAGGCGCATGATTACGCATAAAGAATGGTTGCCTTCCTAAGCACTGGCACAAAGAATATTTATCTTCTGTATACAGACAGGTGACTTGCATTAAAATTTGTAAGTGTTTCTATTGCTTAAATGAGAAAGCATAATCTCTGAATATTAATAGAGAGCATGTAGATTTAAGGAAATATTTGTCATAATGCAGTAAATATCTCCAAAATTTTCTAATGAAAGAATTTATAGCTAACTCAAAATATCTATGGGTCCTATGTAATTAATGCATACTTTAAAAATGAATAAAATCAAATATAAATTCAAATTCTATGTTATATCAGCAACATATGACTTTTTTCTTGAATTATAAGCTGCCAGGAGATAGAACCTGATAAGAACTACACACATTTATTTTTAGCATGCTAAAAAGAATTAAGAACACATCCATAATTTTTATTCTATTAATATTTATCGCAAATTAAGTCACCCGATGCTTGTTCTTCCTCTGAGTGTTCTCCCACAACTGCTGTGGTGTGCACTAACTACTGTTTTTGTGAATTTCACTGCACCTACTGATTCCCATTACCTAGATTGCTAAAACATTTACCATGTTGCAGGTGTCTTTTGACCCTCTCACACACCTTTGCTTACTGAAATTCTATGCCCTTTGCATCAGCACAGTTTTTGCTAGTTAGTTCTAGAATTTGATTTTTTTTTTCTAAAATCCACCATAGAAAGGATTAAATATTGATTGTTTCACCATAAGGAGCACTAGAGAATCAGTCTTCTTGCTAGCATTCAAAAAAGATTACTTCTTACAGGTACTTTTCTAAACTAATATATCAATATAATGTATTTCTTCAAACTAGTCAAGCAAGTAAAACAAAATAATCGGAGTTCTCATCTTTAACTCATCACAGGTTTTATATGCTATTTACAAGTTAATTTTACTTCCTACTTAAATATTTCTTCCATTTTTTTCTTACCATTTTGTCAGTGTTAACAATGGCACTTGATTTATGCCAGGTGAAAATAATTTTAATTATATTCTAGTTACATACTTATTCATTTGACATCATGCCTATATTTTTGATGTTTTTATTATTTTTAATGTGGATTGGTATGATATTTTGAATGCTTATTTGTGTTTATTATGAAGTTGAAGCTCTACATAATTTTGTACCTCTAATAATATGTGCATTTCCATAACTTTCCAAAGTTGTATGTTGGTATTTTACAAGTTGAGGTTTTTTTTGGTTCAATTCTGAGATTTATTCTATTTTTAGTTAAAAATTGAAAATAATTATGAATTTCCCTTACCGAATAAATATTTATTTATTTCTACTCTATATCATGGACCATGCTAGGCACTGGTAATTAAAAAAACAAAACAAAACAAAACAAAACGCTAGATTTAGGCCTTGGTTTGAAAGAGTTCACAATGAGGTGGGGACACAAATCAGAAACCAGATATAAGCAGTAGTAAGATACCTGATTTCACAGAAATAGAATGTATGACATGAACATATGGAGAAGCTGCTAAACATCCTGGTCTGGGTAACCTATTCATCCTAAGGCATTGAGACTTTTAAATTGATTAGATACGAGTTAGTGAAAAGTTGAAAGGGTAAACATTGACATTTTTCAGTAAAATGACAAGAAACACAAGACTGCTAGAATTACTGGAGAAGGGAGGGCTAGGGGAAGTAAATAGTGAAATTTGGGAAAGGGATAGTCACAATCAAAGACCAGGTAATGAAGGACATGTACGAACCAAACTGAGTTTAGATTAGCTCTTAAGACAATATAAACAACTCCATCAATAAATGGGCAAAGGACATGAACAAAAACTTTTCAAAAGAAGACAGAATAATGGCCAAAAAACATATAAAAATGTGCTCAACATCTCTAATCATTAGGGAAATGCAAATCAGAACCACAATGAGATATCACCTAACTCCAGTGAGAATGGCCTTTATCAAAAAGTCCCAAAACAACAAATGCTGGCGAGGATGTGGAGAGATTAGAACACTCTTACACTGCTGGTGGGACTGTAAATTAGTGCAACCCCTATGGAAAGTAATTTGGAGATATCTCAAAGAGCTAAAAATAGAAATATCATTTGATCCAGCAATCCCACTACTAGGTATCTACCCAAAGGAAAAAAAGACATGCTATAATAAAGATACCTGCGCTCGACTGTTTTTGGCAGAACGATTCACAATTGCAAAGATATGGAAACAACCCAAGTGCCTAACAACACGAGTGGATTAATAAAATGTGGTATATGTATACCATGGAATACTACAACTGCAAAAAACAATGGTGATCTAGCACCTCTTTTATTATCCTGGATAGAGCTTGAGATCATCCTTCAAAGTGAGGTATCACAGTAATGGAAAAACAAGCACCACATGTACTCTTCATCAAATTGGCACTAACTGATCAACACTAAGGTGCTCACATGCTAGTAATATTCACTGGGTGCCGGTCAGGTGGGAGGGAGGTGTTGGGGGTGGGTAAACTCACAACTAATGGATGCGGAGTGCACTGTATGGGGGAAGGGCACACTTGTGGCCCTGGTTTGGGCAAGGCAAAGGTATTATATGTAATCAAAATGTTCGAACCCACATAATATTCTGAAATAATTTTAAAAAAGACAACATAAAACCATCAAAAGAATTTAAGAAAGGAAGTTAAATAATCACATTTTCTCTTTTGGAAAGGTCATACAGCATTACAGCTGCTGCTAAGACCAGATCCTCTGAGACCAGTAGGAAACCATGACAATAATCCGAGTGAGAGACAGTAGGACTTGGACTGAGTCTGTGATATGGAAAAAGGAGGGAAGACGTTTTAGTGATGGATATCAGGAGACAGAGTATGCAAAAGCTTTTGGCAATTGGAAAACAGCATGTCCAGGAATCAATTAGGCTGAAACAGAAATATTCTAAGGTTAAAAGGGGATGCTGTGGCTACACATATGTTAATATTCCACGTCGCACTTCAATTATTTTAACTTTTAAAACATATTTAATTTTTATGACAGTATTGATCAAAATGCTTGTTCTCATCCTATTTCTTTCACTTTTTAAATTAAATCTCTAGTGCATAATGTTGAGCTATATTACCATATTCATCAAATCCCAGGCACACTTTTTTACAATTGTCATGTCTGAAATTGGAATATGTCTTACATTTCTCCTTACTGTTAACATATCACCACACTTGCTCAGCACAAGGTCCATTTCATGTTTGATTTTGTCCCTTATTTCATAATCCCCATCCCATTGCCACCTTCTCATAGGAAACCACTTATAAGTGTTTGATAAGTGTTCTTAAGCACAGATATAATCTTTCAAATTATGGTGTGATTTTTCTGTATTTTTGATACCATTAAGGGTTTTGTAAATCCCACCTCCGTCCTCATTTTTTCATCCAGACTTGTTTGGGGACCAATGCATGTCACATACCTGGTTTACTGTTTCTTGTTGCTATAGGGCACCTCATAGTGTAGTTTCCTATATTTTACTTATCCATTCTTCTAGAGATGGATATATAGGTTGCTTCCAACTTCCTATTGCCATATACACACCATCCTTAAATAGATATTTGCAAGAATTTCTCCAGGGTATGTATCCAGGGGTGGAACCCCTGCATGTGCTTTTTATTTCTTCCTCAAAGAGTACTGGAAAATTTATTTGACTATAGATATAAAAAGATTTAAAATGATTATTCCATTAGTCACTAAATGGCATTGAGGAAACAGGCTACCTATGTGAATAATTAAGATGAATATTTATTATGTTACTTATGCTTAAATAATTTGTAGCTGGATAAATATTCAAATATTAAGAAAAAATGAAGTTGCATTAATACTGGGAGAAAAAACATGGGAAAAGCAAAAAAATGTCCATTTATCTAGCTCCCCTATTGCCACCCTCCTTCACTCTTTGCCGTCTATTTGCAATCAATTATCTTCACAATTTCCAAATGATTATTTTAAAATGACTGACCAATGATACTTCTGTTTAAAAAAAAATCTCCAAAAGAGATTCATTTGCCATTCTAATGCAATGCACATGTCCTACAATAGTTTCGCATAGACTATGACACCTGTCTCCTCTTCAAAGTTCCCAGCACTGCTCTCTCTTTTTCAGGCTGTGCTACAGCTACACAGGCATTCCTCTTTGAGTATGCCAACTCTCTCCCGCTTTAGGGCATTTGCACTGTTTGTGCCATCTGCTTGGGGTGCTTTGCTCTCTGCTATTAGGATGGCTCAAAATATCTCATTGTTATGAAGAACTCAGTTTAAGTGTAAACTTTCCCTGAGAACTTTCTTGCCTACCCAATCTAAAATACCCTCTTAGGCAATGTGTTCTCACACTATTTGAATTCCTGGCATAGCCATTATTATTGATTATTTTCTTGTTTATTTCTTCATTGATTTTTTCTGCCTCTTCTTCAGAAATAAAATCTTTTTTTTTTCTTTTATTTCAGCATATTATGGGGGTACAGATGTTTAGGTTACGTGTGTTGCCCTTGGTCCCCCCCCCCAAGTCCGTGTTTCAAATATGTCCATCCTTCGGGTGGTGCGCATTGCACTCCTTGTGCATACAAATACCCGTCCCCTCCTCCCTCCACCCCCCTCCCCCAGAAATAAAATCTTAAAAATATTAGGAAGCTTTCTTATCTAATTTGCCGCTGTTTTCTCATAACCTAGAACAGTGCAGTGAACACAACAGATCAATTATTTGTTGAATAAATAAATGTATATATCTAAAGATTATCTTTTTTTAATGTACCAAGTTGTTTATTGTTTCCTTGGTTGTAGTGATAAAAAAATTTAAAAAATGAAGTTACATCAATAAAGTAATGGTGGAGTATGTTGTGGATGATTACATAATAAAATGTTATGTAGCTACTATTAAGAATAACATAAGCTGGTCATGGTGGCTCACACCTGGAATCCCAACATTTTGGAAGGTCGAAGTGGGAGGGTTGCTTGAGACCAGGAACTCAAGATCAGCCTAGGCAAAAGAGTGAGACATTGTTTTTTCCAAAAAAAAAAAAAAAAAAAAATTCATTTTTTATTTAATGGGGAAACAAGTGGTTTTTTTTATTACATGCATGTATTGCATAGTGGAGAGGTCTCGGCTTTTGATATACTTGCCACCTGAACAGTGCATGTTGTACCCAATAAGTAACTTTTCATCTCACCCTCCCCTCCCACCTCCCCCTTCTGAGTTCCCATTGTCCATTAAGTCACACTGTATGACTATACCTCATACCTATTTCTTAGCTCCCACGTATAAATGAGAACATATGGTACTTGGTTTGCTGTGTCTGGGTTACTTCACTTAGAATAATGGGCTCCAGTTTCATCCAAGTTGCTACAAAAGATATTATTTGATTCCTTTTAATACCTGAATAGTACTCCATCATATATATACAATAGATGCTGGGATGGATGCAGGTAGAAAACAATGTTTATATGCTGTTGTTGGGACCGCAAATTAGTACAACCTCTATGGAAAATAGTACGGAGATATTTCAAAGAACTAAAAGTAGACCTACCATTCTATCCAGCAATCCCACTACTAGGTATCTACCCAATGGAAAATAAATCATTTTATCAAAAAGACACCTGCATTCAAATGTTTATTACTGCACAATTCACAATTGCACAGATGTGGAGTCAACCCAAGTGCCCATCAATTCATGAGCAGATCATAAAAATATGGCATATATACACCATGGATTACTACTCAACTATAAGAAGGAATGAATTAATCTCTTTTGCAGTAATTTGGATGAAACTGGAGACCATTATCCTAAGCAAATTTTCTTAGGAATGGAAAAACAAACACCACATGCATTCCCTAATAATTTGGAACTAATTGATGGGCACACACGGGCACAGAAAGAAGTGAAACCATTGGAAATCAAGAAGAGGTCTGGGGATAGGAGGAAAGAGGTAAAAACCTACCTAAAGGCTACCATGAACAATATTCAGGTGATGGGCACTTTTGTATCTCTGACTGAAGCATTAAAAAGCTATCCATGTAACAAAAATATTTATACCCCCTTAATACTTTGAAATAAAAATAATTAAAAAAATAAACATATATCTACCATTTGATATAACAATTCCACTACTGAGGATCTACCCAAAGGAAATATATTTTTTTTAACATAAAGCTTTATAATTTTATTACAGTTTTGTAATATTTCATAGTATATTTGGTTGCATTCTTCTAATACTTACACATGTTTCTGTGATTCCAGTGGAAAACCATAAAGGTAATACTGCATATCTAACCTTCAAGCTGAGGCCAAATTCAGATTTAATAAGCTAATCTCAACATGTTGTGCCCTATAGCCTAAGGAATGAATGTGTTTAAGAGATCGTCATCTCCACAGGTTAGTGAGAAGATTAGGAACAGTTTTCTTCCTTACCATGTCCTAATTGACACTCAGTTGTTTCTTCTATGTTTTAGAGGGAGTACTTATCTACCATATCCCTTTGATTTTTTTTTCCAAAAATAAAAAAAAATATCTTTTTTTCTCATTACATTTTATTCTGACTTGCTGAAGCTACTTAATTTTACATTAAATTTCAATGTTTTGAAACAAGATGTAGTTTATAAAAAATCAAAAAGCTCATTATATTAAGCTTACTGACACAGTATTTATGCTGATTTGATTGGCTTTATTATTTTCTGTAATAACAAAGGAAACAGATTAGCTTATCAAATATATGTCAGTGTTCAGATGTGTATATATATATATATATATATAATTAGATACCTGTGTGTACGTGTGTGTATAATGATTGTTAATTTAATGTATCGATGTGGCTAGGCCATGATATCCACTTTTTGGTCAAACATTAGTCTAAATGTTTCTGTAAAGATATTTTTTTAGATGTTATTAACATATAAGTCAGTAGACTTTGAATAAAGCAGACTGCTCTCCATAATGTGGGTGGGCCTCAACCAACCAGTTTAAGGCTTTAGAGAAAAAAGTGAGGTCCTTCAAATAAGAAGGAATTCTGCTTCCAGACTGTCTCCAGACTGGATCTGCAGTGTTAACTCTTCCCTGAATCTCCTGCAGCTGACCCTGCAGATTTCAGACATGCCAGCATAAACAATCCCATGAGCCAATTCCTTAAATTCTCACTCTCTCTCTCTATATATATATGTATGTGTATGTATGTGTGTATATGTGTGTGTATATATATATATGTATATATATATATATATAAAAACACAGACACATCTTATTGGTCTGTTGGTTCTGTTATTCTGGAGAACCCTGACTAATATATTAATATACATACACACACATATACAGGCAGATAGATACATATATATATACAAAGATACATAAATCTATATAATAAGAATATATTTAGCATATTTGAGAATTTTTTTACAAATTTAACTGTTAGTTGGTGATTTCCAAACTTATATCCAAAAAATGTAAATGATATATTTAACAAACCATTTTAATAATCATATATTAACACATCAAGTAGATTAAGTGTGCTAGTATAGAATTTTATTAAGAATATATTCCAGTCAAGAATTTGAATGAGCCAAGTACATTGCCTTCATGCACATTTATTTTCTACAAATAAAGATTAAATTGCACCTCCGGGGGAATGGACACACTTGAAGCTCGGACTTGGGGGGGAGGGAGGGTAAGGGCATCATACATAACCTAATCATCTGTACCCCCATAACATGCTGAAATAAAAATTAAAAAAAAAAAGATTAAATTTCTGTTCATAGTTAAAAATATAAAAATTATCCATTTATTACCTATATTATATTCAACTTATTACTCTGGATGAGAAATTAATACTTTAAAAGTAATGGAAGAAAGCTCTCGTAAGCTCTCTGATAAACATTTTGAACTAAATATATGAGGAATTGACATTATCACTAGCAAGGTATGTTACCGGTATTTGGGAACTCTAATGAGGTTCTCCTCAAGACCTTGAGGACAGAAAAATGAATTGCTTCTGAGCATTAAGTGTAAATTCATCATGTAATGGATCGGCGTGGACCTACAAAGTCACTTCAAAGATGTTTTCCAAGGCTGTCAGATCTGGATATAATCTGATAAACACAGTATTAACATGTCTGGGGAATGATTGAGTGAATTGAAAGTGGAGGTCCTTGAGAAGGAAGGTGAAAAGAAAAGCCATGGAAGCAATATTAGGCAGAGGCTCCAAGCAGATTTTAAGAAAGAGTAAATTCTTACATAAACACTCCACTGGTACAAGCCCCAGTATTAAATATGCCACCACTGTGCACATGGAAGCTTTGGACATTCTTTATGTAATGGTGCATGCAAATCACATAATAACTTATAATCCCTAGCATATGTTGAGTTCTTAGTTTCAAGATACTATGTTTAGCATATTACATAACAATATTTTATTTAATCCTCAACTCAAGATGAGATGTACACTATTATCTCCATGTCATGAAAATTAATTTGCTCAAGGTTGCAAAACTAATGAGTGACAAAGTAAAAGTTTTAAACCAGCTGTGTCTGTCTTTAGGACCATATTCACTTACTGCACTAAGATAATATTTCCCATATTCGGATTCCAAATTCAATAAGTTAAGCTATAACTATCATTCAGGTTTATATTTTCTTGTTCAAAAGAAGAACATGTGCTTGATGAAGAACTTTTTTCTCCAGATTCTGATGCAGTTCTATTTCTTGTTACAAAATAATAAATTGGCACGAATTTATAATTTAATAGTCAATTGCATTTGATTTCTCAGTAGCTTTCCAAAATATATAGAGTGCAACTACCCAAGGATCAACACCTTATATTTTTGCAGGAATGTAAGTTGATGATCTAAATTTGGTAACTTTTGCTTTGACCATCTACATTATAAAGTACATTTGGTTGAAATGATTTACACTGAAAGTAAACTCCACCATGATGTGTTCTCTTATCAGTTTTCTGAGAATGTCAGGATGCTGATAAACTTTACATACAATGATACACACTGAGTTTTCTTGGAGCAAAATCAAGAATATGGCTTGAGAAAAATTTTCTAATTTATGTTTCTTCCAGTTTAATTAAAGATGAAAATTGTTTCCTTAGCATTATTTTCCAGAAAGATCTTCTCCAGCGTTAGCTTTATTGTCTCTTAAAATAGAATTTCCTCTGGGAACATAAGGTTTTTGTGAATGGTATATTTTATTATTTTTCATTTTTTGGATTTCATAAGTGCAATAGGCATTTACTTATGTCTGTTGGGGTAGAAAGTAGCAAAAAGACTTAAATTTGACCAGACAGCCTCCTCCAGAGGTATATAGACACCATTAAAGTTTCTATAGGCCTCTGAAAGCATACCTGATTTTCATTAAGATCATTAAATGATTAGACTCTTGACAACTTAGGGCACTCATGGGTAACAGTGAACTGTTTGGCTGCTGCCATGTAGGGCAAGAGGCTTGCAGAAGTCAAAGAACCTGGGCTGCATTGGAGGAAAATTTATGGCTGGATTAGCTAAGGGTAGTTTAATGTGCTCAGGGTTTATTGGCAGCTCTCCACCAGAAATATTTTATATCCCTTATTTATTTGTTTCTTTCTTCTTTTTCTTTTCCCCTAAGTACCTCACTATTGTTTTAAGGCAACTACAGAAGTGGAAAATGGAACCAAGTTACTCAATGTAGTTATTTTTTTTTTTTTTTAATGTTAACTCAATATTTTTTGAGTGCCTCCAAATCAAGACTTGGTGTTAAGTTTTGGTGACTCACTGTGAAAAAGGATCATTATGGTTGTTCCCTACACTCACAAAAGTTATTCTCTAGTTGGTTATAATGCAAAAAATCTTAAAAATTTGCCCTGTCATTTATGTATTTATTTATTTATGGCTGCTACAGCATCGAAGTCTCTTCATAATTAGATGTTTTGAGTTCTCGAATATTGGCTCAAATTTATTATTA
>NW_012150663.1:767914-807344 GCF_000956105.1 Propithecus coquereli | reverse complement strand
TAAATATTAATTTCTAAATAATAACATCTATTAGATATGGTCATATGAATCTAGTATAACAATACATTGCAAAATTTATATGCATGCATCAATATTCATTTTCATATGTATTTTATGAAGTTCAACAATTATTAATTTTTAGGCAGAATGATAGAAAGACATATATCAGTCCCCATGAGAATAGTTCATAATATTATTTGATCACTTTTGAAAATAACATCAACCCTTAATTTAAGAAATTAATATTATATACTAAGTAATTACAAATAGTTCAAAACACATGAATTCTGAAATATTTAAATAATTAGGGATATTTTTAAGTTTATTAAAGGCAAGAATTAAATAAAACTGATGAATCCTATTGAGCCATAAATCACCTAATAAAATAAGATTGGTCGTATATTAATAAGAATGTTGGACCTATGGGACACCTATACATTTTCTTTTTAAAAATAAATCCTTACAATAAAGCTATTAAAAATAAATCATCAAGTGCAGTCACTTATAAGAAAAGTTAAATTAACAACCACATAGAAAGGAAATGCTATCTTCAGAGTGTCATTGAAGGCAGAAAACTGGTGAACATTAACATAAGAATAAAAGTCATGTCCAAAAAAATCTGGTGTAAGTATTTCCAGATTTATGGCCAAACCTTCTGTAAACAAATTGTGAAAATCATATAATTTCTTTTGCTATTGACATTTCATGGTTCTATGTATATGTTGGCAGACAATGGGGAAAATACTAAAAATCTTAAACAATCGTAAAGTACTTCATGATTAAATCAAGATTCTCTAGCAATTCCCAGTCCCTATTTCTCAGAGGAGGTGAAAATTATATTCTTTGTTTTCTGGTCCAAAGAGTACAAGGCACATTTTTTCTTGATTCAGCCAGAATGAATATCCTTAAATATATGACAGAAAATTCTGTGAAAAGGTTTTGTAGAGAACAGGTAAAAATAACTTGGTTATAGAAATGCTTATGATGATCATTAGAGATCTTTGAGTTTGTGTTTAGCGAGGTAGTGTTGTTATCTTGTAATAGAAACATAATTTCTAGGTGGAATCAAGTATAACTTACCCCTGATTTCCAACTGTGAGCCAAGGAAGCTTGCAACCAGGAGGCTCCTGATTACTGTTAATGTCTGGACATGTCTAGTGTGCATCACTTTGTTTCTCAGAACCCTAATTCAATAAGGCTTTTTTAATATGTGGCTTCTGAAACACAGCACTAAAAGCCTTAACCTCTTGCAGCATAAAGGTAAACTCATTAACGCCATGTGCAGGCTGACATAAGGCCAGGCCTTTATTTAGTTAATCTGGAGATGAATATAGCAATCCACCATCTGGAGCTTTGTGTAAATCCATAAGCAAAATACTTCTCTATAATTTCATTATTTCCAAATTTATTTGTAACTTTCCATTTTCATTGCTAACTTCATATGTCTCAGTCTGATTCTTTCTTATGATTTCAGAGATTATTACAAATTAAATTTGCGTGTGGGTTTTTTTTTTTTTTTTAATTCAGATACAAACAGTGGGAGAAAGAAAAAGGCCTTGCGTTGCTAGGGAAACTTGATGCTGAAGGTTTAGTGACAACCTCAGATGGTGTTATACAGCAAGGCTGTCAGGATAAGAACCCAGAGAAGGAGCCTGCTGATGCGAAGAATGAATTTAGAATGTTACTTATTGATTCTATGATGATCTTTATAAAAGAAGTAATGTAGACTCTATCTTTTTCTAAAGAAGAATTATGGGACTATAATAAAGAGAGCCGCAAGGAATTTATATCATTGAAAGGTAGAATAAATGAAATCTCACCTCCATCTGTGAGTTTATTGAGAGAACAGGAATTACTGGGAGTTTTATAATCTTGTCAAATTAAGATTCTATTAGTACATCCTCAACCCACAGTTCTATTTGAATACTTGTCTTACTTTTATCTTTATATTTGCAAATTACTAAATTAAGCATAAATCATTTGTATTATACTTGATCCTACAGTGTGTGAAAAATATATTTAATTAATCTTCTAATGAAAGAAAAGTAATACAATTTTAAAATAGTAAAACCACCCTGTAGACAAAAGTTCATTTCTATTTGTAACCATAAATGAAATTGTACAGATATGTGTGCATTTTAATATAATTCACTCTTTGTTGTATATAATTTACATATTATTATATTTACATATTTTTCATGAATTAAAATGCTATTAACATTTTGTTATCTAAAGAGAAGAAATGTTGGACATTGGGTCATGGAAATGGGTTATTCATGATTACATGGTGGTCTCCCAAGCACTGAACCATTTTACAAAAACAACACAGTATTGTGATTCACATATCCATTAATATTTGGAAAAAGTTTTACCTATTATTCTTTGCTTTTCATAAAACTAGTAAAAAATTAGTTTAAATTCCTTTGATACAGAGGTGTGTCTTCAAATCCCTTGTTTTTTTCTTTTTTCCTTCCTTCTTCCCTTTCTCCCTCTCTTATTTTCTCTCTGTACCCTCCTGTTTTCCTTTTTTCTTCCTTCCTGCCTCCTCCTATCTGCTCTTTCTTTCTCTCTCTCTCTCTGTCTCTCTCTCTTTCCTTTAAATCTGCAGTCCTCCACAACCAGGCAGGATTAGGAACTGGTCTGTATCACCACCTCAGTTCCACCTCCGGCCCCCAACCCCTGTGGAAAAATTGTCTTTCATGAAACCGGTCCCTGGTGCCAAAAAGGTTGGAGACAGCTGCTCGAAATAACCTGGAAGTCTTCCCTGATAAAGCGACATTTGATAAAAGAGGAAAAAGAAACAAGGGAAAGATTCAACTATGCAGACATCTCTGGAGGAAATATCTAGTTAGAAGACACAGTAAGTACAAATACCCTATACCCTAGAGTGGGCCAGAGAAGACTGGAGTAGAAACTATGATTGGGAGAGTGGCAGGAGAAGAGGCTGAAGAGGTGATGGTGAGTTAGAGTGTATATCTCCCTGTTGGCTGTATTATGGACAGTGGCTTTTACTCTAAAGATGATGAAAGATCATGGAGATTTTGAACAGAGGAAAGACATGACTTATGTGTTAAAGGATCACTCTAGTTGTTGTGTGCTGACTGGAGTGAGAGTGTGGGTGGAAGTAGGAAGAAGTGAAACCAGATAGGAAGCTAGTGTGTTAGTTTAGACACAGGCTACCAGTGGCTTAGATAAAGTTGGCAGTAGTGCAGGTGTAAAAAAAAAAAAAAAAAACACACATGTTCTGGACATAATTTTAAATAGATTTTATATATGATGAATTTGTTGCGATGTGTGAAATATATCCCAAATCTCACCATTGCCGCTGCCACTGCTGTCACTCTGGTCAGAACCATCACTGTTAATCACAAGGGTTAATGCAAAAGTCTTTTAGTAGATCTCCTTGTCTCTACTTCTGCCCACCACCCTCCTCACAAGTTTATTTTTTGCAGATTAGCCAGAGTTATCCTTTTAAAACTTAAGATATATAATGTCAAACATTTAATCAAACTCCATACTATTTGTCATTTCACTTACAATGACAGACCAGAGTGTCTACAGGGGCCAAAAAGGCCTTTTAGGATCTGTCCTTCTTTTACCTCTTTGATTTTCTTTTCATGATGTCCTTGTTCCAGACACATTGATTTCCTTGTTATTTCTCAAAGATGCTAAGAATATTATCTCCTTAGGTTCCTTTCTCTTTGTCCCTTTTCATAGAACACTCTTCTCCCAGCTATCTCAACTTCCTCAGGTGAACTGTGTTACTTTCAAATAGTTGAATACTCTTACCTTACAGGCAGGCCTACCTCAACATTTCCTCTTAATATTACACTTTGGTTTCCTGTTCTCAGTCTGCTTCACACTGCTCCATTTTTCTTTGTTTAGAGCTTGTCACCTTCTGAGATACTATACTATCTGCTCATTAGTATGTGTATTGTGTGGCCTGCATCTTCCCTCTAGATTGGAATCCTTGAGAGGATAGAGATCTTTGTTTTTTCCACAGTTGTACAGTTGAATAGAACATTGTGTGGCACATAGTAGGTGCTCAATAATTTTTTACTGAATAAGTAAATGAAAAATAATGACCATAAGTGATATAGTTTGTATGTTTGTCCCTTCCAAATATCATGTTGAAATTTGATCCCCAATGTTGGAGGTGGGGTCTGGTGGGAGGTTTCAAGTCATGGGGGCAGATCCCTCATGAATGGCTTGGTGCCCTCCCCAGGGTCATGAGTGAGTTCTCACTCTACTAGTTCACATAAGAGCTGGTTGTTTTAAAGATCCTGGTACCTCCCCCCTCTCACTCTTGCTCCTTCTCTCACCATAGGACAGACTTCCTTCCCCTTTGCTTTCTACCTTTATAGGAAGCTCCCTGAAGCCCTCACCAGAAGCAGATACTGACGCCATGCTTATATAGTCTGCAGAACCATGAGCCAAATAAACCTCTTTTCTTTAGAAATTACCCAGCTTCAGGTATTTCCTTTATAGGAATGCAAACCTGACTAAGAGAGTAAGGTTTATGACCTGCAATAATGGAGAAGTTGAGTTTTATTTACAGGTGGAGAAAGAATATGAAAAACAAAACAGGTTTGGGATGAGGATAGGAAGTGGGTCAGGCATTAGGTCCTGGCAAACTTAGTTTGAGAAGATTATTAAACAGACAAGTGAAGAAGCTGTGGAAGCAGGTAAATATCCAAGTTTGGAGGTTAGGGAAGGGATCCATCCCAGAGATAAATATTTGGGAGTTGTTAGCACATATATTATCCATAGCGCTGTGGACTAGATGAGATCTTCAGTTCTGGGTCACTGCAAAATTTTCAGATGTTGGAAATGAAGAGGAATCAGCAAATGGAAATGCAAAGGTTCAATAGGTGGGGTGGGAGGAAAAACAAGAGACAGTGAAGTCCCAGAAGGCAGGTGAAGGTAGTATTTCAAGAAGGAGGGTATGATAATCTGTGCCAAATACTGCAAACAGATATTGAGAACACTGGACTACAGGATCTCTCAATTATATAACTTTCATACCTAACTGAGGAAATGGGAGAGAATCACTCTTCTGCCACAACAGTCCAAGGAAGTGCCATCCAGTGGATGATCCCAGGGCTTCTTCGCTCCTAGCATCCAATGGGGCTTCAAGTCTGTGAGGTAAGGAAGCCATCTGTCAAAATTCTTGATGGTAAAACCACAGGTCCTTTCTAGTCTGACTTCCCTATGTTTAAAAAGGAAGTTATTTTCTTCCCTAACTCTCCCAGACTGAAAGCAAGAAGAAAGGAAAAATATTCTCTTTCAAGTGCTACTTTTTCCAAATACTCTCTTCCTGACTCAGGGATTGAGCTTTTGAAATTCAAAGCACCCCTGTCCCCAGATTGCCATTTAATACTTACTCTTCTCTGTTATTATTGTTCCGTGTATCCCAGACAAGATAGATTAGGAAAAAGGTAAAGTTACAATACTAAATTTTGTTAATATAGCATCTGGGAAAATTAGCCCAGCCTGCCATAGACAAGATGTGGCACACAGATCTGTTCTGGGGCATTTTGGAATCCAGACTCCCAAACCTAATTTTTCACTCCGATATTTTCCTCCTTCCATATTTTTCAGAAGATCCACTCACATCTGGGAAATCTCTCACTTACTTGCAGGGAATTTTCTTATACTATGGCCCCTTACAAGAACAATAATCATAATATGAGTTATTTTCTGAGTGTCTGGGTTTTACATAGGCAACAGAGAATAATTAGGGACTTATGCCCTTGCGTCATAGGACCTGGAGTGAAGCCTGGCTCTTCCAATTACCAATTCTGTGCCCCTCGACAAATGACACATTTTCATATCTTTATAATTGATATCATAATAAAACCTGTATCTGAGGACTATTATCAGGATCAAATGACTTAATGCAAGTGACACACACACACGCACACAGCAAGTCAAAACCACTTAGTCTATGACTAATGTTCCATATATGTTAAGTGGTTTTATTCAAAATTCATGTCTAGGAATACACATAACCATGTCAGATACTTTTATGGTTCCCTTATAGTGTGAGATGAAGATGCATCTCTATGTGTTTTTTCTTCTCTTACTCTTTGCTTTCGATATTTTGTAGTTATTGCTTCAATGAAAACAAGTCATGGGCCTACACACACATACACACACACTCTTGCAACACATACAAACATTTGCTAAACAAACACATAAAGAGAACTCAGGAATGTGATTCTACTCACAACAAAATTAGCCTTTGACAACATTAAGGATCTCATTGTTTCTTGAGTGTCTTAAATTTCGCCATTCCACAGTGGAAACTTTGCCTAAACTTTCATGAAATTTTCTTCAAAATAAAGTACCTCTTTGTTTTTGGAAAGAATCCAAATTCTCCAAAGAGATAAAATATGGTAAATATAATAACAGCAAACAATGTTAAGAACTAAAACAATACAACTTTCCCTCTTTTGAAGTACTCAAAAACATTTAAATATAAGTAGCTCAATTCTCAGTGAGAGCAGTTCATTGCAGAGAATTATAGTGTTTTATAACTCTTGAAACTTCATTCCCTGCAACCTTCCTACTAGCAGTTTTAATTCCTTCCACCCTGGGGATCTCCCCTTTGACATTGTTAATCCCTTGAGTTAGTTATCTTTGTCTTCTCTTTCTTAAAACTTAAAAGACTTGTGCCCTTTTTTCTCATTATCTGCTTACTTTTTAAACTCTTTCAATCCCCCTTATGCTTCTACAATCACCCTGAAATAACTCTCTTGATAGTGACCAATAACCTCCTTATGACTACTTCAAAAGGCCTCATAATTCTCTCTTTTTCTAATATCTAGGATTAAATTTCAGTTCTATCTTTTACTGGTTGTATGACCTTTGTCGACCCATAAAAATTTTATGAATCTCAGATTTCTACTTCTCAGATTGGTTGTAAAGAGAAAATTCTAAAACATTTCTGAAAGCACCCAATAAAATAAATATGGTCTTCCTTTCTGAGTCTGCCCATCCTGTCTTTCTTTTTCCTATTTCAGTCTTTTGACTCCAGCCTCCTCCCTGAAAACCTCTGTTCATGTGGATGTTGTGACACCACATTCTCCTACTTCTTTGTCCTTCTTCTTCCACTCATTTAGTCCTATTTTCCTGGCTCCAAAGTGGAGCAGATTGGTGGCACCATATATGTCGCCTTCAGTTCTCCCCCAGTCTCTCTCCCATTGACCTATTCCATGCTTATGAAAATCTAGACTTGTAATTTCAAATTCTAAATAACTCAAATGAATATTTTCATCTTCGTTAAAAAATCAGTTCTTCCTTTTTTGTCTAAGTACCTCCACATAGGTCCTCATCATGTCCAAGATTTCAGTCCCCTTTGTGCCATGACTTTACATGTATACATATGTAGTCTGCATGTAAAAAACACACAATCGAAGAGTTTTTTTCCTACTCTCTCACTGGACAACAACAATCAAAACAGAAGACTTCTGTAACTAAGTGGGGACTTCTCCCCATCACAGAGCAAGCAATCAGTTCTGTAGCAGGCAGCCACTGGGTGTCCTCCATTCAATTCTGACACTGTCTACCTGGGGACAACATCAGATTCTACAGTTTGAGGACTCAGTACACAAAACTGACACCTCCTTCAGGCACCAGTTGCAAGTCTGGGCCTCCAGAACTTTTGATTGACCAACTTCAAGTTGGAGTTCCCATGACTCCCTCTTTGGGTTTAATTTGCTAGAGTGGTTCACGGAACTCAGGGAGACATTTGTTTACATTTACTATTTTATTATAAATGATATTACAAAGGATACAGGTGAAGAAATGCATAGCACATGATGTGGGGAAAGGAGTACAGAACTTCCACGTCCTCCCTGCTGCGCCACCCTCTAGTAACTTCCACGTGTTCAGCTATCCAGAAACTCTCCAAACCCAGTCCTTTTGGGTTTTTATAGAGGCTTCATTATGAAGGCATGATTGACAATCATGCAGAAATATGACTGGGAAAAAAGGCTATGATCTAACACTAATGGACTGAGTGAGGAAACCAAGCAAAGCCTGTCTGTTCAAAGTCTTCTTGATCTCTCCATGCAGCATTGCTCCCCCTAGGATATGGGTTAGGACCGCTTCTGAAATGGGGATCTTATGACACACGATCAGAAAAGTGGGGGAAAATTAGAGTCCTAGAGTCCTACCTTGGGTAGATGAAAGGGGAGCAGAAGGTCAGAGAGATTCTGTTTTTTGAGGGCCTGCTTCTGAGATCCTCAACAGTATGACAAAAGAATATAACAAGGGCTATGGGAGTTATAAGCCAGGAACCATGGATGAAAAAACTCTCTATATAAAGAAATTTATTATAAGGAATTGGCTTATGCAATTATGGAGGCCAGCAAGTCCCAAGTCCTGCAGGAGGGTCGGCAAGCTGAAGATCCAGGAGTTAGTTCATGTGTTAGTTCTAGTGTGAACCAGTTCCTGTCAAAGGACGGAGGACCAGGGGAACTGATGGTGTAGTTCCAGTTTGAAAACCAACAAGCTCAAGACCCAGGAAAAATGATGTTTCAGTTTGAGTCTGAAGGCAGGAAAAAGCTGTTGTTCCAGGTAAAAGGCAGGAAGAATTCTTTCCTATTCATGTGAGGGTCAGCCTTTTTGTTTCATTCAAATATTCAACTGGTTAGATGGGACCCCTTCACGTTAGGGAGGGCAATCTGCTTTACTCTGTCTACAGATTTAACTGTTAATCTAATCTAAAGACAATCTTAAGAAACATCCAGAATAATGTTTGAACAACTCTCAGGACACCCTATGGTCCAATCAAGTTGACACATAAAATTAAACATTCACATTCACATTTACAACCCTTAATATTAAACATCCTAACCCTTAATATTTGTGCCATTGTACCTGTCAAACGTTGCTTCTTACAATACTTAAATAAACTGCATTTGTTTCAGTTGAACTGGTGTCTTTATTTCCCTCATAGGTACCTTCTTTATTGGGTCATGTTTCTACTTTCTCATTTATAATATTCCATTACTTAGAAAGCCACCCTCCTTTTTCCTGAGTTAAATTCTACATTTTTAAGACTCAGTTTTAGTATTACTGAATTCAACATATGAAAATAATATAAATTACTTATGCATATATTAACAATAATGGCATTTATAATAAAGGGTTTTGATAAAAATTGTGTGATTATTTGAATCACTCTAATATCAGAAACAGTTTGAAAATTTTTAAATATTTTAAAAATTTAAAAAATAATCAAAATGGTTAGGAGAAAAGAAAGAGGAGGTGGGCAAATAAAAATATTTTTGAATATCTGATTCTTGTCATGCTTGATGTTAGCATTTTCACATGACATAACTTTATCCTCATAATAGCAACGTTGCAAAGTAAGTACAGTTATGTATTGTGTAATGATGTTTCAGTCAATGACCACACCATGGGCCACATCATGATGATCCCATATGGTTATTAATATGAAGCTGAAAAATTTCAATCACCTAGTGGCATCTTGGTGATTCTGATCCTGTGTAAACCTAGGTTAATGTGTGTGTTTGGGTCTTAGTTTTTAACAAAAGAGGTTTAAAAAGTAAAAAATAATAATAATAATTAATAATGTAAAAAAACATAGAATAAGGATATAAAGAAAAAATATTTTTGTACAACTATAAATGTGTCTTAAGTTAAATTGTTATTACAAAAGAGTGAAAAAGTTAAAACATTTAAAAATTTGTGAAGTAAAGAAGATACTGTAAGGTAAGGTTAATTTATTATTAAAGAAAAGAATTTTTTTTCATAAATTTAGTGTGGACTCAATGTACAGTGTTTATAAAGTCTCCAGTAGTGTAGTAATGTTCTAGGTCTTCACATTCACTCACTACTCACTCAGTGACTCACCCAGAACAACTTCTAGTCCTGAAAGCTCCATTTATGGTAAGTACCCTGTACAGGTATACCATATTCTATCTTTTATACTGTATTTTTACTGTACATTTTCTATGTTTAGATATGTCTAGATATGCAAATACTTTACCATTGTATTACAATTGCCTACAGTATTCAGTACAGTAACATACCGTGCATTTTTATAGCCTGGGAGCATAGGTCTATACCATATAGATGAAGTTTATAGTGGGCTATATCATCTATATTGATATGAAACAATCTATGATGTTTGTACAATGTCAAAATTGCCTAACAGTGAATATCTCAGAAGGTATTCCTATCATTAAGTGACACATGACTGCATTAAGATTACAGATGAAGAACCAAACACACAGACCCTAAGTAATTTACACCATTCAAAATGCAGGTATTTGTTAGGTAGTCATAATGTAGCTTTATAATAAGGGTTATGTCCTATTGTCCTATTATCCTAACATGTCGTAGCAATGGGAAATATTTAAAGTGGCATTCAAAATTCACTCAGATATTGTTTTACAGGTATTAACCTATATTTACTAATAATTGCTGGTTACTATGGCCTGTATTTGTCAGATTCCTTTCCACACTATTCAAATTGTTTTTAGGGGTTATTAGTAACACCAATAATAAACATGACATTTACATTGTGGTTCAGAGGTAAATATAATTCATCTAAAATTAATTGCCTGTGAAATACATGGGTAAACTTTGGAAAATATAAATTTTTATTACCTTCATATGGAAAATTGAGGGCTGGTCTAGTAAGTATGCATTTTTTGCATTTTCAGTAGAAAGATTATGGCATCTTGATAACCTGAATGTCCCTTCATGGAAAGTGAATGTCAGGGAAACATACCTGACAAACCCATACAAAGGCTTCTATGATGCCAAGTAAAGCAACCATTTTATCTATTGAGATAGCTAGGGATTACTAGTAAGAAAATACCATTTAGGGATTTAAGGTAGACTTTAAAATCAGTTCATTGGAATAAATTTCTAAAATAATCATGTGATTATCCAAATGATCAATTATTCAATAATCAGTAAGTAATCATTAATTATTAAATAACCAATAATTAATAGTATTTAATTAATAAATAATTATTGGCTGTTTAATAAGTGCTCATTATTAATTAATTAATATTCAATGCCATTATCTAAATTGGAATTGAGCCAGAGTTGAAGTTTTAATATAGTCAAAAACTTGATGGATTAATATTTAGTAATTATAAATTGCATTATAATCTTATATTACTGCTATAGTCCACTGCAGAATTCCATACTAAAATCCCAACATCACTTTTATAAAGTTGATGACTGATTATATTCATGTCCTATAAAATGTTAAGAATATATTTTTATTATATGTAGGCCAAGTATAGAGTGGTATCTATATTTTTGAAAACATGATGCACAGTGCTTAAGGTGACTATAACACTGAAAAGGAATATTATTCATTTAAATATTATTGCATTGTTTGTATTTTGTACGTAACAAATTACAAATACTATGTACTTGGAACACCCAGAACTAATTTTGTAACAGCCACTATATTATCCGGGGGTACATATGAATAATAAAAATCATCAATAAATTTTTTTTTACTGGTTTAGTATTCATTTGTTTTTGTCATATACAAATTTGGATTAAGCTTTTGAGATACTTTTTACTTCAAAACCAAATGCCCAAATTAGGGTAATTTTCATCTTTTATTTGAAATTGTGAATCAATTGCTTACCTATGGGATTAGTAAAAAACAAAAGATTTAAAAAATTTCCACACAGAATACAACAAAGATATTTGTATAAGAATGAGTATTAAGCAGACATATGAATGAACAGTTAAAGTGAAATCATTTGATGAAGGTTTTTCTAAAATAAACAATTGATGTTTGAAATGTCCCTGTAAAATTTCACTGGAATATATGTATATTATACATATGAAATAATTTCCAAGTTAAATTCTTTTTATACTTTTTGTTACAATAACTTTAGAAAGATATTTGGTTTTCTATAGCTCTCTACCTATACATAGAAATAGTTATGCCTAGTAGTTGTAAGATAATGATTAAACTTTCACATAGATAAAAATTTATTATTCTTGGAACTAGATATCCAACAGTTACTCACTAATCTTAGTATAATACATTACATACATAGAGTTGGAAACAAGTTGTCAGCTTCCTTTCACAGTAAGTTCCTTCAACTTATTGCTATAACCCTCTTTTTAAACAGACTGCTAGAATGATTTTTTTTTTTATTTATTTCAGCATACTATGAGGGTACAGATGTTTAGGTTACGTATGTTGCTCTTGCCCCCTCTCCCACCCGAGTCTGAATTTCAAGCGTGTCCATCTCTCGGATGGTGCGCATTGCACTCTTTGTGTATGCATATATCCGTCCCCTCCTCCCCCTCCCCCCTGCTCGACATCGAATAGATATTATTCTTATATGTATACTTATGTGTTGATCAATTAATACCAATTGGATGGTGAGTACATGGGGTGCTTGTTTTTCCATTCTTGGGATACTTCGCTTAGTAGAATGTGTAACCAGCTCTATCCAGGAGTATACAAGAGGTGCTATATCACCCTTGTTTCTTAAAGCTGAATAGTACTCCATGGTATACATATACCACATTTTATTAATCCACTCATGTATTGATGGACACTTGGGTTGTTTCCACATCTTTGCAATTGTGAATTGTGCTGCTATAAACATTCGGGTGCAGGTGTCTTTCTTATACAGTATCATTTGTTCTTTTGGATAGATGCCCAGTAATGGGATTGCTGGATCGAATGGTACTTTTACTTGTATCTCTTTAAGGTATCTCCATATTGCTTTCCACAGAGGTTGCACTAGTTTTCAGTCCCACCAACAGTGTATGAGTGTTCATATCTCTCCGCATCCACGCCAACATTTATTGTTTTGGGACTTTTTGATAAAGGCCATTCTCACTGGAGATAAGTGATATCTCATTGTGATTTTGATTTGCATTTCCTTGATGATTAGAGAGTTGATCATTTTTTCATATGTTTTTGGGCCATTATTCTGTCTTCTTTTGAAAAGTTTCTGTTCATGTCCTTTGCCCACTTTTTGATAGGGTCGTTTGATTTTTTTCTTGTTGCTTTTCCTGAATTCTAAGTAAATTCTAGTTATCAGCCCTTTATCAGATTTGTAGCATGCAAAACTTTTCTCCCATTCCATAGGTTGTCTGTTTACTCTTGTGACAGTTTCTTTGGCTGTGCAGAAGCTTTTTAATTTGATCAGGTCCCATTTATTTATTTTGGTTGTTGCTGTGATTGCCTTTGGGGTCTTCTTCACAAATTCTTTGCCTAGGCCAATGTCTAGAAGAGTATTTCCAACATCTTCCTCTAGAATTCTAATAGTTTCACTTCTTAGGTTTAAATCTGTTACCCAGCATGAGTTGATTTTTGTGAGAGGTGAAAGGTGTGGATCTTCTACATGTGGTTATCCAGTTTTCCCAGCACCGTTTATTGACTACAGATTGAACGCAATCCCTATTAAAATACCAACATCATTCTTCACAGATGTAGAAAAATTAATTTTATGCTTCATATGGAACCAGAGAAGACCCCGCATAGCAAAAACAATACTAGGCAATAAAAACAAAATGGGAGGTATCAACTTACCAGACTTCAGACTTTATTATAAGGCTGTAGTAATCAAAACATCTTGGTACTGGCACAAAAATAGAGCCATTGACCAGTGGAACAGAACTGAGAACCCAGACATAAAACTATCCTCATATAGCCCCCTAATCTTTGACAAAGCAGACAAAAACATACACTGGGGAAAAGAATTCTTATTCAATAAATGCTAGAATGATTTGAGCCCTTGTATATCAGGAAAACCAGTGCATTCCATAATTTCCTTAGGGATTGTTGGGAGTGGCTTAGCTACATTTCCTTATGCTTTTTCCTTATTATCCTCATCTCCAGGCTGTCACTAAGTTCTCCATCTCCTCTCTTGACTCCTGCTGGTGTTACATTTTCAGACCACATTGATCAGGAATAGATGTTCAATTCCTAACTTCTCAGAATACCATTAAAACAGGGCCATACACCATAGTTTTACTGAACTTGAAGAAAACCATGAAAACCAATAGCATTGTATTGTGTAAACAGCAACTAAAAGCTGTATATTAGCCATTGTTAAACAACATTTTATTGACCATTGGTTACCATGAAATATTTCTTACTGACTCCTTCTCCCGCAGGCTGGACCTGATGCAGCTGACATGTTTCCTACTTTATCCTTTTCACATCTTTTTTTTTTTTCAGTTATCCAGAGTACACATTCTTTCTATATTACTATGAAAAATAATTTTTTTTATTTTGTATTATTTACTCTCATCTAACTTAAGCTCCTCATCTTCTACTTTCATTGGCAAATAGGAATTTTCTTAATTTTTTAAAAAAAATTTTTAGTTAGGCATTTACTCCATGATGTAATTATGTCACTTTCCTAGATGATATCAATGAGTTGTATTTTTCTTAAATAGTATATTCCCCTATATATTTTTATGATGTAATCCTTGTACTATATGAAATGTACTTCATTATGAGCTAAGTAGTCTTTCTAGATATATATTTTGAAGAGTTAGCATTCAATGATCTTAACTAGCTCAGAGAGTCATGTTTTGAGAACTACTTCGTTTAGATCATATGTTTTCTCTTTCAGTTAATGAAGAATAAGAGAAAGTTGAATTTAATAAAATGAACTTTACTGAAATAATTTAATGTACACTATGTACGGCACTCCATATATGTACTAAGGGTACATGTACAAAATAAAGTTAATATTCTGTATTATTAGTTGAAGTATATTTCTACTAAAATGGTAGAATAAATAAAGATAAATTGAATAAAGATAAATTGTATTTATTCATAGAAGAAAAATAATCCTTATGGTTTTAAAAATAACTGAAAAACTAAGCTTTATTAGGTCATATTATATTGTAAAGTGTTAAATCACAGACATTATGATGTTCAAAAGCATCATCGAAAACTAAAGGTTCATTTCTCCAGGAGTATTTTTTTCTCATTAATATGATATAAGGAAGATAATCAGAGTTATCTATTTTCATGGGAACAACTTATTTTTAAATAAGAATTATTTATAATGTAAAGTTTTAGATGCATTTGAACTCTAGCCAGATGAATTTATTTGGGATTTCCCAAGCATGCAAATACCAATCATAATATGTATAGGCTCCTGGGGAGAACCTTTTTTACTCCTGACATTTCCTTCTACCAAAATACAGAGGTAGAGACACTTCTATCCTTTGTATTAACGATTATGAAATTTATCTTTTTCTATTGTGTCAGGAATGTATAAATTACACAACTAGTTGCTCCTAATCTTTTTGATAAACTACAGGTCCTCTACCAAGAAGAATACACAAACACAAACAGGAAAGTTAAAAATGATTTAAGTACACAATAATCTTGAGAAAATGATTAAACTTCTTAAATGAGTCATGTTGATCTGTGAATTTCTCCTTCTTCTCCTCTTATGATTTATTTCATTTCAATCATCCCAAGCCATCACCCCTTGCTGTCCTTGTGTCAACCTTTAGGTTGTTCCTAGTTATTCATTCCCCTGCTGAGACACATATAAGCCTAGTAATTATTCATACTCTAAATCTGTCCTTCCCTCATCTTCTACATTAAAAATAACACAATAGGCCTTATATTAATAAAGTTTAATTTGTGTGCAACTAATTATATCTGGGAAAGATATTTTTCAAAAAATGAAATTCAGAGCCAATTTTCTGAAGTTATAGCTTTATTATTCCAAGGAGAATTTTTGAAAATTTTAAAATTTCCATGTAGATATGTGCATAAGGGGAAATCTTTATGATTTGGCTTCATCTTCTTAGTACATTTCAATTTAAACTAAAAATAACAAATTTGCCAAAATCTGGCAAAATACCAAAATACTTTGAGAAATATAGTAGCAGCAACAGAATGACATTGATAAATTCTTCTCCTAGTTTTCTCATCTATCTATCCATCTATCTATCTTTCTATTTCTGTATATTTAATTTTACCTTATCAAGAAAAGGTTAGTTAAAACGTGTTTTTAGTCTGTTTTGATGATTTCTTTAGGATATCATGGATACTTTCTATCAGTAGGTACTCATTCTTGTTTTGAAGCATGATTAAATACTAGTAAAACATCAGCACAAATTATTTAAAGTAGAATCATTTATACAAAATTTTTTTCCATTATAATTTAATTTAAAGCGCTCTTTAGAATAAAGTCAGTTAAATAAGCACATCATATTTACAGGCAAAGTAGCCTAAATACATTCCTAATTTTAGTTTTAACTAGGTTCTTCTACTCATCATACATTCAGAAATTGAATTGTGCTTATCACTGTCATGCAGATATGATATGTATTTATGTTTCTATTCTTCAGGGATATATAGGATAAATCACTGGAGCTCCTCAAATGTCTGTTAGATATTAAATCACTGATGTCAGCTGCCAAGTCAACTCACTAAACTCAAAAAGAGGAAACCTCGGCTCCTGACTTTTTTTGTGTATTTTTGTTTCTTTAGCTAGTACGAACTAAATCCCAACTGTCTGGGTGTGCGAGATGATCAATACTATTTGAAGGCTTAGATTCTTTTTTGTAAGGTACTGAAATTTATTTACTCATCATCACTTAGGCTACCAGTTACAGATGTGCATTTCTTTCTCTCTTGAGCTTAAAAAGTTAAAGCCTGCTAGTCTCTCTCAAAGCACAAATTCATGTACTTTTTGTCTACCATGTGAATAGGGTCTAATACATATGGTAATTTGGATCAAACTAGTTGATAGAATTCATGTTAAGTTAAGATAATAAGCATACATTTCACAATTAAATTTCCCTATTGACTACTTGTTGGACAAACGCATTGATTTAAAATTACTCTCATTACTTAGAGATACATTATTCCCAGACTAACATAATTTACACACCACACTTCCAGTATGCTTTGGTGCACATTGACATTTAGAGAGACAAATCTTTTATATTTTTACTTGTAAGCTGCACATATGAATATATTGTCACAGTACTTCTCTTGTAAGATCAATTTTTCTTCTTTTCCATTTTTGTCAGATATTATTTAGTTTTTAATGATTCTTGAAAAATTCTTTATCTTAGAAAATGAAGACTCCTGAACTTTTACTTTTTTACTATTAATTTTAGATACTAATTAATTATTGCTCCAACCATTGTTATGAACACAGATTTTACACACCCACATGCACACACACACTCATTTTCCCCTTTTCTTTGGATAATTATATTAATATACTCAACAAAATTATATTCCCCCCAATCATCTATAAATGGTACTATCACTTCACATGGCTGTGCCAGAACAAAACTTGCCCTAGGCAAAATCAAACAGTTAAGGAAGACTTTATTAAGGCTATTTTAATACAGGAGAGACACCAGAACATAGTTGGAATTCGATTCCCCAGAAACAAATGGCGAGAGGGTTTTTAATTGCTGGAGTGAGCTAGAGAGAAAGAACTGGATGATATGTGTGTGTATGTTGCGGGGAATCAATGGGATGTGTGGAGCCCATTCAGTTATTCTTGAATTTACAAATATTTTTCCCTGTGATTCCGGCACCTGTGTTTGCTAACTGGTGCCATGAGAAATTAGTCTTCTACATTCCTTCAGAAACTGGGCGATAGGGCACAATCTTCCTTTATGATTTCAAAGGGATAACTCCCAGTCCTTATAAAAGACATTCTTGTTTCATGATGCTGGTAAAAGACTTTTCTTTTTTTTTAATTTATTCTCTGTGAGGCAGAAAAATAATTTATAAGTTTTGCAGAGTAAACGCTCAAAGAAAAGGGAAGTCGAAGCATAGAGTAAGGAAGAAACCCTTTTAAAACTTAGTCAAGATGAAGAGAATCTTAAGGCCATCTTAGTCAGATACTAAAAAAAAAAAAAAAAAAAGACTGTGATGGAGAGGAGAGGGGAGGCAAGATGGCTGACTATAGCCATCAGTTGCCAGATTGTCTCAGAAAGAAGGAAAAGTTTTAGATGAAAAAAACACAGTCCAGAGATTTCACAGGAAGAAGTTGTGAAACAGAACAAGAAGCAGCAATATTTCAGCAGAGATCAACCCCCAAAGAATTTGGAGCCCCATGGAAAGGATAGGTGGGAGGTGTTTGTTTTTCCTTTCCTCATACTTCTGGCAGAGTGAAGTCTCCTTAACTGTTCGAGAGTTTCACTACCCTTATGAACCCAAAGCTGCTGCCATCTGTGAACTAGGAGCTTCTTGAGAGCAGAGCACCAGGCTGCCAGCCCCCTTGGGGTTGCTCCCCATCACCAGAGACCCAACCCAAGGTAGTGGGTACCATATTGTGCTTCTACCCATTGTGCGTGCCATTGTCCTCCCAGGGACCTTCAGTCCTTCAGTTTTCTTGTCACTGGTCCCCATGCAAACATTTCCCAACACCTGCCCAGACTGCAGTGACCAAAGGGGGCCAGCGGGTCCTGAGAGAAATGTTTGACCCCAAAGCTTGGATATTTGGGGCAGGTTGCCTTCAGGAATTAAAAAACAAACACCATATGTTCTCATTAATAAGTGGGATCTAAACTCTTGGTACTCACGGTCATAGAGTGGTGTAAAGGACATTGGAAACTAAGAAGGAAGAAGGTGGCAAGGGGGATGCTGTATAAAATTTTACCTATCAGGTACAGTGTACACTATTCTGGTGGCGGGCACACTAGAAGTCCTGACTTGAGCCTTATACAATTCATCCATGTAACAAAAATACTTGTACCCACTAATACTTTGAAATAAAATCATAAAAAGAAAAGAAAAAATATTTTGATAGAATGCATATTTATTTTATATTTTTTATCTACATCAGTCAACACTTTGCCTTACCAAGTAACATACCAATTTCATGAAGAAAATTTAATTTGCTTTATTCTACATTTTAAACCACTAGATGAATGTCCAACATGTAATTAGTTTCCAGTAAATGTCTGAAGAATAAATGAATTAATAAGGAACAATTTTATTCCTAATATTTTCATTTTAATAAAAGAAATTCTAGACTTTGCAATTATTCTCCCACAGATGACATAGTCGTTCTAGATAATTCTTGCCACTTCATTATTGCTATAACACATGAACTTTATACTAAATTGCCAAGCAAGGTAAAGGCATTCAAAAAGAGAAGAATAACAGGAAAAAGGAGAGCACAGATTAGGACAAATAGAGTGTATCACAGAATTAGCGAATAATATCTAATGTGAAAGCAGTTTATCAGGACCCAACACCTCTTTATTTATCTTCTCCATTTAAATTCTTCCTTTTCTTATTTCAATTCTTCCTTTTCTCCACCAGACAGGCAGGGTCATATCTTTAAAACAGAACTCCAATCATATCACTCTCCTGATTAAAGCCCTTGAATCTCACACACACACACACACACACACACACATACACACACACGCACATATACACACACACAGAGCAAGATACTAATCTAAGCACTTCACATTTATTAACTCAAATCTTTCTCAAAACAAGGCTATCAAGTAGGCACTCTTATTTTCCCCATATTTACACAGATGAGAAATCTGAAGCACAGAAAAGTTAAGTGGCTTCTCCAAAGTCACACAGCTATGAAGTGCTAGAAGCTAGATTCTATTTACCACATCTGGTTTCAGTCTGTGACCTTAACCCCTAACCAAGTTGAATTTAACATCCCAATCTTGGCCTACAGGGCTCCCCATGATCTAGTCCCTGCTGACATTTCCATCTCCAGCTCATTCACCTCTCCTGCTTGTATAGCAAGCTCCAGCCACTCCAAATTCCTGACTGTCCTCAAACAAACTAAGCCTTTTCCTGCCTCTGGGCCTTTACTTAGCCTCATCCTTCCGCCCAGAAGGCTTACCCCCTCCAACCACCCTTCTGCCCAGTCCATGTCCTGTGAGCCCTTCTCATTCATCAGGTTTCAGTCTAAGTATCACTCCCCCTCTCCTTATCCAAGTACTTCCTGACCTTCCCCAATCATCACTGCCCCCATGTTCTATTCCTTTTCTTCATTTGTCTTATCACAACTTGTAATTATATATTTGCTTGTTTATTTATTTATTTACTCTGATTCTTCTCTAGACATTGCGCTCCATAAAAACAAGGAACATGTCACCAGTGTTTGGTTCTTGGCATTGGAGGACTTCCATAAATATTTATTGATTAAATAAAATATGGTTATGATTCCAAGAAAATTTATCAAGGTGCTTAAATACATTCAAAAGTCATATAAACATAAGTGGCAACAGTAGCAGGTTTTATTTTGTTTTCTGTTGGGCTGAAGGTAGAATTGAGGTTAAAAATAGCAATAAATCTTTCCTACTATAGCATAGTATCAGCTAGACTTAGTCTAGTTCACATTCTATCTCCAAAAGGCTGGGGTTGAGGGAGATAAATTCAGAATCCTTCACATCCCCATGGTCTCCTAGTTCCCAGCTTCAAAGTCGCTGAAGAGCTCCTACCCTTCAGGCTGCTACTACCAAGGACAAACGCCACACTGAGATGACCCTGCTGCCACCAAGCTGGAGCTTCCCCAGGGCTGTTGTTTGCACTGATGCTATTGAGTCTCTCTCTGTGTCTTGGGTATCAGCGCCTGCATTGCTGTCTGAGAGATTCACTGCCTCAGGCCCAATTTATCTGCCGCTTTAACATTCCGACAGTAAAACAACAGCTGCTTTTGCTCTTTTCTACTCTGGACCCTATAAAAAACCTTCTCGATCAGTTAAATAATTCAGGCCAGACAAAATCTCACTGCAGCCCAAGGTTGTTTTTGTAGATCTTTTTGTTCTCCGTCTTCTGCAGGATTGACAGGAAGCAAATTGATCCTCTTGCTTTTGTTTCCCAATGAGGCAAAGCTGAATAAGCCCTAGGAAGGGAGGCTCGGTCTGGGTTAGCATACCCTCTGCTGGACACCTGTCTTCCTGCCCCTTCCTTCTGGACCTTAATCCATAGTTTGCCAAATTTAAAAGATTTACTTTTCTCTCTCTGTCTCAAAATCTTTTGCTACATAACCATAAACTAAAGGTTCTGAGGTTTTTGAAAATAATGAGATCACGGATCCTGGAAGAGATGATATTTAATAGAAGGAAAAGCAAAGGGAAGGCAGTCAGTCTTTCTGAGCAGAGACAATGACAAATTTTGTAATTTAAAAAAGTGAGTGCATATTATATTCATGTCATTAGAGCAAGGGGTGGAAGAAAAATGAGATAAACGAGATGAGATCAGGTGAAGTGGGTGCATTTACCTACCGTATTCTTGTGGCAAGGAATTTAAATTTAAGGATGCAGTTTTCCAGGAGTAAAAGACTTAGCTTTGTAGTTGAACAGCTTGAGTTTGTAATTTGACTCTGTGGCTTACTAGCTTTGTGACTTTGGCAAGATACTTAACCTCAGTGTGTTCATGTTAGCAACATATACCTCAGATCGATATAATTGCATGCCAAAGCACTTATCTGGTTATTTGGTGCATCTTTGTGCTTATTGCAATTGTCACCATTATCTGTGGTATTTAATACAAAAGGTGACTCAGAGCAAATATATTTAGCCAAAATAGGAGGGGCACTCATAATAAAGTCTACAGGTATTACATAGTAGGTATTCAATAAGCATTTAACAAGGAAACATATAATTTGCAGCACATAGAATAGACTTCTTAGGGAAAGTTTTGGTAAAAAGAATACATCTATAAAGTGATATACAGTATTTTTAAAACATGCCTGAGATGTTGTGCTAATCAACACAGCAATGAAATCAAACAGACATTCATAATCATTTTCTATCTAATCCCTTGTGGAGGAGCTATGGCCCAGAATTTGACTATGACTGAAAGTAGTCATTTCTGACTTCTTATTGTCGCCAAGCTCAGCAGTTAAAGAGTTAAAGCATTGTCCTAAAAAGCCAAAACCACATAGCATTATTGTCTCACTCTGCCTAGTATTTTCAGTAGTGGGCAATTTATAGTATCTATACTATATTTTCAGTATAGAGCAACAACTCTAGAATCTCTGCACATTTTTTAAATGAAGAAAATGTGTATTCCGCCCTTATGAGTTTCACATTTTACAGAGTAAGCCTGATTAACGAAAGGAGACTTTTCTTAAACACTGAGTTCCAAAAATCACTGGAGAAGGGCTTCTCTTGTTCTTTGATTTTAATGATACTGGGCAGGGGAGACAAGGGATGTAGCCTCAGAAGCCCGATGGAATGGACTGCGGCACTTGTGTGTTGCAATGCTATTATCACTTCCCCAGGTCTCCCATGCTAGAGATCCTTAGCTCAAAGGCTGTCACATGAGGTCACAATGTGCTTTCAACTTTCAAAGTGTGCCCTGCTTCCCTGTTTTTGGAGCTCTATAACTCTCTCTATCAGCAGGTAATTTTGCAGGGTTCTGCTTAAGGAATTGAATTCATGGTCAATATTCAACTCTGTGACTCAATAAAATGCTCTTTAAATGAGTGTAAGGTTTGATACATATTAGAGTCTTACTTTATTAAAAAAAAGCTCTAAATTAAGTGTGAATTTTTTGATTCTCTATCTTGTCTTTCGGTTCCCAAGAATTTGAAGTATTATATATATATATATCAGGTAACAGAAGATGTCTGTCTAAAGAGGGGAAAATGATTTTTTTTCCCTAAAGGAAATTGAGTTTAAACTGCCAAAATTTCCTAGAAGCTCCAAAGGAATCCCCATATAAAATCGATTTAAAACCATAATAACACTCATAATGAAAAGATTATACCGGATCATGAGTATTGCAATGAGCATTCCCACCTGGGCCGAGACTGTGTATCACAAGCCTGGCCTTCCATGCCTGAGCCTTTTCAGACCACCTTCTTTTAAATTCCCCTGGACCTGCTTTTCCAGCCTCCTTCTTTTTTGTCAGTGAACCTTCTGTTCTTTGATCTTATTGTTCTGGCATCTCCTCATGCAGGTCTTATAATAGCTTATGCTTGATAACATGTGGCATTAAGCAACAATAAAATGTAAGAGTATTAATGGATTGCTGTCTCTGCTGGGATGCTGCCTCTGAATAGCCTTTGTAACCATAGTGTTTATTCTGGGAGACTTTTTTTTTTTGGTATTATGTATTTCAAATTCAGGTGACTGAAGATCACTAGTAATCTATCTGTATGTGGAGATGCAGCTCTATTTTTAAATATCAATATTGACATATAGGTATATATAGCTAAATGCAGACCTATCACTCAGCTGACTTTGACCTCTAAGTAAATAAAAGTAATATATGTTCTTTAATCTTTCTGCAGAAAATTGAAGTGGAACAATCTACCATAAAAGAGTAGTACAGAGGTTCAGAACAACTGTATTGAATCAAGACTTTCAGATGTTGAAATCAATCTCCACCACTTACTAATTTTATAACGGTAGTTAAGCAACTCAACCTCTCCGTGCCCTAGTTCTCTCACAGAGAATAGATATAATAAAGATAACTATAATAAACACTTTGTAGGGATAATTCAAGTGAAAAACATAAAAGCATGCCTTGCATATAGTAGAGATTCAAGAAATATTAACTTCATAACCAGAAATAACATTTTTAGCTGCTGATAGGTACAGCTCTACAGACAGAGAGGTGCTGACAAAGTAGTCACACTCAGTTGATTTTTAGTTCACACAATGTGTCAGGTACTATGCTGTATGTTGGCATACCAAATTGTCATAGGACTGGCTTGGTGTTTCCAGAAAGGTATGACCACTACTAGGAGGGAAGAGAGATAAATAAACAGAAATTTTTATGTGAGATTGGTGGACCATTTACCATGATCTCGGTTTTCAGGAAAAGTTTACTGAAGAAGATGCTATTTGAAATAAGTAACAAAGAATGAAATTTGGCAAAGTGGAAAGTTAGGGAGACCCTTTCAGGAAGAGACAGACATGAATAAAGATATAGCAGGTGAAAAATGGTGTGCAAATGAATTGCATATAGTTTAATATCATTGGAGAAGAAATCACAGGAAATGTACATACAGAGGGAAATTGGGACCAGGTTGCAGAAGCATTATCTTATTAATAATTTAGGCTGTTGTGGTAAAAATATCACAGATTGGCTAGTTTAAACAATAAACATTTAATTCTCACAGTTTTGGATGCTGGGAGGCCCAAGATCAAGATGCTGACATATCTGGTCTGGTGAGGGCCTGCTTCCTGGTTCGTAGATAACCACTGTCTTACTGCATCCTTATGTGGGAGGGAGACAGGAGGGATGATATGTCTCTTCTTATAAGGGCACTAATCCCATCATGAAGACTCCAGCCTCATGACTTTTTTACTTCCCCCAAACCCTACCTTCTAATACCATCTCATTAAGGGTGGCATTGACTTGTTGTCATTGATATCCTTAAAGAACTTGGACTTTATTCTCTATGGAAATTTTGTTCAACTTTATATAGTATAATAAAATGGTAAATAAAATATTCTGGAAAAGACATGATAAGATCTGAACAAAAGCAACAGAAATAGGAATAGGGTGAAAAAATTAGATATTAAAAATATTCAGAAAATATTTCTATCTGAATGTATTATGCTGTAGATACATGGAAAAAGGAAATAAAATCTCATGGGTTTACATTCTAGTTTATCTTATTGGATACATAGTTATACCACTAACAGATATATAATACATTATCAGTAGCAAGTTAAGAAAGTCATGGATTCTGAGCTCTTTGAAATGGTCTTCTAGGCAGAAGACATTTCTGTATGCATGTCTAAAAATCAAGGAAGAGGTTAGGACTGGAGACATATTTGAAAATCTTTAGGAGTTAAAATAAGTCCAGTGGAAAGGAATGCCAAGATGAGTGAACAGAGAGAAAAGCATTTGCCCAGGATCAAACATAGAAAACCAGAAAGTCCAAAGAAAAGCATACTTGATCTTCACAAAGGATGAAAATAGATGATCATAAAAGTAAAAGAAGAACCTGACGAATGAAGATCAGACACAAAAAGGAAGATATTAATTTAAGTAGGCATGGACAGAGAAGAAGATGGCAGCACAGAGACATCAGCTGCCAGAGCATCTCAAAAAGAAGGAAAACTTTTAGACGAAAAAGAAAAAAATAAACAAACATAGACTGGGTGTAATTCTGAGGGAAAAGTGCCAGAACCTACAAGAGATTCCATGCGAAGAAGTTGTGGAGCAGAACAAGAAGGAGGAAGATATTGGCAGAAGTGACCCTTGAGAGGCTTGGAGTCCAGCAAAAAGGGTAGGTGGAGCAGTTTGTTCTCCCTACCTCACATCTCTGGCAGTCAGGAGGCTCCCAAGCTTTGGAGAGCATTTCTACCCTCACAAACCCCAAAGTGGCTGCTGCCAATGAACTGGGAGCTTCCTGAGAACAAAGCACCAGGGGGCCAGTGTTATCAGGGTCACTTCCCATCACTGTAGACCTGAGCCAGGATGGTAGGTGCCATATTACTTCTCCACCCACTGTGCACTTTTGTCCTTCCCAGGGGACTTCAGCCCCTCAGTTTTCAACTTGCTTGTTCCCACACAAACTATTCTCAACTGTGGCCCACACTGCGGAGCCACAGGGGCCAGTGGGTTGCTGGGAATCTGTGTGACCCCAGAGCCTGGACATTCCAAGCAGCCTGCCTTCCAGAGAGAGGCACAGAGATGAAAAGAGTACTAGCTGTCCTCCATTGAGACTATTTGCCTCTCCTTCCACTCCCCAACCTGAAGCTGCCAAGAGAGATGACTGAGCCTGGGCTCTCAGGAGCACTACTTCCCTTGTTGGTGCACCCACCACACTGAGGCTTCCACAGATAGTGGAGTTCGAACCTTTCCTCTAAAAAACCTGCAACAGACTAAGCGGTGCTCAGACTGTGAGCTCCCTGCTCACCAGCCCTCCTTGGTACTACTTGCTTGGCTGCTCTGTTGGAGATGGGCACACCCCAAAGCAAAGAGACATCAGCCTGCTTGAGCACCCCATAGGCAACTCAGGACCAGCATGCTTCTTGCTGGCATGGTCTGGGATTGATCTTTGGGGACCTGGGGACAGACGTGCAGTCCAGATCCTATATCCCCAGGACTTGATTGTGTTCCTCGGGGTCACCGAGGGGAGATTTAGGAAATCACCTTGGGACGTGAGGGAACCCACGTGGACCGAACTAAGAGGAGAAGGGCAGCATGGGTCCCAGCTGCAGCCACATGTGGAGCACACCTCTCCCCACAGGAAGGCCACACTCTCAACCCATGGCATGATACTAGGCAGGGAAGCTCCCAGCCCACAGCAAAATCATGGGGGAGCTCAGCTAGTTTGAGCTCCTGCCTGCTGGCAGACATCTGAGGGAGACTGTGGAGCAGAGGAGGGGGAAGAAGAGCGAAATGTGCTCCTGACAGACAGATTGTCAACCTCAGATGGCCCCTCCCCTACAAATAGACATTCTGCCTGGGTGGGGCCACTGCTGCCCCCACACACTTCCCATGTCTTTAACCAGTTGCTTGGGAGAAAACCTCTGACTCCTGCTAAGACAGCTACCTTACTAGCTTTAGCAGAGTCTAAGGGCAGGTTCATCCAACCCAGCCCCACTTAGCCTCACTCTCCCACCTGTCTCTGCTGTGGTGGAGAATAAGGGCTCACCTGGAAGTTCCAGGGCCCCACCCACCACCTGGGGCATTCAAGTGTTTCTACTGAGTGGCTAGAGCTGGTCACAAGTCCCAAAACCAACATTGCAGCTTGTTTTTTTCTGATAAGTGCTACCTACTGGCAGAGAGGTCAATTTGCACTTTGCAGCCCTTTACAGTATTTACTGACTCATCACATAGGGTATGGTTGATTCTTACCCACAAGCACCACCTAATGTCTCAGAGATTAAACTGGGTATGCAATATAATTCACACTGTTAAGGAGACCACAGGGCTGGGAAAAGAGAAAAGATTTCAAAGACCTCCATACTCCCTCATCAAAGAGAGACAGAAAATCTGCCCACACACAGAGCTTACCACTGCTTTGGCCTAAGAACAACTAGCAATCAAGAAAACTACCACATTAAGGTTATCTATAACCAAGGCATCCATCCAGAACCTAGATCATCATCAAAACACCCACAGGCAAAGACAGAAGTTCTTACTCAGGAATAGAAGAGAAAGGACACACATAAGCTCAATTAGAAATGAAAAAGGAGATATTACAACTGATAACACAGAAATACAAAATATCTTCTGTGAATACGATGAAATTATCTGCTTATGTAAATTTAAAAACATAGAGGAAATGGACAACTTCCTGGAAACACACAACCTCCCAAGACTCAATCAGGAAGAAAAAGAACTCGTGAAAAGACCAATAACATGCAGCAAGAAAATATTCATATTCCAACAAAAGTAAAGCACTGGACCAGATGGATTTGCAGCTGAATTTTACCAGACTTGCACAGAAGAGCTGGTACCCATAGTGGAGAAATTATTTTATAACATTGAGAAAGAGCGGCTCCTCCACAATTCATTCTACCAGTATCACCTTGATATATAAGCCAGAGAAGGATACAGAAAAAAAGGAAAACTATCCAATATCCCTTACAAATACAAATGTAAAAATCCTCAATAAAATTCTAGCAAATGGAATTCATCAGCACATCAAAAAAGTAATCTACCATGGCCAAGCAGACTTCATCCCAGGGATACAAAAATGGTTGAACGTATGTAAATTAATAAATGTAATTCACCATATAAACAGAAGCAAAAACAAAGACCATATGATCATCTCAATAGATGCACAAAAGCATTTGACAAAATTCAGCACAATTTCATGATAAAAACTTTCAATAAATTAGGCAGAGAAGGAACATATTCAAGATTATGTTAATAAAAGCCATATATGAGAAACCCACAGGCAATACCATACTGAATGGAGAAATATTGAAAGCATTTTCACTAAGAACTGGAACAAGATAAGGGTGCCCACTGTCACCACTTCTTTTCAATAATGCTGGAAGTCCTGGCCAGAGCAATTGGGCAAGAGAAAGAAATAAAAGGTATACGAATCAGGAAAGAGGAGGTCAAACTATTGTTTTTAGCTGACGATATGATCATATATCTAGAAAACCCCAAAGAGTCTTCCAAGAGACTCCTGAAAATGATAAATAAATTCAGCAAAGTCTCAGCTTACAAAAATCAATATACACAAATAAGTAGCATTGCTGTACATCAATAACAGTCAAGCTGAGAATCAAATGAAAGACTGAATATCATTAACAATACCTACAAAGAAAATAAAATACCTACCAAAGAGGTAAAAGATCTCTACAAAGAGATCTAAGAGACACTGAGGAAAGAAATCACAGATGACACAAACAAATGAAAAAGCATATCATGCTCATGGTTCGGTAGAATCAACATGGTCAAAATATCCATACTACCCAATGTGATTTACAGATTCAATGCAATCCCCATCAAAATATCAATACCATATTTCACAGATATAGAAACAATAATTCATGTGGAGCCATAAAAGAGCCCGAGTAGCCAAAGCAATCATAATGGAAAGGAATAAATCTGGAGGCATCACATTACCAGTCTTTAAACTATACTACAAGACTATTATAAGCAAAACAGCATGGTATTGGCAAAAAAATAGAGACATGGACCAATGGAGCAGAACAGAAAATTCACATATAAAACTACCCACATACAACAAACTGATCTTTGACAAAGCAGACAACAATATACACTGGGAAAAGAAGCCCTATTCAATAAATGGTGCTGGAAAAATTGGATAACCACATGTAGAAGAGTGAAAGAGGACCACTATTGCTCAACATTTACAAAAATTAATTCAAGATGGATAAAAGACTTAAATCTAAGTCATGAAACCATAATAATTTTAGCAGAAAACGTGGGAAATACTCCTTTAGATATTGGCCTAGGCGAAGAATTTATGAAGAAGACACCAATGTCAATTAGAGCAAAAACAAAAATAAATAAATAGGACTTGATTAAATTCAAAAGCTTCTGCATGGTGAAGGAAATAATCAACAGAGCAAATAGACAACCTACAGAATGGGAGAAAATATTTGCATAGTATACATCCAATAAAGAGCTAATAAAAAGAATCTACAAAGAACTCAAGCAAATCAGCAAGAAAAAAAACAACCCCATTAAAAAGTGGGAAAAAGATATAAAAGAAACCTTTCAAAAGAAGACAGACAAATGGCCAATAAACGTGTGAAAAAAATGCTCAAAGTCACTAACCATCAGGGAAATACAAATTAAAACCACAATGAAATATCACCTGTCCCAGTTAGAATGACTTTATTTAAAAAGTTCAAAAACAATTGATGCTGCCATGAATGTAGAGAGAAACGAATGCTTATACACTATTGGTGGGACTGCAAACTAGTACAACCTCTATGGAAAACAGTATGGAGATTCCCCAAAGAACTAAAAGTAGACCTATCATTTGATGCAGCAGTCCCACTGTTCAGTATTTACCCAAAGAAAAAGAAACCATTTTATCGAAAAGAGACTTGCACGTTAACATTCATTGTAGCACAATTCACAATTCCAAAGATATGGAATCAATCCCAGTGCCCATCAATTCACAAGTGGATTAACAAAATGCATTATAGGTATACCATGGAATACTACTTAGGCATGAATAGGAATGAATTAAGTCCTTTTGCAACAATTTGGATGGGAGTCGAGACCATTATCCTAAGTGAAGTATCTAAAGAATAGGGAAAAAGACACCATATATACCTGCTACTAATTTGGAACTAACCAATGAGCACACATGTGCACAGAGGGAAGTAAAACTCAGCAGAAATCAAGCAGTGGAGTTGGGGGAGGAAGGGGCAGGAGAAAACATATCTAACAGGTACAATGAACACTATCTCGGTGATGGGCACACTTACAACCCTGACTCAAGAGTAACAAAATTGATACATGTAACCAAAAACATTTGTACTTCCATGATATTTTGAAATAAAAAAAATAAAATAACAGAAAGTAGGCATGAATAGAGTCAAATATATTAAAAGATTCCAGCAATACAAGGGGACTAAAAACTGCATTGGATGTTGTAGTTCGAAGGAAATTCATGACACGGGCCAAGTAGTATTAGAGATTGGTGGTGGGAGAAGACATGTGCTGGATTGATGTTGGCGTAAGTATGGGGAGAGGTGGAGGAAGGCTGAGCAAATTCACAGTATTCAAATTGATCTTTTATGAGACTTGGCTAAAAATAGGATGGTATATGTGAAAGAATTTTGACAGGAAGGGAAATAAGAAAGTTATAACCACGTTTAATGACAGAAGAGTAAAGTTCATGGAAAGATGCTCCAAGAGAGTAGATGAGATCTCTGAAGGAAAAACCTCTTGGAGAAAAAGGCAATGAGATTTTTCTCAGATTGAAGGAAAGCCACTTTGTTCTATGGGTTTAGAGAATAACAGATTTAGATATAGCAAAATTTTTAAGTTGATGGGTAGGTAATTGGAAGAACAATGAAGCATCAAATGATGGGCATTTCTTTAAGGAGGTAGAACAGATAATATGGTGGGAGAAGAGAGAAGCAAAAATATAGGGAGATGTGACCAAGAGTAAAAATATCAGAATTTAACACAGCAGAATGGATTGCGAAAACAAAAACAAACAATTAAAATGGTGAAGGAGTCAAAAAATGTTTGTTAAACAGTGTTCAAGAAAATGTGAGGCTCAAGGAAATAACCAAAAGATCTGGAGAAACTGCAACACGTACTCTTTGTGCACACACAGAGATGATTCCCTGAGATCTTCAGCAGCATCATAGTGGCCAGAAGGCCAGCAGGATCAGGGAACAGTGAGGTAGTAACTCAAGCAAGAGTTCTACTAATAATCTTAGAAATTGGAGACTACAGTGACTATTTGACAGTCTTTCAACACAAATCAGACATATAAACCCTTGACCTTACCACTTTTCACCAACTTTGCTGGCCTCATATCACATCCCTCCTTACTCATCCTACGGTCTGGTGCACATCATTTCAATTGCTCTCAGGCAGCCATCCGTAATCTCTTCCCATTTTTATTACACTTAAATATATCAGCCATGGCAAACCCCATTTCTGCTTACTCTATGCTAGAACTTTAAAACTTATTTTTTTTTCTGATAAAATAGTCAACATTACTAAATAGCTTAGCTTTAAATTTATGACCACGACCTCAAATGAGTTATCACATATACTCCATAATTGGACTATATATCCATAGAGTATATGCACTTCAGCACTCTGAAAATAATATTTCACACTTTCTTTCTCTTTTCTTGTATAATTGTGAAATAAAGACTATAAGACAATAACTTCCACATGCTCCCACTGCTATATCTACCACACCACATGCATCTGGATACCCACACTGTCTTCCCTAGGATTACAATGACAACTCTGTTTATATTCCTATGGCCGGCCCTTCCACTTAAACACTGGAACAACCTTCCTCCCTACAGCCGTTACCCTTGAAGACATTCTCTTTTTTTTCCCCCTGCAACATCAATTTATTCTCTCTTTACTACACTATTCCAAGCAGTATACAAAGATTCTCTAATACCTCCAAATAAAAAAAAAAACTTAATTGATCTCCATCACCTATGGCTACTTCTCTATTTCTTTGCTCTGCTTAAAGCAAAACTCCTTATGAGAGTGTTCTATTTTCTATCTTTACTTCCTCTTTTCTATTCTCCATAGAACCCACTTCAATCAGTCTTTGCCCCCAGTTTTCTATTGAAACATTTCCTTTAAAAGGATCTTGATGTAGCAAAGCAAGATGAATGGTGAAAATAACATTTGACACAGTCTTTCTCTCCTTCAGTCTTGGAATACTTTCTACTCTGTCAGGGGACTATTCTTTACCAGTTTGCCTCTTACTTCACTCTTCTTTGTTGATTCTACATATCCTTACCCTCTTCTGAATAAATTTTGGAATTACCAGATTTCAGATCTCTGCATCTATAGCTACAATTTCTACCTATAATAAAAGCCTTTATATTGTCCTTATATTTTTGTTTACATTATATTAATAACTAGAATATTATAAGGTAGATGATATGTTATTTCAGTATGAAATGTCCGATTTCCTTAATTTACTAGGTTTGACAGTTGATGCCTCTCACATTTCACTTTGACACTTCTTGTTTTATGTTTATTGTGAAGGTACATTCTCAATCTTTCAAATGTATATTTTGGCTTGTGCTTATCTTTCAAAAATTTTTTGGAGCAATTTTTGTGAAACCATGGATAAGTCAAAAATATGTGTTATTTTCGAATTTCCTTCCTGGAACCAATGCAGTGCAGGCAGTTCAAAATATCAATGAACTGTTTGGGAATAATGCGACTAATGAATGCACAGTACACTCATGGTTTGAGAAGTTCTGTTCTGGAGATTTTAATCTTCAGTATGAGCCATGTTGGCAACCTGAGACCAAGGTAGATAATGATAATGAAACCTGGTCAATCGACAGTGGATGTCTACTGCAACCAATTGTACGAAATGATGAGGATGCTTGTGATTAAGCAGCTGAGATTGGTCAATAGAGACAGGCCAATCCTCTTGAAGACAATGAGCAACTCATGCCACATAAACAACGCTGCTCAAACTACAGAGACTGGACTTGGAAACTCTCTGTCCTCCACTGTATTCACCAGACCTTGCACCAACTGACTACCACTTCTTCCAGGCTTTGAACCACTTCTTGCAAGAAAAAACAGTCAATTCTCAACAAGCTGTGGCAAATGCCTTTCTTGATTTCATTGCCACTCACTCTCCAGCCTTCTTTGCTGCTGGCATAAACAAGCTACTATCAAGACAGCAAAACTGTGTCAATAGTTTGGGAGCTGTTTAATTGTACCATTTCTTGTTTGCGATATAATAAACTACACTTTGGATTCGTTATCAGACATTTCATATTTAATGACTTAATATTATTACTCTTTCTTAGGTAGGGAAAATGAATCACAGAAAATTACACAGGTGATTAGTGACAGAGCTAGGATGTTCTGAACCTTGGGCCTGTCTGGTTCAGGAAATGTACTCTTATACAGTAGGCTGTCCGGCATCTCTCAGGTATTCAGGTCCTACTCCTATAGCTTTAAATATCACTAATGTACTTATACTTTCCATATTTTTAACTCCAATATTTACCTCAGTAGTAAACTTCAGATTTTTTATCTAACTGTCTTTCAACATGTCTATCTAGATGTCTAACATATATTGAAAAAGCAATATTCTCCAGTATTGTAGAGAAAATAATGGCCATCCAAAGGTGTTCACATTCTAATCCACAGAGCCTATGAACGTTACTTTACATGGCAAAAGGGACTCTACAGGTGTGGTTAAGATAAGAATCTTCACATGGATAGATATTCTCAGGTTATCCTCGTGGATTCCATATAATCACAAGCTTCTTTATAAGAGAAAGCCAAATGTATCAAAGTCAGGGACAGATATGGGATTAAGTAAAAGTCAGATAATGCCACTGCTGGAACAGGACCATGAGCCAGGGAATGAAAGTGGCTTCTAGAAGCCAGAAGAGGTAAAAATGTGTTTTACCCTAGCATACTGAAGAAATGCTGTCCTGCTGAAATTGTCCTTTTAGAAATTATGGCTTCCAGCAATGTAAAAATAAATTTGCATTGCTTAAGCTACTAAATTTGTGGCAATTTGTTACAGCATCAATAGGGAACTAATACATCCGGAATGTACTCAGTCAACCTTTTCTTTCCACAATTTTCCTCATTTTGATAAATTTAACCATGTGTAACCTAACTGTAGTTGGAGAGTCACAATTTGACAGGGAATTATCTTAAGGAGAAGCGCTAGAGAATCCCAGCCCCAAGAGCTTATTCTCCCTGATAATAGTGCAGTAATAATATATAGATTAGTACCATAAAGTCAAAGGAACAGGTTTCTAATGGGAAACTAATCATGCTGAACACATATGCTGGAAAAATGTCATGGCATAGAATTGACTTTTGGAATAAACTCCAGTAAAATCTCTGTGGTAGTAGATGAAGAAAAGATGGTCTTAGAAAAGCAAATAGGCTTTCAGAGAAGAATAGTCTGTGTGAACAAGGCAATACCTAAGCTGGCACTAAAAAGTGAGTATAAAATTTGATCCAAATAGATTGAGAATATTCCCTTAAGGAGCGATAGAAGTACCAGAAGATTCAGGGCAGATACATATCTGCTCACAATAAGCCAGGCCAACTTTGAGTGAAACACTTATTTACACATAAGAATGAAATAAGAAAAAGGTTAGGTTATGTCCAACACATTGCAAAAAAAAAGAAGGGAAGGAGAAATGAGGCTGCTTCAAATCTTTGAGACTAACATTCCCCAACAAATTTTCCAGGCAAACTATAGGGAGTTGCTTAATTATGACAGAAATTGTTCAGAAGAAGGTGAATTGTGTATCACGGTGAGTTGGATTTCACAGAAATATAATCTCCTACCCCAAAACAAACATGTTTAGAAATTATGAAGTCTTCATGAAAAATGGTAAAATTTAAATAATCTTTTGTTCTAGAATATTTTCTGATATATATCATAAAATACATAAGCACTTAATTACCCTTTTATTTTTTAAAAAAAGTTCCTTATTTTAAAACTAATTTACTGGCCCATTAAGTAATATAAATACAAACTAAAGACCTAAAATATCACTTGTTTGTGGAGGTGTTATTTAGCATCTTAGAAACTAAGCATTTTTGTGTGTGTGTGGTCTGGTATCATTTTCTATTATATTTAGGCAGAGCATTTTCTCTGAGGATGCTTTGTGTGCCTCTGTGTGTGTGTGTGTGAGAGAGAGAGAGAGGGAGAGAGAGAGAGAGAGACAGTCTGTGAGAATGAGTTTTTGTTTCTAGGTTTTTTCTACTCATATCCTTCAGGAATTAAGACTTATATATATATATATAAAACTATCTGAGGAGGGACTGCAAAGAGAAGGAATTGACATGTGATGGGGAGATGAAAATGAGTGATAGTAAAACACACAAAGAATGTTATTAGAATTTTGACATTGAAGGAATATATAATACATATATTTTTATACATATACTGTGTGCGTGTGTGTGTGTGTATATATATACATATATATGTGTGTGTGTGTGTGTATATATATATATAAAGAGATAGAGAGGAGGCTGGTAAAACCATCTGTCTCTGTGTATTTACACACATACACACACACAGAATTATAAGAACAAGGGCAGTAAAAAAGGAGATGTGTTAATTAAGTGCATCTTCATAATAAAACAGGAGGTGAAAATTTGGATGTTATTATACTTTTTATTACAAAAGCTTTATATCATTTGTGTATCCTTGGTTTTGTTTTCATGTTGATCTTCAAGACAAAATGAACAAGATCTAACCAAGTTAAATGAGGATACCAAACATCCTCCATATCATAATGACCTATTCACACAAGGACATGTTGGCTGCAAAAGGTCAGGGTAGCATTCTGGGTCTGCTAGAAGAAAGAATGGATGGACTGAGGCAAATATTACATGGGAGAGAATAAAAAGTAGTATGAGAGATGTCTATAGGCCCAGAACTAGAAGTGGTACATATCTTTTCTTAATCACTATTGGTCAAACCTTAGTCAAATGCCCCCAACTTGGTGAAAAGTTTGGAAATATGGTTCATGTTTGGTAGCCACTTTCTGGCACAACTCTATTCTTCTCTGCCACAATTTGGACACAACCTGGTGTCCTACAAGGATAGCAAGGAAGTTCTAAGATCTAAATATTAGGTTATGTACCGTTTGCAAAATATTTGAGTCTTCCATCACTTACTTGCTTTTTATTATTCTTTAGCATTCAGTAAGCTGTTAAATCTTTCAGCCTGATATCACAGGTACTTTGGAATGTTGATGGAAGCTGCCACTGGGGTAAGAGTATTAAGGTCAGAGTATAGGTCCCTCTTCCTATCATCTTTCCTGAGTTATTGAGATCATCTTTCTGAAACTTATATTAAATGATCTAACATTCAAACACATTTAATAAAGAGCTGCTACTTTTTCAATTTTGTTTATGAAATTTAGGAAACACTGTTATGACTATATCTGTACAATACAGTTACCACTTTTTTTGTGAAAATAGATGTTATTTGATGTAAAATTCCAATATAGCTACCCATTTTCACTGCAAAATCTACCTCTCCTCTTATTATCCCTTGCTTCTTAGAGAATAAGTATACATCTCCTTTGCTGCCATTGGTCATTGCACTGACATCATCTTTGGGTCAGAATATATCCCTTATTTCTTTTATTATTTGAATTTTTAATCTCTCACTTGTTCATCTCTCAATGAAAATAGTGCCCACAAAGTTGTACAATGGAGTGGCCCTATAACACGACCAGAATTTTAAAAGTTGTGAGCATCTATTTATATGGTGAATCACACTTATGGATTTGCATACGTGAAACCATCCTTGTATCTCTGGGATGAAGCCACTTGAACATAGGGGATTGTTTCTTTCATGTGCAGCTGAATTCAGATTGCTAGGATTTTATTGAAAAATTTAGCATCTATATTCATAAGGGATATTGGTCTGTAGTTTTCTTTTTTATTGTGTCCTTTCCTGGCTTTTGTATCAGGATTGATATTGGCTTTGTAGAACAAGTTGGGGAGAATTTCTTCTTTCTCTAAGTTATGAAATAATTTCTGCAGTATAGGTACCAGTTCTTCTTTGTAGGTCTGGTAAAATTGGGCTGTGAAACCATCTGGTCTGTGACACTTTTTTGTTGGGAGTTTTTTTTATTGCTTCTTCAATTTAATTATTCATATTGAATAATAAATATCATTCAATTCCTGATTGAGCCTAGGCAGGTTGTGTGTTTCCAAGAATCTGTCCATTTCCTCCACATTTTCAAATTTATGTGCATAGATTTTTTATAATATTCAGAGATGATATTTTGTATTTCTGTGGTATCAGTTTTAATATATCCTTTTTCATTTCTGATTGAGCTTATTATTAGGGACCTTTCTTTTCTGTTTCTGGTTAATCTAGTGAGAGGTCTATCGATTTTGTTCATCTATTCAAAGAGCCAACTTTTTGTTTTATTAATCTTCTGTATTTTTTTATTATCAATTTCATTTATTTCTGCTCTGACCTTAGTTATTTATTTTCTTCTACTGTATTTGGGATTGGTTTGCTTTTTCTTTTCCAATTCCTTGAGACAATTCTTTAGATTGTTGATTTGTGATGAAAGCAAAAACAAAACAACATGATCCTCTTAATAGATGCAGAAAAAGCTTTTGACAAAATTCAGTATCCTTCTATGATAAGAACTCTTAAGAAAATAAGTATATAGGGACCATACCTCAATATTATAAAAGCCATATACAACAAACTCACAGCCAACATCATACTGAACAGGAAAAAATACTAAACTGCTTAGAACTGAAACCAGAAAAGGTCGTCCATTGTCATTACTTCTGTTCAACATAGTGCTGGAAGTCCTAGCCAGAGCACTCAGGCAAGAGAAAGAAATCAAGGATATCCAAATGGGAAAAGAAGAGGTCAAACTATTGCTCTGCATTGATGATATGATCTTATATTTAGAAAACCTCAAAGATTCTGCCAAGACACTTTTCGAATTGATAAATAAATTCAGTAAAATCTCAGGTTACAAAATCAATGTGCACAAATCAGTAGCATTCTTGTACACCATCAACAGTCAAGTTTAGAATCAAATCAAAGACTCAATAACTTTCACAATAGCAACAATGAAAATAAAATACTAGGAATATATTTAACAAAGGAAGTGAAAGACCTCTAAGGAGAGAACTATGAAACAATAAGAAGGAAATCACAGAGGATATAAACAAATGGAAAAAACATATGCTCATGGATTGGCAGAATCAATGTTAAAATTTCTATAGTACCCAAAGTGATTTATAGATTCAATGCAATTCTCATTAAAGTTCCAACATCACTTTTTGCAGATCTAGAAAAAATAATTCTATGATTTGTATGGAACCAAAAAAGACCCCAAATACCCAAGTAAACTTAAGCAAAAAGAACAAATCAGGAGGCACACTTTAGCAGACTTCAAGCTGTATTATAAGGTTATAGTAACCCAAACAGCATAGTACGGGCACAAAAATAGAGATCAAGACCAATGGATCAGAACAGAGAACCCATATGTAAAACCATTATTATATTGTCATCTGATCTTTAACAAAGAAGACAAAAATATAGACTGAAGAAAAAAAGCCCTAGTGAATAAATGGTGCCGGGAAAATTGGATAGCCACCTGTAGAAGACTGAACAGTATCTACTCCTATCAGCAGTAACAAAAATTAATTCACAATGAATAACATACTTAAACCTAAGACATGATAGTATAAGAGTTCTATTATAGAAAAAGAGGTCAGAAACACTCTTCCAGATATTGGCTTCGGCAAAGAATTTATGAAGAAGACCCCAAAGGCAATCATAGCAACAACAAATATAAATAAATGGGACATGATTAAATTAAAAAGCTTCTTCATAGCCAAGGAAACAATCAAGAGAGCAAGTAGGCAACCTACTGAATGGGAAAAATATTTGCATGCTATACAACGAGAGTCTACAAAGAACTCAAGTGAATCAGCAAGAAAACATCAAACAACTCCATTAATAAGTGGGTAAAAGACATGAACAGAATATGTTCTCTTAAAAAGAAGATAGACTAATGGCCAATAAGCATATGGAAAATGCTTAATATCTCTAATCATCAAGGAAATGCAAATCAAAATCACAATGAGATGTCACCTAACTCCAGTGAGAATGGCTTTTTTCAAAAAGTCCCAAAACAATAGATGTTGGCGTGGATGCAGAGAGATAGGAACACTCATACACTGCTGGTGGGACTGCAAACTAGTACAACCTCTGTGGAAAGTAATATGGAGATACCTCAAAGAGCTAAAAGTAGAACTACCATTTGATCCAGCAATCCCACTACTGGGCATCTACCCAAAGGAAAAAAAGACATTTTATATAAAAGACACGTGTACTCAAATGTTTATAGCAACACAATTCACAATCACAAAGATGCAGAAACAACCCAAGTGCCTATCACTACATAAGTGGATCAATAAAATGTGATATATGGCTGTATTACTCAGTCATTTAAAAAAATGTGAACTAATATTTTTTGTAACAACCTGGATGGAACTAGAGACAATCATTTTAAATGAAGTATAACAATAATGGATGAACAAAAACCATATGTATTCACTACTAAATTGAAACTTATAGATCAACACTTGTGCACATATGGTAGTAAAATTCCACAGAAATTAAGCAGGTAGGAGGGAGGAGGAGGGGATGGGTAAATTTATACCTAACAGGTACAATGCACAATATATGGGTGATGGACACACTTACAACTTTTACTCAAACCATACAAGAGCAATTCATGTAACCAAAGTGTTTGTACCCCTGTAGTATCCTGAAATTTAAAA
>NW_012150663.1:761974-765739 GCF_000956105.1 Propithecus coquereli | reverse complement strand
CACAATAAAATTTATTTTAAAAAACATTCCTAAGTGTCTATGATAAAAGAGAGGAAAAGCTTTGTTCACAATGCTTTAATCTCTTTGAGGAATTACTGAACAAAATACATGGTAGGGTGGGGACAGGAGGACTGCAGGCAGGATGACTAAAGCAAAGTTGACCTAGGCTCGCCTTAGGTATTTTATTGCTGAGTCAGTCCAATTTATCAGAGAAAGGTACTGTGATGATACTACTATGTGGGCAGATGGACTCTACTCTAGGAGTTTTGCTTTTTCCATTTTGATATTTATTACCTGTTCATGGTGTCAATATGTTGTCTCAGATTTTCTTTATGTTTTACCCAGATCCCAAACTTGTTCCTGTTGTTGGTTTTCATGACAAAAAAGTCTACACACAGAGAAACATTTCATGAATTTTATACTATATTAAATGTTGAAGAGGTCTTGGGGATAGCAAAACAGATAATCTTCTGCAAAAGCTACCTTACTCCCTTTTCCTTCTCTCTCAGTTCATAGAACTTGGATATATTTGTAATACATCTCCTATGCTAAATGCAATTGTCAAGAAATTTATTTTAAATGCAAATGATTCCATCTATAAAAGGATTTCTAAAGAAATATCTTTTTCCCACAAGAATTTAAGTTCTCATCAGGCATGAATTTTTGCTTGTTTTGTTGTTGTTGTTATTTTTTTTGGTTGAATAACCAGGGCCTAGAAAAATGCTTGGAACAATAGCAGTTTCTCAACAATTAATTGTTGACTGAATGAATGAGTGGAATGCCTTGTCTATTGAATATTTTGCCATTTGGGATCATAATCACTTGTCTCTCCTTAATCTTGCTTCTATAGGATGAGAGAATCCTCACCGGGTGCAAGTCAAGTTACAATGTCCATCTTCACTGTAACCAGGTGAGTCAGGAGAGATTCCTGGTCCTTTCACCTGTACAAATACATATGAGTTCCTACCTTACCTACCCCCTCTAATAAACACACAAACACACACACACACACACACACACACACACACATACACATGACCAGGACTAAGTTCAAGGGCGTTCTGTTCATAGGAGAAAGCATGGCTCCTAGGAGGAGGAGGAGGGTGGGTGGGTGGTGGGGACGTGGTAGATTGACTCATGTCTGCATCCACTCCAGATCCTTAAATGAGGCTAATGTTGCTGGTCCCAACCTGAATGCTCGGTCTTGCCTTTCAAGGCTACCGTGTGGTTTCTCATTCTCACTCCTCTTAATTAGAAACCTCACTTGCACTTTCTGTGAACTACCTCTACAATAACTCATGTAGACTTGGATGAATTCTCCAGGCAGTACTTCAGCTTGTCTTACTGTTTGTCTCACTTCAATATTAGTCCTCTTCTTTCTCATTTTCTAATATAAATACTTACTTAACATTGTCATCTTTAGTCTGATACAGTTTTTAGTTTCTGGAAAGATGTAGTATTGTACTTCTCCAGTTGTGACTCTTTTTCTTCACAAATTGCTCCATTTTTTGTTTTTTTTTTTTAATTTTTTTTAGAGTTGGGGATTTTTGTTAATCTATTTTCCAACCTACAGTTTCTAGGATGTAAGAATGGATGGAGAGTTATTTTTCCAGCCATTGTAATGGGATGGGCAAAATGATGTAATGCAAGGATGTGCAATGTTCCAATTGGTCCCCTAGCTACGTCTCCTTCTAAGAGTCACAGCATCTCTGTGTCTTACAAGTAGTATAAGCAACTGGAATCAAGTGAAAATGAGAAGGGAAAATAAGAAGATGAGAAAAGTGGGGAGAGCGGATGTTGGCAGCAGCCATTCACGGATCATTTATAAAGGTAACATTCAGAGGCAGAGAGCTATCCAATATTCAAAACTATAGTAAGACTTGTTTGCAAGTGTTTTGCTTTACCGTAAAATTCTATCCTGCTGCATAGTAGATAGAATTTTACTTTGCTTCCTGAAAATAACCACTTGACATGTAATATAAGTCTTTGCACTTTTCAAATTGTTTTACTACTTGTCTCCAAGATGATTATTTTACAATCCAATATAAATGTAATAATCTGAATAGGAATGTATGGGGCTCCGACAATTTTAGGAACAAGAACTCATAAGGATATCATTTCACTAATATTAATGCTGTAACTCTTTTAGTATTGAAGGTAACAAATCTTTAGTAATAGAAAAATATAAAGCCTCTCATTTTTGTTTACCAAGCAACATTTCATAGAATTTCTTGCCTGTTCCATTACGCATGGAGGAAGTGTTTTATAATGGAAATACTGTACGACAAACCTGAAATCACTAGATTGCCTACATAAGTAACATCAACATGGATTTCCAACCAATAATTCACACTTCTTCATCTTCATTGAACACAGTAGAAATGGGTGCTATATATATAGGCATTACCCAAATAAACTCCTAAATTATAAAGCATCATCTCCAACCACGACTCATGTCATGACATTTTTCCTGTCAGATATGTTGCTGCTTCCTTCGCCATGACAAATGCCGAAAACAAAGCAACAACTCATAAATGAACTCCAGTTTTTAGAAAATATGTGAGTTCAGAAGCAGCAGCTGAGGAGTATTACGAACCTGAAGGAATAAGTTGAAGTACTGAACCAGATACAGATTCAGAGGTAGGGCTGACTTCCCTATGTGCTTAAATCTAAACACTCATGCCCCACTGGGTAGGCCTAGGGCAAATCCATGTCCCTCTGACAGTACTTAAAATGTATACTTCACTTTGATATCCTGACAAGTCCAAAGAATAAGATGATAATAAGGATGCACAAATCTTTAAAATATTCCTTACTCAGTCACCACTTTCCCACAATAGCTATACCCAGTAAAAATGTTAGAGCAATGTAAGATGTTGAAAAATATACACACAAACACACACACACACAAACACATACACACATATATACATAGTTACATTTCAGTGGCAATAAATTGAAATCTAAAGACCTTAGACTTTTATAGGGCTTATTTTACTTTAATAAATTTGACAGTTTGTCTTTTTCATAGCATGTTTGACAGCAAGGAAAAGAAAACCTACTCAAATTAGCATTAGAAAAATGATTTTAACAATGAAAAAAAGATATGACCTATTGGTGCCCACATACAGGAAATGAAGTCTAATATGAGATATAATCAAGTCATAGAGTAACTAGAACTTGTGCTTTGTCCCGGTGTTTTCTCATGTTTGCATGATTTCAATTACCTTCAATCCTGTGCAGACTCGTTTCTTCTTACAATATTCTTAATGTCTACTTCCCATAATACTCCTTTGTATATGACCCTGGCTTCTTAAAATCCTTACCCTGTCCTCGATTTTCTGTAACTCTAGACCTCCAGTGTCTAACATGGTCTACCTTTCATAGACTCAGGAGTATGTTTCCAATTAACAGTAGAGAGAATTATTTGATAGTTGATGACAGCTATTTAAGTTAGCTAAGCCTCAACATTTAGGCTGGGAGTAAAGTTCCTTTATTACCAAGAAATAAAACACAAATTAGACTTTGATCCATCTCTTTTTTTAAAAATTTCTTTTATTTCAACATATTATGGGGGTACAGATGTTTAGGTTACGTATGTTGCCCTTGCCCCCCCCCCAAGTCCGAGTTTCAAATATATCCATCCTTCGGGTGGTGTGCATTGCACTCCTTGTGTATACAAATACCCGTCCCTTCCTCCCTTCCCCCTCCCCCCTGCCCAACATCCAATAAATGTTATTCTTATATGTGCATTTATGTGTTGAT
>NW_012150663.1:760348-761924 GCF_000956105.1 Propithecus coquereli | reverse complement strand
TTAAATATTTAGCAATGTTAAAAAGATAAACTAGTTTTCTTCAACTGGTTTTGAGTTACTCATCTGCAAAGGTGTTTGAATCTATAGGACTGGTCAATCTTTTTACAATGTTAATAAAAGAGGATTTAAACATCAAAGGGAACTTTATATCAAATGTTCTCTAATGTTCTTTCCAACCTTGAGATGATAGAACCTAAGTTTTAGCCATTTATCTGTGAGAGAGGGAAAATAATTTATAATTTGGGCTGAAGGGGTCTTTCTAATACTCCTAGACAACACAGAGGCAGAAATCTTTTTAAATCATTGTAGAATTATTGATACAGATAATAAAAGCAAATAAAAAAACATTAAATAATGGTTTATTCTAGGACTATCAAAATAATGTTATTGTTCTCTAGGTAATTTACCATTTTTTATATGAAGATTTAAGTTTTTAAAGTTCACATCTAATTTAACTGCATTGTACTTTCCAGGGGAATAGGATTAAATATGAGATTTATTTCTACCTATTTAATTCAAATACTTCCTTTACTAAAGGCACATTTATCTGCCCGACACTACTTAGAATTGAGAATACCGTATGATTTAAATTTAATAATGGGATATAGACTCAGTTTTATTAAAGTGTTCTGATTAAATTTTCATACAGAGAAATGTTGAAGAAAATAATTTATAGCTTTGCTAACAAAATGAGTTCATTTCGTTATTTTTTTTGGAAACTTGTACTAAACAAATTAAAGCATTATAGATTTTTTTTCTGTGTTTTATTTTCAAACTTTTGTAAGAAAATACTGGTTTGGGAAGTCATTTTATAATGTCTTCAGAAAGATTATCAATTTCAGTAGTTTGATAAAAAAGAAAAGAAATATGCTATTATATAACTTATAGACAAGGTAATAATAATATTCATATCTATGATTTTAACATTTATACATTAGGATTTTAGTATACCTAAAGTACATGTTACTTAAACTGCCTACATCAGAATTACTTGGAAGCTTTCTTAATAGATCCAATTTTTGGGTTTCAAAATCAGATTTCTGGGAACAGAGACAGAGAATCTGTGTTTAATATAAAGATAAATTCAAGTCTCATGATGAAAACAATAAAAAAAATAAAAATACCTCTTTACAAGCGAACAAATGCTTTTTAATTATTTTGTAGGTCGATGACCTTTTGAGTAAAACCTAAAACCTTGCTTTACTTCCAGAACAACTCTTTTTCTCCTTCAGAAGATTAAATGATCAACTGTGCTGTTTAGTCCACAGGAACTACTTAAAAAATTCTATCATTTGTATGAAGAAAACCAGGCTGAAGCTTATGAAAAGTTTAATATTTGGAAATAATATTTTCACAAGCAAAAAAGTAGTGGGAGAACAAGTTGAAAGATTTAATGTATAACATCAGGACTATAGTTAATAATAGTGCATTATACTCACGATTTTTGCTAAATGAGTAGATTATAACTATCCCTGCCATAGGGTGAAAATGGGTAACTTAATGTGAGATGATGAATATGTTAATTTGTTTCACTGTAGTAACCATTTTACTATATATATATATATATATATGTATG
>NW_012150663.1:726844-751448 GCF_000956105.1 Propithecus coquereli | reverse complement strand
GTTTTTTTGATAGAGGCCAATCTCACCGGGGTTAGGTGATACCTCATTGTGGTTTTGATTTGCATTTCTCTAATGATTAGAGATGTTGAGCATTTTTCTTTAAGTTTAGAGGCTATTAATGAGCTTCACACTTGCACCCTTGACCAAGGGAATATAAGTACATAGCAGAATATTATTTTATCAAATTCTATAAATATTCTTTGAAAAATTATCAGTACAGAGTTAATAAGTAAGCTACAACTCATGTACCAATTAATAAGGAATAATGAGTATAATGTTGAGACAGACTCTAAGGTTTTACATGGGTTCAGTAGTCAAAGGTTCCACGTTAATTAGTGATGTAGACAGCACTGAAGAGTGAGAAAGATGCTTACATGCCACAAGTATGCCATCATAAAAAGGCAATAAACAAGTAACAGAAGGGTGTCAGTCCTTGATACCAACATTTATCAATCTTTTGTATGCTAAGAATCATCTTGTGAGCTCATAAAATATACAAATTACTAATGTCTACTCACAGAGATTATTATTTAGATGATTTTGGGTCAGGATTCATTAATCACCTTTTGTTTCAAGGACCCACCTGAGTCTGATGATAGTAAGCTGATAACCATGTTTTGAAAGCACTGTTCTTTGCAGCATACTTTTTGTTCTTCCTAGAGTGCTAAAAATGCCAATTGACTAGATAGTTCATTGAAATGATATAATGTTCTAACTAATGAAAATGTGAGGAATTAGCTGGATACCCAACCTTTACATGAATTCTTGATGTAAATAAACAAACAAATTTCGTTTCACACAAGTAATTTTCCAGACTGTTTACACAGCCCCATACACAGAGGACTTACAATGACCTCGGGTACTTTTGATGATTTTAAGAGTCAAGTTAGTTTATCTGTACACTCCACCAACTAGACTTAGTTATGTCCTTGGGGATGAACCCAAGTAATTCTAATCACTTTCTCACAAGCAGTCCTCATGTTTTTTCTTTTTTCCAAGTAATCTTCTTTCTTTAACATATCTCTGTATTTGTAGTTTAAATCCCTTTTCCATCTGATTTGTTCAGCAGTTTGCTAATGACAGTGATCTTTGCCCAGGTTTAAATACAGTTTTCCATGTTCTCTGAGGTGTGAGTAAGTGCAGTTTGACCCCCTTTCATTATCCAGTCCCTTTATATTCATTAATGTAAACAGTTCAGCAAAGTCCTAGAGAGATTTCAGTATAGTACACTGGTTAAATATTTAATATTAATACATAGATTGGCTTGAGACCAAACTGAATTTTAATTCTGGCTCTGTACTTAGACAATCTGAAGTTAAACAAGATTATTGCAAATGGATAGATGGTAAAGAATTTTTCAGGAAATGTGTTTAATTCATTTTACTTTTAGAAAAGATACTAAAAAATTACTAGCAAATTTATTAATGAGATTTGAATGAAAAATTCGGTCTTTATGTTTTAAGTAGTTTCCACTGGACGGAAAATTAAAAAAAAAAACAAGTTAGAAATATAATTGTGACTAGTTGGTAAGTTACTATCTATAAAGAGAATCAAGTTCTGTGACCAGATTTCTATGATGCCAAATTGAGCTACTTACAATTAGCACAGCAGTTATGATCTTTTCTTGAGTTAATAGTTCCTCTGCCAAAATGTCCTGCTTGCTTGAATCACACCAACAAACTGGCAGACCTGCCCAGGTACTGCCATTGTCTGCCTGCACACTTCCTGGCAGTCAGAGGCCTGAGGTCCATGCCAAATGAGCCTATCTCCTCTACCCCATCTCATAAACTTCTTTTCTTCCTTATCATTGACTTTGAATTATCTACATATTATACTTAATTCTTATGTCAAAAACTTACATTTGCCTACACTTTATCTATTTGCATCCTCACTGACAGAAAGCTGATTTTGTTCAGAGCCGAATGTACCTGGTAAAGAAAACTGCATTTTCTACCCCCTATACAAATAGGGCTGACTGTAACTATGTCCTGGCTTATGAGCTTTAATGGTAGCTTTTGGTCATAACAATGGGGGTCTCCAAAGGAGATGGGGGGTGAGGAGTCAATTGACATATGTCATTTTTGTCTTTCCTCTTCTTTACTGCCTGAAAAGCAAATGGGATAGTGAGAATTTTATGGCTATCTTATAATCATGAGGTCACTTGGAAGATGGCAGCCTAACAATGGCAGAGCCCATACATGGAAGCAAGTTGGAAATCAATAATGACATTGAATAGCTACATTGGGTCCGGACTACCCAATTGTACATTTTATTATTTGAGGGAAATATGAGTCCCTCACTTATTTTAAGCATTATTTTCTGATTTCTATTACTCAGAGTCTAAGACATTGACTCATTACTCCGAGAGTGATTCAGATAAAAAAGGTTCTGATAATAGTTTCACCAAATCCTGTAATTTTATAATGGAACCCTCTCTGGTATGCAAACTTTTATTTTTTTTAATCAATTACAGAAGGATTCTTACAACAGAAGATATTACCAGTTATTTGAGTTAACAAAAATTTAGAGATAATTAAATCCTAATACAAATATTTTCTACTTGCTTGTGAAACGTATTAGTAAATGATGAAGTGTTGAAGATCTTGAAGAACACAGTAAACAGCAGGCACAACAAAATATCTTTTATACAATTCCTAATCCATGAAGTATTCACATCCCTTAACATTATTTAGGAAAAAAAAAATAACCCTTATCAGTTTTGAGACACTATTGGGACTTTGAGTGAGGCAGCAAATTGGAATTAGGAATTGCCCTGTTTCTTGCAGAAAGTTTAATAATTCTGGATCACACCCACTAACACAGTATTCTACCTTCAGGTCAAAAAATGCCTCCTAGGGAGATACTATTTCTCTGCCTCTCCTCCTTTCAGTTTTCTCCTCTGTGTGCCCCCCTTACCTTCGTTCCCCATTGAAAAACACTGTATCTGAAGTCAAATGTTCTATTGGTTATAACGTACACTATTCAGGTGATGGGTACACTAAAAGCCCAGACTTCACTACTATACAATAAAACTGCACTTGTGGCCCCTAAATTTACTGAAATTTTAAAAAGGAAATTATGAAAGAAAAAGAAAAATACTGGATCAAGTTGAATCTGAGATAATTCTGCCTTGAGGACATACTTATTCTCGTATTTATTTCATCTGTTCTACATTTAAATCTCTATTTCTATTAATTTAAAATATTGAAGTTATGCAAACTTTTTTTTAAATAATGAAATTGTGTCCATTCAGCCCTCTCTTCCCTGATTTCCGTGAAATATATTGGAAGACAAAATCAACATAAATTTTAAAAAGTATATATAAATGAAATAATTAGATAACTATAATGACAACAACAAGAAATTTTAGTCTAGATTCACGATTAACTTGCTGCAAACTTCTTAGCAATTTTATTTATCGATCAAGTCTGTTTAACAATAACGTTAATTTCTACCATATGGTAGCTAATTACAATAAGATGGAATAATGCATGTATGATCATTTTACATAAACACTGGAATAGTGTTATTTCTTTGAAATATGGAAAATTTGCAGTGTCCAGATATTGATGTATTCACAAATATATTTCTTGAGACTTAAAAAATCAGATCATTAGATTCTCAGTTTCAGGGTTATATCAAACAAGCAGTGACAGAAAAAACTGTGAATATATCATACCTTATATTTATAGTTTTATATTTAGTGTGACTTCGGAAGAATCACAGATAATTGTAACTATTCCCTATTAATCACAACTGCCTTTATATTGTTACTACTGAAGTATTTTTGATCTAGTATCTATTTTCAAAATAAAAGTTCTTACCAAATACTTACAAAGCATATAATTTGTGTCAAAAACTCTTTACCAATGTTAAGTAATTCAATATAACTAACAAACAAAAAAAGAGAGATGCTATTACTACTCCATTTCAAAGATGACAAAATTAAGGCAAAAAGAATCTAAAAAACTTATAAAAAGTCATATGGCTATGCTTAATTGGAATCCACATTCTAATTCAGGTAGTTTAACTAAATAGTTTATCTTTTTAATCACTAACAATACCTAGAATGTATATACTTTATATAAAAATTAATTTGATATGTAGTCATTTCATTTTGAATTTTTTTTCCATTTTTTAAAATTTCAGAATATTGAGGGATTACAAATGTTTTGGTTACATGGATTGCTTTTGTACTGCTTGAGTCAAAGTTATAAGTGTGCCCATCACCCAGATAGTGTACATTGTACTGATTTCAACCATCCCCTCCTTCCTGCTTCCACCTGCGTGATTTCCATTGAGTTTTAGTTTCATCTGTGCTCATGAGTGCTGATCAGTTAGTTCCAACTTAATAGAAAGCATATGTAGTGATTATTTTTCCATTGTGGCACTACTTCACTTAGGAGGATGGTCTCTAGTTCCATCCAGATTGTTGCAAAAGGTATTAATTAGTTTTTACCGCTAAGTAGTACTCCATGGTGTACATATACCACATTTTATTAATCCACTCATGAATTGATGGCCCTTAGGTTGATTCCACATCATTGTGATTGTGAATGAAGACAGACTAATGACCAGTAAACCTATGAAAAAATGCTCAACATCACTAATCATCAGAGAAATGTAAATCAAAACCACAATGAGATTTCACCTAAGCCCAATGAGAATGACTTTTATCAAAAAGTCCCCAAATAATAGATGGGTACTGAGAGAAAGGTACACTTATACTCTGTTAGTATGACTGCAAACTGTAATAGTGCAACCTCTATGGAAAACATTATGGAGATTCCTCAAAGAACTAATAGTAGACCTACTATTTTGAATTTTTACTAGGCATTTTAAGTACTAAAAATTGCATATTCTTCAGTTTTGCTGTGTCAAAATATTATACTTCATTTTCTTCACAAGTAAATATCTGAAGTAAAAATATTTAATAGAAGCTCCAATTTGTGAATATCCTATTTGTTTGTCTCTTGCTAGTCGTGGCAATAATGGAATTGGGCATTTTTTTATATATAGTAGGTAGCATTGCAGCAGGAGAGGGTATGACAGAAAGTAAAGATGAAAAATATTAATCAACTATAAAATATCAGCATGTTTATATGCACAAACTGTATAAAATGCCACAGATATTCTGAATGTTTCCCTAATGACTTATGACACAAAAATGGAGGAGGACAAGATGATCTTAGATTGTAAAAATGTTCTGGTAACATTTTAAATAATATATTATTTCATATTTTTATGTAGCCAACATTTAAAGTTATTTTTTATAAAAACTAGTATAGTAAAGTAACATCACTAATAAACTTGATAGCTTCAATGTTCAAGTACAGACAATGTGATGCTACCAGAATTAGCACGTTTCACACCTTCTTACAATAAGTTGCTTTATGAATATAAGTCAAGGGCACAGAATTTATCTTCTTTGTTAAATTAAATTCAGCTAAAATATTTACAATGCTAAAATGAACATTTCCTGTTATACTGAACCATTTTCTTAATATCAATATGCTATCATAAGTATATTTTAATTTCTATAATTAAATTTTTAAATACTATGTCATTTTAACCAGTCTCACTTTGGTAATTTTAAATTAATGTTAATATACCAAATGAAAGTTCCGCCCAGCTTTGGATGTGATTTCTGATAATATCAAGTTGATGAAAATGAACTAACACGCCATTATCTTTTCCAAATAATTTCATCTATTTTTTTTTTTATTTTAGCATATTAAAGGGTACAAATGTTTAGGTTACATTTGCTCTACTTTGCCTCATGCTTTGCCCCACCCGAGTCAGAACTTCAAGTGTGACCATCCCCCAGATGGTGCACTTGGCACCCATTAGGTGTCAATACACCCATCCTCTCCTCCTCCAACCTGCCTGACACCCAATAAATGTTACTATTACATGTGCATGTGTTGATCAGTTAATACCAATTATATGATGTTGTTGTTTATATAGTGTGTGACATATAACTGGTAACAAGAATGATAAGAGATATTTGGAAAATTTTACACAAGGCTATAAAGGTAAAGATAATTATTTGATTATGAAATCTAAGTCTCAAATAAGGACTTAAAATCCCTCCCTGATGCACAGAGTAGAAATAAAAATATATCTGCCGTTACTGCATTACAATATTTCAAACAATTTCCTATTTGTTTAAAAAAACTGGTAAAGATCCTAAAAGATAGTTTATTTCTCATAATGTTAAATACATTTTATAACCATGAATTATTAATTAATATAAAGAATTATAGTTGATCTCAGTTATAAAAAGAAACTTTGAAGCCTTTTTTGTTGCATTTTAAATAAAATAGTTTTTTCAATCACCTTAATTTACTTTTTAAGAAAATTATATTGTCAATAGGAATATAATTTCTTCCCCAAATACCATATTAAGTGTAATTTTATGTGTGTGAATTGGTTGATATGTAATTGGGACATATTAAATAATAATAAAATAAAGAATTTGTTACTGAAGTTAAAATTTCCAAATTTCCAAACTCATATCCTATAGTTATACGCTTGTTGTGTAGTAGTAAGTTGTGGTGATGTCTGAAGTTTTAATAACTTATATGACACAGGCACAGAACAGATACTAGCTTTGAAAACAGAAAAGGACAACCGTAAGTGTGTACACCTACAAAACATCAGAATTTAGTAATTAACAGATGTCTTTGCACTAGTTCTTTACTGTCTGAAGCATTCTTCCTTTGATATCCAAATGACTTACTCCCTTATCTCCTTTAAGTCTTTGCTCAACTATTATCTTATTAGTGTCATTTCTTGACCATCCTATTTAAAATTGCATACATACTTACCGTCTTCCTTATTTTACTTAATATTTATCCACAGCACTTTTTTGTATACAAAATTTTATTGGCACACAACCATGCCCAGGTGTTTAGGTATTGTCTGTGGCTGCTTTGTCACAACAGTGGCAGGTTGTGTAGTTATGATGGAGATCACATGGCCAGCAAAGCCTAAAGAAATATTTACTATTTAGTCCTTTACAGAAAAGTTTGCCAATCCATACCTTAAATAATTAATTCACTTATTTATTATGCTTATTGTTTGTCTCACTTCACTAGATTATAAATTCCATGGAAGCAGAGGTTTTTGTCATTTTTTTTTCCTTTTTATCACTTCTCTATTCCCATTGCCTATTAAAAGGACTTGGAATATAGTAGGCACTTAATAAATATTGATATATAAAGAAGTGGATGAATGAAAAACTGTTGAGCACTTTTTCCATATATTTGGTCTCTTTACTAGTTAACATTTTTTAAAAGACAGTTTAGTATTGCCTAAAAATAGTCACATACAAACAAAAGATAAAAAGGAAACAGTATATGAAATAATCTACAACCAACATTATAAATTGTGGCCAATTGTCCACAATAAAAATAAAAATAAATTGCTGAATGATTTATAACATTTTTAATATTGTAAATACATTATGAATTTAATTTATATCAAAAAGGTATGATCCACTGGCAGAGGGAAAAATTCTAAGTACTTTACCTCTTTCAAAGCAAAATGACAAAGGATATTGCTATTTTGTTTTTAATGTGACCAGAAATGAAAAATGGATTTATGATGTCGAAGAAACCTAGAAGGAAGAAGCTGATTTATTTTAGTGTTTATTGTAGACACAGAAAGTACTGTGAAGAATTGTCAGACTTGAACACAAGATATTAAAAAAGTAGATTTCAAAAGGTCACAAAAAAATATAACATACAATTCCAACAGCCTTTAGGTGTGACTATGGCTTAAAATGAATGTAAAAAAATGTGTCAAGGAAACCCTTATAAAACAATATAAGGCAGTGTCAGTGATGGAGAAAAAAATGCAGCACATAAGAAATTTGAGTAGTTTCCCAAGTCACTGGTTATGTTAAAAGTTTATGCACAGAAATTGTCAAATATTTTCTGTCAGGCAAGTCTGAGATGAACTGAGACTGTAAAAATAATAAAGACTAGAAAAATGCATATTGCAATTGCTAAGAGTACAGAAACATAAAGGGAAGGAATTTTGTCCACTGATAGAAGATGATATAATGCTCTACAATAAAAATAAGAAAAAAAATGCCCACCTTACTGTGGCATATTGGGGTCCCAGGTGCTTGAATACAGATTCTGAGACAGATATTAGCCTGCAAGATATTTGTTTGGGAGCTCTCTTGGGATTAACAAGTGAGAGAACTAAAGAGTTGAGAAAAGGAAGAAATTATTTATAATGCACTAGCAACCAAAAGGGCACCCTTGGGGTGCTCTGTAGCTGTGACGGCGCATCAGAATTGATCCAAGTTGAGATAACCAGGCTATTGTACCTTCCTCTTGGCGGGCTACTGGGTGAGGCCGCTACTGGATATGGTAGTAATGTGGATCATGGCAGGTTTCTCAGCAGAGCCATCAACAAATAGGGCTTAAACGTAAAAATGTCTTCTACAGCACTCAAAATTAGATGTGTCTGTAAGGGAGAGAGTTCATTCTTGAAAGGATATTTGATCGATACAGCATTATGTCAACTATGGGCCACTTAACTTGAATGGGTTCTGGGAGTAGTTCCTCATGAATCTTTCTTGCTGAAGTACTTTGAAGATGAATGGTAATGGTATTAGTTACAGCATTTACTTCTGCAGCTGTTGTCAGTACCACAGCGGTACGGCATCATCTCCATCCTCTTCTATTCATTCTTGATTACCTTCTACTTCTGCGAACTTATTCGGTGTTGTGCACCATACATTAGCCTTGAGGCTTCTAAGATATTGATTATCATGTCCTTCTTAGGTTGAGGTTGCCATACTCTTCTATTTATTCCTGCTGTTAATGTTTTCTATATATTTAATGACTTTTTTCTAGTTAATTTATCCATTGTTGAAAGTGGGATATTGAAGTCACAAACAATTATTATTGATTTCCCTCTATCTACCTTCGATTCTCTGTTAGCCACATAAGTGCACGTATAAGAATAACATCTATTGGATGTAGGGCGGGGGGGAGGGGAGAGGAGGGGACGGGTATATGCATACACAAAGAGTGCGATGCTCACCATCGGAGGGATGGACGCACTTGAAACTCGGACTTGGGCGGGGAGGGGGAGCAAGGGCAGCATACATAACCTAAACATCTGTACCCCCATAATATCCTGAAATAAAAAAAAAAAGAAAATCTATTAAGCAAAGAGGAAAAAAAATCTGTTAGCTTACTATATTTCTGGGCTCTGTTTTAAAATGCATATATTTTTATGATTTCATATCTTCATGATAATAAACACTTTTATCCTTATAATATATTCAAAGAAGATAAAGAAGTCTCTAGCAACATATTTTTAAAAGCCTTGTGTGATAAAATTCATACAGTCATTTCAGCTCCTTTATGCATAGTAGACTCTCAACATAACCAATGAAAGAATCAATGAACTTAAAGATGAGTCATTAAAAATTATTCATACTGAAACACAAAGAGAAAAAAGGAGTAAGAGGAAAAATATGAAAAAAGAAGAAACTTACACAGTATATCTTCTTTCATTCTTTCAGCTTTTCATCTACTTGCACATTGATGGGGATAGAATTTTTGGTTGTTGATTGGCAGAGTTTTGCCCCTACCCCTTTTACTAGTTTATTTATGGTATTTCATTATCTTCTGGTTTATATATTTTCAGACTAGGAGTCTTCTGTGTTTCTCATAATTTTTCTCATTATATAATGTTTCTTTTTCTCTGGCTTTCTTCTTTATCTTTTGTTTGTAGTAGTTTGATACACCTGGGTGATTTGTGTGTGTGTGTAGTAGGGGGACACACTTATTTACACAGTTTGGTTTTCTATGAGATTTTTGGATCAGTGATTGGCTCATTTTTTTTTTTTCCAAAACCAACACATCCCTCTTTAATGACATCTATAATAGCTTGTTTCTGCAAATTTTATACTAATCATTTAATTACTTGCAAAATCAGGTGTACTTGTGCATGGGGAAAAAAGCTAGGCAATCTTAACATCATTGACTTGTTATGGCTTCACAAGCATTGATAATATTTACTTAACATAGCTGCCAATATTCAGCCCCTTATGGAATTAATTGGGGAGCATAAGGCTGAATAATCTGTCACCTCTCACGGGGTGACATGAAAATTTTAATTTGTAACCAATTCCATGAATCCAAAGTCTTTCATATTAGAATAGATTTTTGTGTTCAAAGGGAAATTTTAAAAAGGGCATCAAATAAGCCCTAAATTTTTCCAGTCATGTTTCAAACATCCAAACCCTCTGTTAAAAAAAAGGAAATCAGTTTACCAACTCTTTGATAATTAAAGGATGCACAAGTAAGTATAGTCAATGCTCAGTAGTGAAGAATAGCTCTTCTTCTTTCCCCAAAGAGTTATTTGGAGCCGTTAACGAATTCAAACTGCCTACTCCATGCTTGCGAGTCGCACTTCAAAAGACTCACCCTATAATATTATATCCTGCAAAAATATCTTTCAATATGAAGGAGAAATAAAGACTTTCCAAGACAAAGAAATGCTGAGAGATTTCATCAACATCAGACCTGTCCTACAAGAATTGCTAAAAGGAGTTCTTCAATCTGAAAGAAAAGGATGTTAATGAAAAATAAGAAAGGTATACAACTCACTGATAACAGTAATTACACAAATATAGCATGCTCTATTGCTATTATAGTGGTGTATAAACCACTTGATTATATCTTGAGTAGGAAGAGTAAAACGCAAACCTACCAAAAACAATTACAACAACTTTTTGAGATAGATAGTATAAAAAGGAATGATGGAAACAAATAAAAGTTAAAAAGTGGGGTGGGGAGAGGTTAAAAGGTGGAATTAATGTTAGATTTCTCTTTGCTTGTTTATTTGTTTGTTTGTAAGCAGAGTTGTCATGTGCTTAAAATAATTGGTTATAAAATGTTTCTTGTAAGCCTCATGGTAACTTCAAATTAAAAAACCTACAAAATATACACAAAAAATAGAAAGCAAGAAATTAAAACACACTATCAGAGAAAATCACTTTTAACAAAGGAAGACAGAAAGAAAGAAAGAAGGAGAGAAGCACAAATGAACCAAAAATCAAATAACAACATGTAACAGTAATTACCTATCGATATTAATATTGAATGTGAAAGTACTAAATTCTTCAAATCAAAAGACAGAGTCTCTGAATGGATTAAAGAAAAAGAAAAGAGCCAACTATATGTTATCTACCAGAAACCCACTTCACCCACAAAGATGTACATAGACTCAAAATAAAGAGATAGAAAAAGGTATACCATGCAAATGGAAACCAAAAAAGAGCATGAGTAGTAAGCTATACATCTATTAGATAAAATGGATTTCAAGAGAAAACTGTAAGAAGAGACAGAGAATGTCATTATATAATGATAAAGAGGTTAATTCAGCAAGGGGGCCTAATTATTCTAAATATATATGCACCCAACAGTGAAGCAAGTATATATATATATATATAAAGCAAATGATATCAGAGCTAAAGAGTGAAAGATAGAGCCAAATATACTAATTGTTGGAGACCTCAAAACACCACTTTTAGGATCAGATAGGTCATCTAGATAGAAAATCAACAAAGAAACATTGGACTTAACATGCTCTATATACCAAATTGATCTACTAGATATTTACAGAACATTTCATTCAACAGCTGCAGAATTCACATTTTTCTCCTTGGCTCATGGATTATTCTTAGGGATAGACCATATGTTAGTCCACAAAACAAGTCTTAAAAAATTTTTAAAAATTGAAATCATACCAAGTATTTTCTCTGAACATAATGAAATAAAACTAGACATCAAAAACAAGAGAAACTTTAGAATATGTAAAACATGTAGAAATTAAGCAATATGCTCCTAAGTGACCAGTGGATCAATGAAGAAATTAAGAGGGAAGAAAATTAAAAAATATTCTTAAAACAAATGAAAATAAAAACTCAGTGTATCAAAACCTACGAGATACAGAAAAAGCAGTAATAAGAGGAAAGTTTATAGCAATGAATGCCTCAATCAAAAAAGTAGAAAAGTTTCCAATAAACAACCTAATGATGCATCTTACAGAACTAGAAAAATGAGAGCAAACCAAACTGAAAGTTAGTAGAAGAAAATAAATAATAAAGATCAGAGCATAAATAAATAAAATTCAAAGCAAAAAAAGTCAACAGAAAGTTTTTTTTGTTCTTTAAATCAACAAAATTGATGCACTTTCAAGCAGACTAACACAAAAAGAGAGGAGATCCAAATAAATAAAATCAGAAATGAAAAAGGAGACATTACAATTGATACTGAAGGAATCTGCAGTATCATTAAAGACGACCAAGAGCAAGTAGATACCAAAAAATTGGAAAACCTAGAATAAATAGATAAATTCCTACATGAATACAAGATTGAACCAGGAAGAAATAAAAAACCTGAATAGACCTGTAACAAGTAATAAGATATAAGCAATAATAAAATGTTTCCCATCAAAGAATAGCCCAGGACCTGATGACTTCACTGCTGAATTCCACCAAGCATTCAAAAAAAAAAAAAAAAAAAAGGTACAAATTCTACTTAAACTATTCCAAAAATTGAGGAGGAGGGAATACTCCTAAATTCATTCTACAAAGCCTGTATCACCCTGATACCAAAAGCAGACAAAGACACAATAAGGAAAGAAAACTATAGGCCAATATCTCTGATTAATATAGATGCAAAAATTCTCAACATAATACTAGCAACCCAAATTCAACAACACATTAAAAAGATAATTCATCATGATCAATTGGGATTTATCTCAGTCATTCAAAGATGTTTCAACATACTCAAATCAGTCACTGTGATATATCATATCAACAGAATGAAGGACAAAAATCATATGATAATTTCAATTGATGCCAAAAAAGCATTCCATAAAATTCAACATTCCTTCATCATAAAAACTCTCAAGAAACCAGATGTAGAAGGAGCTTCCTGAAACATGATAAAAGCCATATATGACAGACCCACAACTAGTATAATACTGAATGAGGAAAAATTGAAAGCCCTTCCTCTAAATCTGTAACACGACAAGGGTGCCTACTCTCAACACTGTTATTCAACATAGTAATGGAAGTTCTATGTAGATCAATCAGAAAAGAGAATGAAATAAAGGGCATCCTAACCGGAAAGAAAGAAGTCAAATTATCCTCATATGCACACTACAAGATCTTCTATCTAGAAAAACATAAAGACTCCACAAAAAACCTATTAGAACTCTTAAACAAATTCAGTAAAGTTGAGGGATGCAAAATCAATGTATAAAAAGCAATAGCATTTCTATACGCCAAAAAGAAACAATCTGAAAAAGAAACCGATAAAGTATTCTCATTTACATTAGCTACAAATAAAAAATCTAGCAATAAACTTAACCGAAGGCATGAAAGATGTCTATAAAAAAACTATAAAACATTGATGAAAGAAATTGAAGAGGACACACAAAAAAATGGAAAGATATTCCATGCTTGTGAATTGGAAGTTTCAGTATTGTTAAAATGTCTATACTACCCAGAGCAATTTACAGATTCAATGCAATCCTCATCAAAATACCAATAATGTTCTTCATAGAAATAAAAAAAAAAATCCTAAACTTTATGTGAAACCCAAAAAGAGCTCTAATAACCAATGAAATCTTAAGCAAAAAGAAAAAATCTGGAGGCATCACATTACCCGATTTCAAGTTATAATACAGAGCTTTAGTAACCAAAACAGCATGGCACTGGCATAAAAATAGACACATAGACCAATGGAACAGAATGGAGGACCCAAAAATAAATACATACATCTATAGTTAACTTATCTTTAACAAACGTGCTGAAAACATATAGTGGAGAAAAGACAGTCTTTTCAATAAATGCTGCTGAGAAAAGTGGATATTCATATACAAAAAGAATGAAACTAGACTCTTATCTCTTAGCATATACAAAAATCAAATTAAATGGATTAAAGACCCTTAAATCTAAGACCTGAAAGTAGGAAATTACTAAAATAAAACATTGGGGAAATGCTTTAGGACATTGGTCTGGGCAAGGACTTTTTGAATAATAACCCAAATCACAGGTAACCAAATGAAAATTGGACAAATGGAATCACATCAATCTAAAAAACTTTTGCACAGCAAAGGAATTGATCAACAGAGTAAACAGACAGCCCACAGAATGGGAGAACATATTTGCAAAGTAATCATGTGACAAGGGACTAATAACTAGAATATACAAGGAGCTCTAAAAACTTGATAGGAAAAATTAAATAACCTGATTAAAAAATAGGCAAAGTAACTGAATTGACATTTCTCAAAAGAAGACACACAAATCAACAACAGGTACATGAAAAATTGCTCAGCATCATTTGTCACCAGAGAAATGAAATTCAAAACTACAATGCGATATCATGTCACTCAAATTAAAATGGCTTTTATTAAAAAGCGAGTAATAATGAATGCTAGCGAGGATGTGTAGAAAGGGGAAACGCTGTACATTGTTTGTGGGAATGTAAATTAGTGCAACCACTAGGAAGAACAGTATGGAGGTTCCTAAAAAAGTAAAAATTAGGCTATCATATGCTCCAGCAATCCTACAGCTGGGTATATATCCAAAGAAGTGAAATTCAGTATATCTCAAAGATATCTACACTTGCATGTTTATTACAGCAAATTCACAGCAGCCAAGGTTTGGAATCAACCTAAGTGTCCATCAATGGGTGAATAAATCAAGAGATCGTGGTACATATACACCATGAAATGTTATATAGCCACAAAAAATAATGAAATCCTGCCATTTGGAACAACATTGATGGAACTGGAGAACACTTTTTAAGTGAAATAAGCCAAGCACAGAAAGATAAATCTTGAATGTTCTCATTCATATGTGGGAGCTAAATATTAAAAACAAATGATTTCATGGAGACAGAGAATAGAATGATGGTTAGCAGAGGCTATGAAGGGTAGTGTGGAGGGAGGGATAAAGTAGGGATAATTAATTGGTGCAAAAAGATAGATAGTTTGACAGCATTTATGTGATAGCATAACATAGTGAATATAATCAACAATTAGCTAAGTTATACTTTAAAATAACTAAAAAGGGTGGAATTGGAATGTTCCTAACACAAAGAAATAATAAATGCATGAGGTGATGGATTCCTCAATTACCCTGATTTTATTAATTCACATTGTATGACTATATCAAAACATCACATGTACCCTATAAAGATTATACAACTATAGGTACTTGTAATAACTAAAAATAAAAAAATAAATAAATTTTCTGTCAATTTGAATATCAGTGTCATACCTGTGTGTGGATCTGGTGATTGCTTTGTAACTTTTGAGTAACTTTTTATCCTACCTTTTTTTGTGACTGTTTGTTGTTGTTAAAAGCTGAACATTTGAGGAGGGGAAAATGGATCAGTGGTGACCTCCTCACTCTCAGCTCCCAGATTAGGAGGTGAAGAACTCAGACAGCTACAAGTGGACCGCTCTCCCACTGGAACAGCATCATAAATCTGCAGAGAAGCAGCACTGGACAAGCAGCACTGGAAAAAAAAAAAAAAGGTGAATTGGAGAATCCACCAAAAGCCTGGAGAGTGTGAGATATACAATAGGGAATAGAGCGTGGGACGGCCTCGCCCATCGGCCGGCTGGGGCAGTGGGATCTGACCCACAGGAGGATGACTCGTCCTCCACCCACTTCCACATCTGCTCAGGCGGGGAAGCGCCTGAAGTCAATGTGAAGTTGTGGCACGGGACGACAGGCTGTGTGGAGAAGAGACAAAAACAGGAAACATTTTGAACTCTCCAGAGCTCTGTGCTAGGTCCACACCAGGTGGGAGAAGGACTGGTCTGAGGGCACACTTCCCAGGTCCGCAGGAGGGAGTTTGGAGACAGACACCTCACCTCTGGTGGTCGCCAGGACCAGAACAAAGGAGCCGAATGCCGAAAGGGAGGTTCTGCCCTTGGAAACAGCTGAAGATTTGGCTGGCACAGGGTGGGATAGAGAGTACAGGATCCCCTACTAGACTAATGTGAGACAGTGCATCAAGGAAGCAGTGGGGACAGACTGCCAAACCCAGCACCTACAGTCCCTCGAGCAGTTTCCTTCAGTGCTGGCTTTCTGTGGGTGGGCAGCTGCCATTTTGTGGGTCCATAGCCTAAAAATGACATGGCGCATTGCCTATCTGGGCAGCACTTCTTCTCCATCCCAGCAGGGCAAGCCCAAGCAACAGACTCAGGCAGCGCTCCTGCCCCTGCCCAGCAGAGCAGGACCCGCACTTGAAGGAGGGGAGAAGGAGAGAAGTCGCATTCTCAACATTCCTCCCCCAACCCAGCTGCTTGCCTTTTCATGCCAGTTAGACAAAATCCACCCTTGGAGCAGTGGAGTAATGAGAGAGGCTGCTTTCTGGGCTGAGTCACCCAGTGGCCTCAGGTGGTGCTTCTCCCCCGTTGGCTAGAATTTCCTGCCTACTAGACAAACCCCACCCTTAGAGGGATGGAGTAACGAGAGAAGCCACTTTCTTGGCTGAGGCACAGTGGCCTAAGGCAGCGCCCCTCTCCTAGCCCTGTGATTGACTTCCCCTCCAGCAGGGCAGACCCCGCCCTTGGAGGAGGGAAGAAATAAGAGAAGACGTTTTTCTGGGCTGGTTACGTGTGGCTGTTTCAGGCAACGCCCCTCCCCCAGCCCAGCAGGGCAGACTCCACTCTTGGAGGCAGGGAGGAAGGAGAAAGGTTGCTTTCTTTGTGGGACTGGCAGGAATCTGTGGGACCTTAAAAGTAAGCAAAAGGGGACAGACTGTTGATTCTGTCCTGCGGGTTGGTTTGGATTATCTAATAAGAACATAACACTAGCGCTCACCCTTAGCGCCCAGGCCATTGGCAGCTTTGGGGCTTGTGGTCTGGGAAGGAAAATCCTGGCCAGAGTCCTTAGCAATTGCACCAATTAACACCCCCAACCTGGAGCTGCCTCACAAGTATAGCAAAAGAGCCCTGAATAACATATTAGCAGCTCTCCTCTAGCAGCAGATCAAGCAACCACAGAAGTATACACTCCCAGGCTTGCAGGTACTTGTTTCTCTTCTTAGCCCACATAAAGTGGCAACAGGGCTCAAGTAAGCCTTAGAAGTGACAAGACATTTCCCAAAGACTGGGGATTTGGGGTTTAGAGCCCAATACAAAGGCATTGGAATACCTTAATAATTGACTCTTCCACACAAACTGCAAGTAACAAAAGAAAGGGTAACTCTACAGCCTGACACAATGCCTTCCATCTCAAACTAGTGGAGGGCAGCAGAGTCACACACACAAGAGTGACTCACCACTTAGGAGACTAAGCAAGCAGTCCAAACTCACTAATCTTTGGCAAGAGGTGAAGACAACAGGTCAGAGATAACTCAACAGGTTAAAACACCTCTAAGGCAATAGAGGACCACAGTGCATCTCCCCAGCACTGTCAAGGAACATCACTTTGGGGACTTGGAGATAAGGCCATAAACCAGCCCCAGCACCTCTAGTTCTTGACAAAGTAGCCTGGATGAAAAAGAATCAGCAAAAGAACACAGGAAACATGAAAGATCAGAGAGAAAAGTCACCCCCAAAAGAAAATATTCGTTCTCCATTAAGAGATACCAACTTTCATGATATGATTAAACTGACAGAGGAAAAATCCCAAATATGGATTGTAAGAAAACTCAATGGAATTGAAGAGAAAATAGAAACCCAACATAAGAAGCCACAAGAACAATACAGGAAGTGAATGAAAAATTCTCTAAAGAAACTGAAATAGTATGGAAACACCAGACAGAAATCTTAGAAATGAAGGAGGCATTCAAGGAACTGCAAAACACAGTGGAAAGTCTCAAGAGCAGAATGGATCATGCAGAGGAAGGAATCTCAGAGCTTGAAGATGATGCCTATGTGCTCAATAAATCGGATAAAGAAAAAGAACACAGAAACAAGAGACAACACCAAAACATACAAGAAATCTGGGATTGTGTAAAGAAGGTAAATATAATAATCATTGGCATTCCAGAGAGAGAAGAAGATACACGAGGCTGGAAAACTTATTTTGTGGAATACTGGAGGAAAATATGCCTGGCCTGTCCAGAAATCTAGAAATGCAGATACAGATATGCAGATAAGAAGCATACAGAACTCCTGGGAGACTAAATGTGAAAAGGCAATCACCACGTCATGTAGTTATTAGGCTGACCAAAGTAACCATGAAAGAAGCAATCCTTTGAGCAGTGAGGCAAAATCAGACTAACTTCAGACTTCTCAACTGAAATTTTATAAACCAGAAGGGACTGGGTGCCTATCTTTAATCTTCTAAAACAGAATAATGGCCAACCTAGAATTCTCTACCTGGCAAAACTAAGCTTCATTTATGAGGGAGAAATAAAGATCTTCCCAGAAAAGCAATCACTTTTGGAATTTGGGAATACCAGAACAGCCCTACAGGAAGTACTCAGAACTGCATTACACACTGAACAGCATGATAGACACCTACCAAAGTAAAATCACTCAAGAGTTAAAGTCTAGAACCTGGACTCCACAGTGGCTCAAAGATTAAAACAAAACAACAGGAATTCACCCAACAATTTGAATGAAAATCTACCTCAAATTTCAATCCTCTCAGTAAATGTGAATGGCTTAAATTGTCCTATGAAAAGACATAGACAGGCAAAGTGGATAAAAATCCCCAAGCCTAGTATCTGCTGTCTACAGGAAATGCATCTAATGCACAAAGATGCTTTCAGGCTCAAGGTCAAGGAATAGAAAACAATCTTCCAGGCAAATGGAAGCCAAAAGAAAGCAGGGGTAGCCATACTTATTTCATATAACATAAGCTTAAAAATAGCAAAAGTAAGAAAGGACAAAGACAGCCACTATGTAATGGTGAAAGGGAAGCTCCAACAAGAAGACTTAACAATTATTAATATTTATGCACCCAACTCAGGAACACCCAGATACAAAAAGCAAACCCTGTCTTATCTAAATAGCATGATAAACAATAATGCCACAGTCGCTGGGGACTTCAACACCCCGCTAATTGAACTGGACAGATCTTCCAAAGAGAAAATAAGTGAAGAAAGAATGGACTTAAACAGAGCTCTAGAACAAAAGGATCTGAAAGACCTCTACAGAACATTCCACCCAAATAAAGTCAAATATACATTCTTCTAATCAGCTCATGGAACTTTCTACAAAATGAATCACATACTAGGCCACAAATTAGACCTGAACAAATTCAAAAACTTAGAAATTATATTGTATATCTTCTCAGATCACAGTTGTATAAAATTAGAGTCCAATTCCAACAGAAATACTCACCACTTCACAAAGTCATGGAAATTAAACAATGTATTATTGAATAACTTTTGAGTCAAGGAGGAAATACAGAGGGAAATCAAAAAATTCTTCAAACTAAATGATGATAGGGACACAAGTTATAAAAATCTGTGGGATACAGCAAAAGCATTCCTGAGAGGAAAACTAGTAGCATTAAATGCTCACATTCAAAAAACAGAAAACTCAAAAATCAACAAACTAATAAACAGTCTCAAAGAATTGGAAAAGGAAGATCAAATCAATTCCAAACCTAGCAGAAGAAAAAAAATAACTAGATCAGAGCACAACTAAATGAAATTGAGACTAAAAGAACAGTACAGTAGATCAACAAACCCAAAACTGGTTTTTCAAAAAGATAAACAAAATTGAAAGCCCTCTTGCTAGATTGACAAGAACTAGAAGGGAAAGGACTCTAATAAAATCAATTAGAAATGAAAAAGGAGAGGTCACAACAGACACCATGGAAATACAAAACATTATCTTTGAACACAATAAAAACCTATATGCCCCCAAACTACATAATGTGGAGGAAATATAAAAATTCCTGGAAACATACAACCTCCCTAAGTTCACCCAGGAGGAAATAGAATTCCTGAACAGACCAATATCTAGCACAAAAATTGGAGCAGCAATTAAAAACCTTCCAAAAAGGAAAAGTCCCAGAGAAGATGGCTACACTTCCAAGTTTTACCAAACATACAAAGAAGAACTCATACCTATACTGCAGAAATTATTCCACAACATTGAGAAAGATGGTATCCTCCCTAACTCATTCTATGAAGCCAATATTACCTTGATACCAAAGCCAGGAAATGACACGACAAAAAAAGAAAACTACAGAGAGGGAGGAGCCAAGATGGCGGACGAGAAAAGTTGCCAGTCAGAGTGTCTCTGCAAAAAAGACAAATTTTAGAAGAAAGAGAAAAAAATAAACTAGCAGAGAAACATAGATCAGGTGAGGGTCAGAAGGAAGGGTTCCTGAAACTACAGGAGACTCCATGGGAAGATGTTGTGGAGGAGAACTGGAAGGAGAAAGGTCTCAAGAGGCTTGGAGAGCAGCAACAAGGGTAGGTGGAGCGGTTAACTTTCCCCTCTCTTGCATCTCGCACTGTTGGTGGGCTCCTGAGTGGTTGGAGAGACCTGCGAACACCAGCCCACAGATGGCTGCCGCCAGTGAGAAGTGGCCTCTTGCGCACAGGGCGCCGGGTTCCCAGCCCCCTCTGGGCACCTCCCCAGGTGCAGACCCGAGCCTATTGGCAGACACCATACTACTCCATTCTCTCCTTCCTCCTCCCTACCCGTGGATGCCCAGAGAGACAATTTAGCCATCACAGGGAGGAATCTCCAAGGAATGGGACCTTTCCTTTTGGGGCCATACAGCAGACTGAGGGATACTCAGACTGCGAGCTCCCTACCTGCCAGCCCTCTCAGGTGCTGCTTGCCTGGGAACTCCAGGAAAGCGGGACAAATCCCGACGTGGAGTGAAATTGATCTAGCTTGGGCACCCTGTAGGTGATTCAAGATCAGCACCCCTCCCCCTGGCAGCATCAGGGATTGATCTCCAGGGCCCAGGGGACAGGCCTACAGACCAGATCCCATACACCCAGGTGAGGATCACACTGCCCCGGGGCACAGAACAGAGATGTGTGGAAGAGCCTACTGAGGAGTGTGTGCCGTCAGGGGCAGATCAGCATGCCTGAGCAGTAGCCCTCCTCCCAAAAGAGGGTTGTGCACCCAGCTCAGGCTACAATCCTGGGTAGGGAAGCTCCCGGCCCACTTCACAGCCAGGGGAGATCCATTGGCCTGAGGTTCCCCTTACTGGCAGAGGCCTGGGAGAGGACTTGGAGAGTGGGAGAGTGGAGGGGAGCGAGACCTGCTCCAGAGTGTGGGTCTTGGACAGCCCCAACCTAGAAGCCCAGACTTTCAGCTGAGTGGAGCCATTTCAGCCCTTCTGGGCAACTTTGCACAGAAACAAAGAGCAGACCTTTGACCCCTGCTAACAGCAGTTGTGGAGCCTGAGGGCAGGCTTACCCAACCCAGCCCCACACAGACTCACTCCTGGTCCTGCCCCCACTGAGATGGAGAATAAGGACAGCTCAGGTTACTGTCCAGGGTAGGGAACCTCCCGGCCCACGTCACAGCCAGGGGAGATCCATTGACCTGAGTTCCCACTTGCTGGTAGAGGCCTGGGAGAGGCCAAGGAGAGGGGAGAGTGGAGGGAAGTGAGACCTGCTTCAGAGTGTGGGTCTTGGATAGCCCCACCCCCGAAGCCCAGCTTTTCAGCTGAGTGGACCCATTTCAGCCCCTCCCAGCAGCTCTGCACAGAAACAAAGAGTAGACCTTTGACCCAGTTAACAGCAGTTGTGGAGCCTGAGGGCACGCTTACCCAACCCAGCCCCACCCAGACTAACTCCTCACACTGAGGTGGAGAATAAGGACACACCTGGAAATCCCAGGGCCCCAGCCACCACCTGAGGCACAAGAGGGCCTCTCTAGAGGAATAAGAGCTAGCTACAAAGCCCAAAAACAGCACTGCAGCTCGTTCCCCCTGCAAGTGCCACCTACTGACAGGGAGGTCATCCTGCACACCCTTTTACTGCATCTACTGATTCAGCATAAAGGGTGTCATTGAATCTCACCCACAAACACCACCTACTGGCTCAGAGACTAAACAGGGCGTGTCATTATCAAATCAAAGTCTAAAGGCAAGAAGGAACAACTGATCCAGATGGGAAGGAACCAGCAAAAGAACTCTGGAAGGATGAAGACTCAAACGGAAAACACACCCCCAAAGAGGAACAACAGCTCCCCAGCAATGAACATTAACCAAATTCAGAACAGTAAAATGACAGAAGAAGAATTTCAAACATGGATTGTAAGAAAACTGAATGATACACAAGAAAAAATGGATGACCAACACAAAGAAACCACAAAAAAAAATCCAGGACTTGGAAGAAAGATTCACTAAACAAATCGAAATAATATAGAAAAATCAAACCAATCTCCTGGAAATAAAGGACTTATACAGGGAACTACAAAACACCATGGAAAGCCTCAAGAACAGGGTAGATCAAACAGAAGAAAGAATCTCAGAAATTGAAGACAACTCCTTCCAATTAAATAAGTCAGTCATAGAAATCGAGCAGAAAATTAAGAGAAAAGAAATAAGCCTATAAGAAATGTGGGATTATGTGAAAAAACCGAACCTGAGGGTGATAGGGGTTCTGGAAGGTGAAGAAGAAAACACTCAAGGGCTAGATAAGCTATTTGAAGAATTAATAGAGGAGAATTTTCCAGGCCTTGCTAAAAATCTAGATATACAGGTACAAGAAGCTCAACGGACACCAGGGAGATTCAATGCAAATAGGAAGACACCATGTCACGCTGTCATCAGATTGACCATAATAGCCACTAAAAAGGCCCTTCTACGAGCTGTAAGGCGAAAGAAACAAGTAACATGCAAAGGAAAGCCCATCAGAATTACTCCAGATTTCTCAACTGAAACCCTACAAGCAAGAACAGACTGGGGCCCCATTCTCACTCTTCTGAAACAGAATAATGCCCTGCCTAGAATCTTGTACCCTGCAAAATTAAGTTTCATATATGAAGGAGAAATAAAGACATTCTCAGATAAGCAAAGACTGAGGGAATTCACCAAGACAAGACCAGCCCTCCAAGAAGTACTCAGAACAGAATTACACAAGGATCAGCACAATAAACACTCTCGAATGTGAAACCTCTCAAAGATCAAAGGCTAGATTCTACAATAGCTCAAGACAAAAAATAAAGCAACAGAATGCAACCAAACAGAATGAACAGTAATTCACCCCATTTATTGGTTCTCTCAATAAATGTGAATGGTTTGAACTTCCCTCTCAAGAGATATAGACTGGACGAATGGATAAAAAAAAACAAGCCAAGCATCTGCTGTTTCCAAGAAACACATCTAACCTGCAAGGATGCATTTAGACTCAAAGTAAAGGGGTGGAAAACAATATTTCAAGCAAATGGAGGCCAAAAGAAGGCTGGTGTGGCAGTGTTGATCTCAGACAACCTGTTTTTAAATCAACAAAAGTAATGAAAGACAAAGGGGGTCACTGTATAATGGCGAAGGGTACAGTTCAACAAGAAGACATAACAATTCTAAATATGCACCCAACTTAGGTGCACCCAGATTCATAAAGCAAATTCTACTTGATCTAAACAAATTAATAGACAGCAACACCATAATAGTCGGAGACTTCAACACCCCACTGACAGCACAGGACAGATCCTCCAAACAAAAAATTAACAAAGAAATAATGGACTTAAACTGAACTCTAGAACAAAGGGGCTTGACTAACATTTACAGGACACTCTACCCAAAAACCACTGAATACACGTTCTTCTCATCAGCTCATGGGACATTCTCTAAGATTCACCATATTCTAGGACACAAAGCATGTCTCAAAAAATTAAAAAAAATAGAAATCTTACCATGCATCTTCTCAGATCACAGTGGAATAAAAACAGAAATAACCCCAACAGAAACTCTCATCTCTACACAAAGTCATGGAAATTAAACAACTTTTTGCTGAATGATTCCTTCATAAAAGAGGAAGTAAAGATGGAAATCAAAAGATTCTTTGAACTAAATGACAAAGGAGACACAAGTTATCAAAATCTGTGGGACACAGCCAAAGCAGTCCTGAGAGGAAAGTTTATTTCCAAAAATGCCGATATCCGAAAGTCAAAAAGATCACAAATAGACAACCTAATGAATCAACTCAAAGAAGTGGAAAAAGAAGAACAGACTGACCCCATACCCAGCAGAAGAAGGGAAATTAGTAAGATCAAATCAGAACTAAATGAAATTGACAACAGGGAAACTATACGGAAGATTAATGAAAGAGAAATTTGGTTCTTTGAAAAAATAAACAAAATTGACACACCTTTGGGTAAACTAACGAAAAACAGAAAAGAAAAATCCCTGATAAGCTCCATCAGGAACAAAAAAGGAGAAGTTACAACTGATGCCATGGAGATTCAAGATATAATTTATGAATATTACTAAACTTTTATGCACACAACCTGGAAAATGTGGAGGAAATGGACAAATTTTTAGAAACACACAGCCTCCCTAGGCTCAACCAGGAAGAAATAGAATTCCTGAACAGACCAATATCAAGGACTGAAATTGAAGCACCAATAAAAAACATTCCAAAAAAGAAAAGTCCCGGACCAGATG
>NW_012150663.1:723199-726264 GCF_000956105.1 Propithecus coquereli | reverse complement strand
ATTGAGAAAACCCCATGGATTCAACCAAGAGGCTCCTGGAATTGATAAATGAATTCAGTAAAGTCTCAGGATACAAAATCAATACACACAAATCAGAGGCATTCGTATATGCCAATAACAGTCAAGCCAAAATTGAAATAAAAAACATAGTACCTTTTACAATAACCTCAAAGAAAATTAAATATCTAAGAATATATTTTCTGCATCTATTGACAGAAGAATCATCGCATATATGTGAGAGACATATATAGAGAGAACTATGGAACACTAAGAAAAGAAATTGTAGAAGATGCAAACAGATGGAAAAATCTACTTTGCTAATGGATTGGGAGAATCAACATTGTTAAAATATCCATACTACCTAAAGTGATCTACTATCAAAGTACCCTCTCAATCCCTATCAAAGTACCATCATCATCCTTTACATATCTAGAAAAAATAATTTGAGTCTTTGTTTGGAACCAGAGAAGACCTTATATAGCCAAAGCAATGTTAAGCGAAAAGAACAAACTGGGAGGTATCAATCTACCAGACTTTAAGCTGTATTACAAGGCTATAGAATCTAAAACAGCATGGTACTGACACAAGAACAAAGATATAGACCCTTGGAACAGGACTGAGAATCCAGAGATGAAACAATCTGCATATTGTCATCTAATCTTTGACAAAGCAGACAAAAATATACACTGAGGAAAAGAATCTCTTTTCAATAAATGGTGCTGGGAAAACTGGATAACTACATGCAGAAGATTGAAACTGGATCCCCACCTCTCACCTCTTACAAAAATCAATTCACAGCGGATAACAGGCTTAAAGCTAAGGCATGACATCATAAGAATCCTACAAGAAAATGTAGGGAAGACTCTTTCAGACATCAGCCTAGGCAAAGAATTTATGAAGAAGAACCCCAAAGCAATCACAGCAACAACAAAAGTAAATAAATGGGACCTGATCAAATTAAAAAGCTTTTGCACTGCCAAGTAAACTATCATTAGAGTGAATAGACAGCCTACAAAACAGGAGAAAATATTTTCTCTCTACACATCTAGTAAAGGGCTGATAACAAGAGTCTATCTAGAACTCAAAAAAATCAACAAGAAAAAATTGAACAATCCCATTAATAAATGGGCAAAGGACATGAACAGAAACTTTTCAAAAGAAGACAGAATAATGGCCAGAAAACATATAAAAAAAGGCTCAACATCTCTAATCATTATGGAAATGCAAATGAAAACCACAATGAGATATAACCTAAACCCAGTGAGATTGACCTTTATCAAAAAATCCCAAAACAACAACTGCTGTCAATGATGTGGAGAGATAGGAACACTCTTACACTGCTGGTGGGACTGCAAATTAGTGCAACCTTTCTGTGGAAAAGAGTTTGGAGATATCTCAAAGAGCTAAAAATAGAAATATCATTTGATCCAGCAATAGCACTATTAGATATCTATCAAAAGGAACAAAATACATTCTATAATAAAGACATTTGCACCCGAATGTTTATGGCAGCACAATTCACTATTGCAAGGATGTGGAAACAATCCAAGTGCCCATCAATCCATGAGTGGATTAATAAAATATGGTATATGTATACAACGGAATACTACTCAATTACAAAAAACGACAGTGATCTAGCACATTTTATATTTTCCTTCATGGAGCTTGAGCCCATACTTCGAAGTGAGGTATCACAAGAATGGAAGAATAGGCACCACATGTACTTGCCATCAAATTGGCACTGACTGATCAACACTAAGGTGCTCACATGGTAGTAATATTCTTTGGGGGCTCAGGGGTTGATTGTGGGTAAACTCACAAAGGACGCAGTGAGCATTGTAGGGGGGAAAGGGCACACCTCAAATCATGGTTTGGGTGTGGCAAAGTCATAACATGCAACCAAAATGTTTGTACCCCTATAACATCCTGAAATAAAAAAAAAAAAGCTGAACATTTTGTGTAGAACCTTAGAGACCGAAGTAAACACCTTTACTCCTGAAAATGGGCACAGTTTTTTATGTAGTACACCTTTAATGCAGGGTATTAAGTTAATCTCATCAGGAGCTGGGTTGTGCAGGTTTGAGATTTGTTTTTGGTTTGTTTGTTTTTTGGTTGCCATGGTTACCCTCAGTGAACCGCAGGTTTCAATTTCTTATGTGTTTGAGGAGCAGATTGATTTTTTTAAAGCAATGTCTATAAAAGTGTAACATTCAGGTCTTTCATTTGTCCTTGGCTCATGAAGGGTCCTTTTCATTCTCCTGTTCCTTTTCTATTCTTCTTCCAGGAGTAATCTACTATTGCTTGTCATTTAAAGCCTGCTAACTTGGCAGTGAGGAAGGTCAATGGAGTTCATTGTCTGTTGTTCAGATTAAGCCATAGTCTTATGACTACGTTCCTGGCTCTCAGAAAGGTAGCCTTATTTTCCCTCAGCATCCAAAGACCGTAGTTGTGGACAGAGTGTATATACTGCCCTTCTTTCTACGAGGAGCAGTTTTCTTTCCCTTTTTCCTGTTCTCCCAGATCTAATGGGTTTCTAATGCCCTAAGGACAGCCATGATTTGTGCCCTTACATTCACAGATTAACACTTTTGTTTCACAGTGGAGATAGAGGAGAAAGATCTGGGTGGAATTTTTTGTACTTTTTGCACAGCTACTATTCCTCAACTGCAGGTTGTACTCCAATGAAAAGCTCTTTTTGATCTTTTCTGTAAGTGTCCAGTAAAGTTTGTGGAGAAAGAGCCTGAAAAAGAGTATGAACTTCCCCAAGCTTGCAAAAGGATATGAACTTATACTTCTGCCAGCTCACATAAAACTTTTACTAGTTTTGCAAATTTTTCATATTATTGCTTCTTACTAATGTCCACTGGCTTCTAATCCTGATGAGCAAGTACTCACATCTACTTTCTCCCAACAAAAATAATTTATCCTTGGATTTTGTCTAGTTTGTTGTTCTGTATTCTCTGGTATGCAATGAGTTTAAAAAGAAATTTTGAATGTGAAATTAATTTGATTTTTTAAATTTTAAAGTGAGAATCATTCCCTTTTCAGTTATCTACAATCAGAAG
>NW_012150663.1:713555-723149 GCF_000956105.1 Propithecus coquereli | reverse complement strand
ATTTAGGTCTTCATTGTTTCTTATCCCTCTAACTTGAACCCCTAGCCAATCCATTCTGTGCTCTAGTGCAGCCTAACCTGCTTATAGTTTAGCCATAGCTAGTTTAGTTTTTAATTAGTAAATAATTATTCTCATTTTCCCCAGATTATTAATAGAATTTAGCAATAGCCACTCAATTCCATTGTCCTTATAGCCACTATTTCCATGCTATTGTTTGTTTGTTTATTTGTTTGTTTGTTTCTTTCACAAAGTTTCACTCTGTAACCCTGGGTATAGTGCAGTGTCATCATAATAACTCACTGCAACCTCAAACTCCTGGGCTTAAGCTTTCCTCCTGTCTCAGCCTTCTGAGTAACTGGGACTACAGGCATGCACCACAATGCCTGGCTAATTTTTCTATTTTTGGTAGAGACAGGGCCTCCTTCTTGTTTAGGCTGGTCTTTAACTCCTGAGCTCAAGCAGTCCTCCCGCCTTGGCCTCCCAGAGTGCTAGGATTACAGGTGCAAGCCACCGCACCTGCCCTATTGTAGTTTTTATCCAAACATAAGTGAATATGTTTCCTCCACAAATGTATTATATGGTCTTACCACCAGTAAACGTTTTGTAAATTCCATAGCTACCTTTTGTCAGTAACCATCTATGCTTCACCCACCTCCAGTGATAAGTTCCTCTTTGTCTTTGTTGTCAAGGCAGCAAGTGATCCAACTCCAAAATTTCATTTAAAATTTTCTTTGTTGAATAATTTCTGTCTGTAACACACTCAAGTTGGGCTCCAAAGGAAGCAGAATATGAGGCATAGCTGAGCATAGAGAACACTTACGGGGAGTGCGGTTGGAATTAATATACTTGGAATGGAGGGAAAGGAAGGAGGATTAGGAATATATAGAAATTGAGCTTAATTCAGTTGTACCAAAGGCCTCAGGTGACCCCACAGGGATTTCTGCAACTAAGAGGGCACTTCAGAGTTGTCCTCAATTGGGAAGAGAGCCTCCCTACTCCTGTGTTGTTGGACCTTGTAGGGGTCTGCCCACAGAAGGAGCCATTACATTGAGTAAAGGAGTTTTCTTCAACTGAACCAATCCTCAAAGGGAGCTATCAGCTAGGTTTGTTAGCTGGCAAAACCCCCAACGGGGGTCATAATGCCTTCATTCCATAACAAGAGATCTGGGTGGCATATCCCAGTATCCACCACATTTAGTTTTTACTTATCTTTTTTCTGTCATATAAAAGTATCTTCAAAATTCATAGTCATGATTATTATTAAATATCAGAAAATTAAAATATTCCCATTTCTGATTCTACTGACTAGTCGGAGAGAAAGAGAAGTAAGTAGACAATAAACATACTGTAGTGTCAACATCTATAATATCACTTACTTGTCACCTTTCTCTTCTAGAAAGTGCTCCTGCCTCCCCTTGCCTTAGAAATAAGAGCACCTGTGTCAATATAACTTAAATGTTTGTTCCAAGAAATCCTCACCCAGGAAGTGAGGATTGGGAACTAATAAATAGCTTTACTATTTGCTTGAGGAAATTATTGCTACAAAAGTATCTGAGAAAACTATTTGCTCACATCTGAGCAAACAACTGTCAGACATTTTTCACAACTGGAGAAATGGCTCACTTATCAGGACAATAGTTCAAGCTCAACTTACCTCAGGATCTTCACTTTACTATGTCCACTCATCCTATTGTGTAAAAACCTTTTTCAATTCTAAAAAGTTCCCCACCTCAAAAGAGTCATGTTAAGGCAAGCTGGGACTTTAAAATTCTATTAATATGAATATGCTTCATTAACTTCCCCTCTCTGAGAGAATACTAAAACTGTGTCCAAGTAGTGTTCTGTATCGTTGCAGCAAATTGAGATTAAGCAACAATTAGATTTGCTTAATCTCCAGAATTTTCTGGTGGTCTGTGTGATTATTCATCCTGGAGATCACCCCAAGAACCTTCTAAGATCTTCTTGCTGGCATGGTTTAAAACCTTCTATTCAGAAATAGTACATTCTCCTGAGGCCTTATAATATCCTGTTTGGGGACTTTCTCTGACCACAATAGTAAGTTATGCCTCACATTTGTTTTGAGCTCTGATTACTGTTTGTCTATGTTAGAATTTGTCAATCTAAGACCTACAGGCTTAAGTGTTCACTTATATCTAGGGCCTTTTTCTTGCTACAACAGAATAAGATAGTCAGGAGAGAGACAATATGCTTCTTATAGCTGGGGATATTTGCTGTCTACTCCTTTAGAGACAAGATTACTATCCTAATGTTGTTTTGATCCTAATGACTGGGTTTATCTCCCACAAATTGGGAATGCTCTCTTTCCAATCATTTAATTATATGCTCATGAATTGAAAACTCTTCTCTATGGTAAAAACATATCAGTAACAACATTATGTTTGTCTTTGTTTTTCTCTATGTTTGTCTTTGCCATTTTTCATTTTGAGTTTTTAAGAGGGAATTCATAGGGCAGAGTGGACATAGATCCAGTAAGTCTGTCCCTCAAGATAGCTACATGGATTCATAAAGTAATAAGGTCTTATCATGTACAAATCTTTATAGAGTAAACTTTGCCTTGGTCAAATTTCAAATTACTATGAAGAGTTTCTTATGTCTTGTATTTGTTTATTTGTTTTTCTGTTTGTCTAGATCAGGAATCACCAAACTATGACCTGTAGGCCACACCTGTTCAGTTATGTGCCTGGCTGTGAATTTATTTATTTGGTTGCTTGCCTTCACCACCAGGACTTTCAATGCATGGCAGCTGGCGATGGGTGGTCTTTGGTCAGGTTCTGGAGACTTTTGGTTTTACAAGCACCTTTCTCACCAAATGTTGCAGTTCTGTAACACTCTTATCAGTCTCTGAGTCAAACACAGCTTTCTTCATGTTTTAATTCATATAGAGTCAAACACAGCTCTCTTCATGTTTTAATTCATATATTTGTCTCTCTGTCATAATTTTACCAAGGACAGTTTGGAAGTGCACTAGCAAGTTCAGAGATATTTTGACCTGAAATGATTATTCAAAATTTAGAACACAAAGAAAAGAACACCCACAGGAAAGGAAATCCTCTTTCTTATCTGTCTAAAGTAGTAACATAGGAAAATTTTTCTTTGTTTCCATATTTTAGAGTTTAATAATCTGTCACACTTTGATCTGAATGCTTTTATTCCTTATTTTCTTATATATTTTATTATTTCCTGTTTACCAGATTAAACTTCTAGACTGTGAACTGATATCTAGTAACTGTGATATCTGTAGGGCCTTTATCATTAGTATTGCTCTTTGCATCCATGGTGACTTCTTGGTAAGAGTGTAATATTAGCCTAAAATTAGCTAATGATTTTTCTAAAATATGCAATCAAATTGACTGTTGGGTTTATTCTTTTTTTGTTTTGGGTGAACCCAGCTCCTTTTGATGCCACTTGAATAGATCATTTTTTTTTTTTTTTTTCCTTCTGGGATAATTGCCCTCAGTCACTAAGCAACTCTTAGGTGGTAAAATCCACAAGAGGCCAGAAATCTCTAACCCATTATAATGTCATACTTAAAATGAGAAGTTCCTATACCAGCATTAAAACACCAGCCTTTGTAATCAAATGTTTGTGGAATTAGAACATAAACAAGGAATAAGGAAAAAAATATTAAATACATAGGAGCAGTCTCTTTTTTGTGGAGCTTGAGAAAAGATTCATTATATGTGAAACTTCTATTCACATCTACCCCTATGTCCACCTGGTGGTCCATCTCTTTTATAAACGTAACTATCTGGTATTTGATTACTTTTGTTAAATAGCACCAAAACAGACAATATTTTTTCAGCAAATCATAGGGGAATTTCAGTCAAAACAGATAACTGGGTGGACCAAAGTGACTTCCCTGGGAAGTGGATTATATGAAATAGAGCTGGTATTGAAAAACTAGTTTGGAAGCTGGTGCAATAATTGAAACTGAAAGTTATGGAGTTTTGTACTAAAATTTTGAACTAAATATTGACAAAATAAGTAAATAAGCAGATGGAAGAACCAGCATGACTTGACAATTTCTTGATTTTTAGATTTCTAACTAAATAGAAAACACCTAGTACTTTATGTGGGATTCAGTTTTCAAACTAACTTTCTTTTTTTCATGAATCAATACTGGATGACTGAAGAGGTTGTCAGAGTGGTTCTCTTCACACTGTAACTCAAGTCCCTTGGCTGACAGAGATTTTTTGATCTTGAAAATTAAACACATTTCTAAGGTTCTTCATTGGGATAAGGGAGGTTTCAAGCACCATTCTTACCACTCAGAAGTGGAAAAGAGCATAGAGAAACAGTCACAGGAAGAATTTACAGGTCATTCTTGAGAAGGCCATGTATTATTATTACTCACTTTGCATTGGCTAGAACTCAGTCCCAAAAAAGGAGAATAAATATTTTTGTAAGTACAAAGTAGTCTCTTCCAAAGTCATTAAAAAATTCTGTCTTGGAATTTTCTGGAATCACAGATAAGCACTCTATTTAGTGTTATAACTCTAAATATAGGAAATATTGAAATACAACCCCTCAAAAATATTTTGAACTTGAAGTTAATTCCTGTATATATTTTAGGATAGATTTTAAAAAGACAGTTTGTGAATTGTATAAAGAAAGTAATGACTACTAAGTGAAATGGGGATTTTTTAATGAAAAGTCAGGCAACACTGAAATTTTTATATCATTTTGATAAGTTTTCTATCTTCACATTACCTTAAACAGTATATATTTAGGTTTCAGCTAACATTTAATATGGGAAAAAAAGTTGAATTAGCAATGGGGTGAGAACTATGCCCGGGACCTTGGAATTAGACACAAATAATGAAAGGGCAAACCTCAGCAGCAGATATGATAAAGTCTCATCAGGCATACATGCCTATAAATGAAGATGGGGCACGTCTTCAAAGGAATGTAACATGAAGTATAAGGCAGCAGTCCAGGCAAATAGTAGGTCAGTGAAAAGGTCTAAGATCAGGCTGTAAGGATCTAAGGACAGGGGCACGGGTTGAATGTACCAGGTCTCAGGACTTCAATATTCCTGGTAAGAGTAGGAACAAATCACACTCCTATCCTATAGTACCAGTAGTATTGCATAGTATCTGAGGTATTGGAGAACTCCATAAAAGGTCTTTCTCACAGTGAACCAAACCCTACTTCTCAGGCCAAGAAAGGCTTTGATTCTCTCTCTCTCTTTCTCTCTCCCCCTCTCTCTTTTTTTTTTTTTTCCCTTTGATACAGGTTCTTTATTCCTTGGATAATTGGAATTATTCACACGATCCTTTGTAATCCTGCTCTACCATGAAGGGCTTCAGAGCAGGACCCAAACTCCTTAAATTATTTTCATTTTAGTGGCTGCTGAGGTATACCACTTAGATCATTAATCTTGACTGACTGAGGTGCTCATTCCTTAACTTCTGAGATCATTGGCAGCTGATAGCTCAAAATTGAGTCTCTTGGAAAATTGCTCTCTGTCAAAGACAGATGCCACACCCAAAATCACAAGCTCTCCTTTGGGTCAGACCATACCCCATAGATAGTCATTGTTAGAGTCTTAAGCCTTGTCCGCTTGCCTCAAAGGCCGAGCATCTCTAATGAGCCATCTTAGTCTCAGAATTACAGTGTGATTGGCTGAAGCATTTGTTGCCACTGGATTATAACTCAACACATACCTTTTTCTTATTCTACTTCCTTCACAACTGTGGATCCCAGAGTAGTTCCTAATACGTGACGAACATAGCAATACCCATCTCAGTGTCTGTTACACAAGAAATGTGACTTAAATCACTGTCCTTGCCAATGACAAAAACCAAATCCTTTAGTTTTAAAAGGTTTTCCTCTTAATCTGTGTGGAGGGAAAAAAAGGAAAAAGCATGAGATTTACAAAGATTTCAATATTTTACTCTTAATTTGTATTAATAATCATAGTATTTCAGAGGTTTGCTTTTGTTGAGTTCATAGCACATGCTACACATTCTATTTACTCATATAAAAATAGAAAGGAATTTAATTCTACCCAGACTTTAAGTCTTAGTTTCTTAAACTGGTTGTCAAGTCATCACAGGTACCATAGCAAAGTCACAGGAGATACTTTGCTATATTTCATAAGTTTGAAAAAACACAAGTATGTTCTATATCTCTTGGATACTATGTGAATTATTGGCTTGAAAGAGTTCATAGTTTCAACTTTTGAATGTATTATATTCCTTTCAATGATGTCACATCTTTGCAAATCTAGATTTCTGCAGTTGTGCTAAAAAATCAAGTATCTGGTGAAAATCAATGTGGAATAGGAAATTAGTGAGGCAGTGTCCAGTGTGAATATGAGGCTTGAGAGGGCATGGTATTCAAAAGTCACACACGTCACAGTAGTAATGGTGGTTATTTAAGAATTAAATTAAAAAAGTATTTTTTTCAATTTATGTGTATTATTTTTTCACATGATTATTACATTGTTAGAATATTAATATTACTAAGTGGTTTGGACCTAAAACTTTCAGCCATTTATTTTGGCCTGGGAGCTCTCTAACCTACACAAACATGCAATCATATTCTTCCTAGTATCTGCTGACCATTACTGGTGAAAGTCCGAAATATTTTGATGATTTGACTCATGTGGTCTTTGATCATTTTTGAAAATGACAGTTTAAACTCTCATTATTACATATGTTTTCCTTTATTTCTTTTTTTTTTCATTTTTCCTTTCTTTTCCTCCTCTCCCCTCCCCTTCCTTTCTCTTCCCTTTCCCTTTAGTAGTATATATGTAGTCGAAGTTATTCCGTTTACTAAGAGTTACAAAAGAAACTGTGAGGGAAATGATGTGCAGAATCAAATTTAAAAATGAAATTATCTTTTTTTGTTTTGTTTTGTTCAGATTTTCACAGGGTAGATTAACTTTTTCTTTAGCCATTAGTGTACTTTAAACCTGAAAATTTCTATAGTGGGTCAAAGAAAGTCTGAAATATGTGTACTTTTTAAAGAATATATGCATATATGTTATATATTAATAGTCTACTTGGGCTGGCATAACAAAAGACTACTAACTGACATAAATAACAGAAATATAATTTCTCTCAATTGTGGAGGCTAAAAGTCCATGATCAAGGTGACAGTTGATTTGGTTTCTGATGAGGGCTCTCTTCCTCGCTTGTAAATGGCTGCCTTTTAGATGGAACCTCACATGGCCTTTCCTCAGTGCAATGTGAGCAAGATTTCGATTGTCTCTTCTCATAAGGACACTAATCCTATGGGACCAGTGCCTCACCCTTATGTCCTCATTTAACCTTAATTACTTCCTTAGAGGATCCGTCTCCAAATACATCCACACTGGGAGGTAGGGATTCAAAATATATAATTTTTTTGGAAAAAAAATTAATTTTTTTAAATCCATAACACTGATCTCATTTGATTTAGGCAGCAACTGAAACAGTCAACTAGCAAAGTTCAAGGTTTAGCAAGAATTTGATATACTGTAAAAAGCAAACACCAGTACCTTGAGTTCTAATTGATGGCAATGAGAGAAAGGTAAAAGCAATCTACCGTACTTCACCCTGTAACTATCCTGTTTGCCCACAGCAAGAGCATTAAGAAAAACATAAGAAAATTTTTAAAATAACCTGGGAAAAATAAAGGTAAATAATTTAAAGCTACACACTTAGAAATTGCTTCAATCTGATCACAATTACTAAAAGACTATCAATATTATTGTTCCATCTGTAGAAATCATATTCTCCTTGAGTCAGCATTGAACACACAAGTAATATGGATAATAATATTACCTAAAAAATAGGGTCCGTGTCTGAACTCATGAACACATTGCTTCATTTAAAGATTTTTGAATGTTTCACAGGGGTCATATCAGGAGACTGAAATCATTTACTATCTTAAGAAACTTGCTAAGGCAATTCAAAAATTATTCGTTGGCACAGAAATCAAAACCAATGAGAAGATATACTTGAAAACTTTTATCATTGCTCTCACTGTGTCAAAAAGATTCCCCAGAAGACTAACTGAAGCAGAAAAGATTTATTGCTCGTGTTTTTCAACATGAGGACGTGTAAACATTGTATGTAATTAGAGAATTTCAAATTTAAACAACAAGATACTAATACAAATCTTTTAGAATGGCTAAAATCCAAAACAATGACAACACCAAATGCTAGCTAAAATGAGTAGCAACAGGAACTCTCTTACATTGTTAGGGGAAATGCAAAATGCACAGCCACTTTGCAAGTCAGTTTGGCAGTTTCTTACAAAACTAAACATACTCTTACCACATAATCCAGCAATCACACTTCTGGGTATTTATTACAATAAGTTGAAACTTCTGTCCACACAGATATCTGCACAAGAATGTTTATAGCAGTTTTATTCACAGTTGCCAAAACTTACAAGCAACAAAGATATCCTATGTAAGTGTATTGACAAGCAAATTGTGGAACATCATGACAATGAACTATTACAGCACCAAAAAGAAGTGAGCTCTCATGCCAGAAGAAGAAATGAAGTAATTTTAAATGCATGCTGCTAAGTGAAAGAAGCCAATCTGAAAAGGCTTCATGTTGTATGATTCCAACTACATGACATTCTGGAAAAGGCAAAACTGTGGAGGCAGTAAAAATGTCAACTCCATAATTGCCAGTTGTTTGAGGGGGAGAGAGGAATGAATAGGCAAAATACAGAGGAATTTTGGAACAATGAAACTTTTCTGTATGATACTATGAGAGGGCACGTATATCATTATACATTTGTCAAAACCCAAAAAATGGACAACACAACGAGGGTTCCATAGTGTACACTATAGATTTTGGGGTGATAATGATGTGTCAGCGTTGGTTAATGTGTTGTAATAAAGGTACCATACCAGTGAAGAGTGGGGGTGCAAGCAGTGAGGAAGGAGAGGAAATGTGGAAACTCTCTGTACTTTCTGCTAAATTTTGCCGTGAACCTAAGACTGCTCTAAAAATAAACTCAATGAAAACAATAAAGTCAGGGGAAGATAAATTTTGTAGATGCACATGTCATTGAAGTGTAAGTATGACTAAAAAAGTAAATCTTTAGGAAAGAATTATAATTTCATGTATCCTTTGATCACCTGACACAGCTGATGTGTACTATGTCTGGTTCTGTATATTATAATTACACCTTAGGAGGTGAAGTAAAAAGTTGAATTTCTATCAAGGAAATGGAAATGTTTTATTGTCTTTTTCCCTTTCCTTTAATTTTTTGTTCATTTCTTCCTTCCTTTCCTTTTTTCCACTTCTTTCATATTCAAAGAATTTTAAGCAGTATGTATATAAATTTTGTGTCTACCTCACATCAGATTGCTGCATACTATCTAGTGTTTCAAACTTGTATTAGCTTAACAGAGAATAATAACCTTGGTTGCAGGGACCTCTCTGAGTCCATGGGTAGGCATCATGGCATAGATTACACTTTTGTAATTGTATTTTAATTTACATGCATATCTACTTTCTCTAGATAGAGAGTCCATATATTTTGTCAATTTATCAAAGAAATCTGGAAAACAAAATTGACTAAAAATATATGGTTTGTTGTTCCCAATGATTTTATTATATT
>NW_012150663.1:696978-712920 GCF_000956105.1 Propithecus coquereli | reverse complement strand
TTAATAATTGAAAAATTTATGAATTCCTCTAGCATGGTGCTATGTCTATCTCTCTTTATGTTCATTTAATAAAATAGAATTGTGTGTCATAAAAAGTTTTATTAAATGCCTCTTGTTCAGCCAAGTTTCTAAACGTACTTAGACAATAATCTCTACAGAAATTACCAGCAGTACAGACTATCAGGGCTGCCTCGTAACCTGCTAATTTCAAAAGACATATCACTCAAGTGAAAGCATTCTATTGTATTCTAAATCAAAGTGGCCAGGAATGTATGGGGACATTTAATAAGCTCAAAAAAGGCCTACGTTTTAACTCATTATAACCATAAAAATGGAAAAGAATATTTCTACTGCTGTTTGCCAACTGTTCTCATCTTGCAATTTTCAACCATCTGAAATTATTAAAAATGAAGAAAGAAATTTCTGTGGATTTCTAACCTCTGAAAATTAAAATGATATCTAAGGTTTTACATTCTATTGAGCATTTTACCTTAGTTTTTCAATAATTGATCAGAAGGCCATTTCAGCTGATATATTAGCATAAAGTTGAAACATGAATTTGTGATATTCTGTTTTGTCTATTTCATTTACTGGTTGTATTGTCATATACAGACCAGTTAACCTTGTTTGCCTCTCGAATAAAACTTTTAAAGTAGCATTTGTGGGGCAAATTGGGGTATTTTGCTTCAGCATCTAAAAAAGAACACTTTACACTATGTCAAAAGTTGTGGCAGATAAAAGGATTTTATAAATATTTTTAATTTATTTGCTAAGATAAGAAAGAATGAAAAATAAGAGCCTGCAAGATTGTGGGAAAGTGTTTGGCTTTTATATGTTTTACCTCTATACAAAATTGCCTTTTTTCATAAATAATATGTGTGAAGATGCTGCACATCTTTATTTTCATAATATCTATGTAAGCATGTCTTTTTGAAAATAATCTTCAAATATTTTAAATCTAGTTTGTTGTATTATTAGACTAAAAATAAAACATGGGAAGACAAGGGCTTCAGAAACATGGCAATTAAATTTGATTCTTATCTTCAAAATAAAATTCACGGTCATTATAGAGCTTGGAAGGCATAAAGTAAGTCATAAATAATTATGAAACAAAGTATCTGCACTCAGGAACAAAATGTAGTAACAGAGAGTAAAAGAAAATATTTAAGTTAAAAATATTAATAATAAAAAGTTAAAAAAATTGCACAAGCCAATATGCAATTAATTAACCAATGAAAATCTCAGGTAATAATTCAGAGTGGTAATTTATAACTCAAGACACTACATAGTTCTAAAATGATTTGTTGGAACGTAGTTGGACTTGAATTAGGCCTTGAAAGATCTGCAGGGTTTGGAAGATGAAATTGAATGGCAATGACATGACAAGCAAGAGTACTTAAAAGAGCAGAGGTGCAAAGTTAGAAGAGTGCAAGATATTTTGAGAATGCAAAAAAAAAGATATTAATTAAATCAGAGGTTCAATGAGGGAGTAGTAGAGTTACAGTTTAAAAGATACCATGGGGCAAAATGTTAGTGTTTTGCATAATTCACTAATAGTTTTTTTTTTCCAGTTTGTATATATTCATGGATTAACTAGCTTAGACATGACATTGGAAAGAACCAATAATAATTGAAATTTTTTGAGTGACATGGTGAAAAATAATTATTGCATTAAGACAATTTTTTAAAAAAATTAGTCACATAGGAAGAATCGAGTCATATATTGTTTTTTTCTGTATTTTGAATCTTATTGATTGTTATTCTCTACACATGTGGTGAAGCAATTTATTTTTGAACATCATCTACCAGCCAGAAGTTGATAAGTTTCAGATTCTGTGAATCTAGCCTGAGAATATATAATTAATTGATAAAAACCCAGCACAAACATGACAGGGTTAATTAATTAACATGATAATTTTTACTTCATCTTGTTACAGACATTTTCTTAAACCACTATAAAAAATAAATTTGAATTCAAATTCTCAGTCCATTGTCCGGGCTACAGAGCAAAATTGGTTAGTCTGTGGAGGTAATTCAAATAAAATATAAATGATAATGTTCGTTAGATCTGTGGTATGATTGGGGAATATAGATTTGAAATATATTATGGAGACAAAGAGGGCAGAATTTTGGATTAAATAGATCCAAAATAGTGGGAAAATAGGAAAGGGATGCGTTAGAGATGAACCCAAGTATTGTAATTTGAATACCAGATTGAATGATTGTGCCACCAAATAAGAGGTCAATTATTGAAGGGAGAATAGTTTTAGGATACATGATGATAAATACTTTTTGCATATGTTGCACTTAGAGAGAATTGTGGTATGGAGAAAACTCTCGGAAGCTTCCACAGTTAAGAGATGATTGTTAGAGGAAGCCATGAAGGAGACTGAGAAAGAAAGGTTAGAAAGTTACGAGGAGAACCAGTAGAGCACAGCTCTCAGGCAAGCCAAAGGAGAAGTGTTTCCAAGAGGAGTGAGTGATCAATGATGTCGAATGTGACAGAGACGCCCCATAATGTAAAGCCTGCCAAAAAAAATGAAGCATTCTAGTAAAATCTTAATTTAATGAGGCCCTTAGGTACAGTTTATAGGAATTTGGTGAATGTTTTTCTTGGAGAAAAAAAAATTCTTGATTTATATTCATTACAATGCACTGCAAGGATAGGATGCTCTATTTATTTTAATAAATTGTCTCTAGAGCACATTGAACTTCCCAGTTAATTAAATAATACCATAATTTATTTCTATTTATGTTTTAGTATTTTCCCTAGTGGCATATGAAACATCCTTAATATCTTGGATCAGAATGTATAGTGTACTTTTGGAACTACGTTAACTCTTTCCTCTTTGTTCAATGCATTGAAGGCATTGGTATAATCTACATACACAGGCAAATCAGCCTCATTCATCTGTGTGATCAGGGAAACAATTTTACACTAATTGTAGAAATAATCTCCTAATGCAGCCAGTTCTCTTAATGTGTAAATTACTTCTTGTAAGAATTGAATCATTTTTGAGTCAACACCAATGTTTGCAGATTGTGATTAGTTACTGACACAGACCAAGTTTACATAACAACCACAAAAAAAAAACATTAAAAAGGAAATAATAGTGGGGTTTGAATTTACACAGACTCATAAACATGTATAAATGCACCTATACATACACACAGAGAAATAATGAGAATGTCAGGTAACAATTTTATCCTATTTATCCTGTTCTCTTCTATAACCAAGTTGCTTTGTTCATTAGCTGATTGAATAGTAAATGACAAATCGATTAACAAATATTCATCGATTGTGTACTATGATTCAACACTATTCTAAACTATGGGGATATAACAGGAAATATAACATATATTTTCCTTCTCGTCATGAGACTTATAATTTGTAGGGGTTAAGAATGATAAACAGAATAAGCGAATAACAATATTAGTAAGTGATGTGAAGAAATGAAAACAAATGGCTTTGATAGAAAGTGACGGGTTTATAGTGTTAAACATACCTTGGATCATATTTTTTGATCTCCCATCAACCATCTGTTCTCTTACTCCATCTCAGCCCCAGGCGTTTTGTATACAGCCGCCTTGCCCCATGCAAACACTGGTCACCGGGGAAGATGATTCCATTGAGAGCTTCAACATGAGTCTTACTTAGCTACACTCAATGAAAGCACACATACTACTGGTGATCTTGGTGGTCATATGATCTATGTTTGTCCAATCAAATGGAAAGAAAGGACTAAATTTCATGGATGAGTGAAAGGTCGAAAGATATTTTTGTCTTACACATGATAACATGAATAAGAAAGCATTTTACTGCTAGTCATACTATAGACAGAAAGAAAACAAGCCTTAGGATGAAGCTAGCTGGTGAATGACAGATTAATAAAATGAGACAGAAGGAATAGTGTACTAAATTGAAATCTAGGCCCAAAGAAGTCTTGACTGTTTCTTCTTGCCATCTTATGCTTTTGCCATCACCGTGAAAAGAGTATTCTTAGGCTGGAAGGAGGATAAGAGATGTGTGGAGCAGAGTTGAACTGACTAGACAAAACAAGGTGGCCTTCAGGCTTGTGAGCTAAATAAAGGCTAGTTTATTGAGATTCTCTGGTTGGCTATTTTTCTTTTCTATTCTTTTTAAGACAAGAGTCTTGCTCTGTTACCAGGGCTAGAGTGTCATGGCATCATCATAGCTCATTGCAACTCAAACTTCTGGGCTCAAGCAATCTTTCAGCTTCCAGAGTAGCTAGGACTACAGGTGCATGCCGCTATGCCCAGCTAATTTTTATCTATTTTTTTTATTTTTGATAGATAAGGGGTCTTGCTATTGCACAGGCTGATCTAAAACCCCTGGCCTCAAGCTCTCCTCCCAACTTGACCTTGAAAATTTGTTGATTCTTTATGCAGCGTTATTTGGGCTACGGTTAAATGATATACATCTCACATACCAGGCCACAATGGTAAGTTAAGATATGAGCAACAGACCCGAAGTAGGCAAATCTGAGTCTTTCCAAGGCATTTTATATACTAAAACATAGAAAAATAAAATAGTCTTTCATCATCTAGTATCACTACAATGTATGGATAAAAAGCAGACCTGTATATTTTCATGGTCCTTAGCACAAAGAGAAAAGCACCCATAGTAGTAAAAAATGGTGTTGACACAAAGGGATAGGCAGAGCTAAACATGAAAAAAGAGACAGTTCTAACAATACTTGTGTCCCTGGAGTCTGTTATTGTTAATACTATGTCCACGCTCTTTTTCTGCAGTGGAAAAGCCTGAGCAATATTGCCAGAGACACACTCTAGAAGGTGAAATTGGTTGCATTAAGGCATTCAGAGGGGCAAGACCCTGAGCTAGAAAGACATGTTTTCCCTGCCCCACCACGGAACTCAAATCGATGACTGCACAGGCTTAATCTCTCCCCTTTTCCTTTATACTATTTCAATTATGTTTTATTTCTAGCACTTTACAGCAACTAGAATAATATTTGTTTATATATAATATGGAACTCAAATTTTATTTTTATCCATGTACGTAGACAATTGTCCTAACACAATTTGTTAAATAGTTTTTTTATGGCTTTGAAATGGCAACCTTGTTATATATTAAATGTCATATATGCTTAGGTCTGTTTTGTTTTGCAATTGTCTGCTTTATTTATCCCTTTTCTCTGCCTTCAACTGATACCAATTGTTTTAACTATTGTATTTCTTACTTGATATATATGTTTATACATATTTATTCAAATACTTATATCTGATATGACTATTTACCCATCATTCTTTTTTTTTCAGTTTTGAATATTCTTAACATTTTCTCTTCTAGCTGGATTTTAGAGTCAGCTTGACAAGTTCTTTAAAATGTTCTCTGTGTTGAATTTATAAATTACTATGGGGAAAGGATGCTGTTACAATGTTAAATTTTCCCATCCAGGCCTATAGCTATTCTCTCTATTTCTTCAGTTCCTCTTTTATTTTCTTTGGTAGAGCCTCACAGATTTATTCATGTCATTCTCACACATTATTTCTTAAAAGGATGTATATTTAGAAGACTTAGCAGAAAAACGTGTGGTTATTGAATTTCATCTGCTACTCTTTGTGAGTTGTGGTAGCGTACTAGAAAAATGCAACAGGCTTCAACTTGAGGAGTCCATTTGAAAGCAAAAATGCAAGCGTGAGAAAGAGAGTTAAATCGCTTTTCTAATAAAGGTTCTTTATGCCTCTAGTCAATGCTTCTAGACAGCTGACAAGTGGGCAGACAAGAAATGGTGATATTTGGGAAAGCCAGAGGGTTGTAGGAAAACCTAGTTCTTTCAAACTTATTCTTAAAACTTCCCCTTGTTAATTACACTCCCAATAAAGAAAATCCACTTGGTAGTATCCTGGGGGGCAGAAATCCAGTTACTAGTTTCTCCAAGAGAGTGTGCTGTTTCATGTTGGTCTAAGGTAGAGGCCAAGGCAGAAGCTGTTGCTCTGAGAGTTGTATGTTCAGTTGGAAAAATGAAAACCACAAGTTCAGTGTCCAGACTCAGGCATCACTTCCTTACCAAGAAGTTTAATACTGACTCTGTGGCACTGGAGTTCCCCAGGTTGAAAATGGCAGATGACCATTTAGGGTCTTAAGGGGCTGGCATTGATAAACCCCAATTCTGTCAAAAAGGGGGCCCAATAGTTCTCAACATTTAAAGCATCCCCTGGGTGCTTAAAACAAGCCCAGTAGAAAATAGGCATCCAAATTGTAGCACTTTCAAAGTAAGAATCTGCTGCTTTGTATTCTATCATGTGGACAGTTCATAAAAGAACATCCCAGCTAGTAAAACCAAGATAAAATAGACACATTAGTCTAAGGCTCCATCCATCTCCAGGAATACAATTTATAAAATGGACTTGCTCTCACTGGCAGGCAGCCTCCCAGTGTATGGAGTATTCTTCTTGCTGGTGCCCATTATATATTGCTTCTCACTTCTCCATTTCATAGATAAAAATTTCATTGTGATTACAATTCCATTTTGTTGTGGGGTAAACAATTTTTGTTAATTTTGTTATGTATTAAATAGTTTCCCATGTCAAAAGAAAGCAAAGATTATGGATCCAAAGATGGAATGCTGGAAAAAAGTTTTACTGTTAAGTAGAAAACCCAGGTCGGGCTATGTGAGATGAGAGTGTAGGATGAAAAGAAAGTATATACTTTAAAAACAGAAGACAACAATCTGTCCCATATTTAGAAAACGAATCTCAAAATTGTGCTGATTAGCTGGCAATATATGGACCAAATTCTGAGCACTGGATAAATTTTTGTTTGATTATTACTTTGCAAGGAAATGGGCTTTGTGGCTTAAATAAAGTGACCGATTCAAGTTTCTAAAACTCTACTTGCCATTTTAAAAAGAGTAAAATTGCACTCATATCAGTAGACTAGGCAGCCAAGTCAAGATTCATTAGCTAGATCACAAAGCGACACACCCAAATCTGACAGAACAAAAGGCTTTTCACCCACAAGTTCTCTACTTAGGGCTATATACGGAAGCTAAGCATGAATGTATCCTTTGGGGAGAATAGGAAAATATTTGTAGTTTTATCTGGGATTGTTATTTTATGTGAGATGCCAGGATACTTTTTGAAAATGTACAAAAACTCTATTTATGGAATTAAATTCCAAAAGGACAACTAGAGAGCTACTATTAATAATTTTTGTTTCTTTGTTTACTTGCTTGCTTATTTGTTTCTGTGGGTTTTACCTCTAGGCCTCACTTCCACTTTTTCTTTCAGTAATAGCATCTGCCTTCTGAACACAAGGGATTGTAAGTAATCTAGAATGGTAAAATCGTATTTTTAAAATTCTCTAAGACGATTAGGCTGAAAAGATCATATGCCTAATCACTCTCTGAGATTTTTATGTAGTGAATCTATTCATTTATTCACCAAACATTTTTGAATGTCCACTATATTATAGATAATGTTCTTGGTGTACTAGATACACAATTGTGACTAAAAAAGGTAAAGAAAATTCCCACCTTCATGGAGTCCATATTTTTGTGGGAAGATGTAGATACAATTAAGATAAGTGTGTGTATGTATGTGTGTGTGTGTGTGTGTGTGTGTGTGTGTGTATAGAGAGAGAGAGAGAGAGAGAGAAAGAGAGGGAAACGGAGAGAGAAGTATTATGAAATAAATTAATCATAAAACAAGGTAAGAGATTCTGAAAAGGAATAGAGAATTTCAAATTTAAAGGAAATTCCTGTCATACAGCAAATGTGAAATATGAGCAAAACCTTGAAAAGGACAAGAAATTTTTTGGATATTTGAATCTGGGTGAAATAACTCACTCTTCCTTAGTATTTAATGTCAAGAACTGTGATATCCGATATTTTGCTGTATTTGCAAGCTAATGAGTTAGCCTGCCACAGTTTTATGGACACTAGTAGAAGATACAAGATTCCTGGGTAAGAGATAAATGACAGTACTACTCACAACAACAATAGTGGCCAGAGTATCATCATTTTTGCATGCTTTCTCAAAGTCCCAATTCCCATATGGTGACAAGAGAACCAGATTATATCTGTAAACTAGTAGCTGCATTATAGGAGAGGAACTTCGACCTTAGGGAAAAAAAAATATTTTATAATGACAATGAGTGAGTATGCTTTATCTTTGTTCTAGAGGGAGACATTGTCTCCATCTCTCAAAACTTTTCATTAAACAAACATCCTAATAAAGATTGTCTAGGAAAAAAGGTCATCAGTACCTCACTTTGTAAGACATGTAAAGACACCAGATCCATACTTTTAACTAACTTTAAGGTGCAAAACAATACAATCTCCTCTTTTACTTAACTAGCTGAAGCAGTTTGCCTTACGCTTTCAAATGAATTATCTCTGACAAATATATATGAGGTTGCATGTTTACATATGTGTATATGTTTAAACTTTTTTAACATAGCCTTGTGATGTTCCATTATTTCCTTATGATGTATCACTGGATATTTTTTCTATCACTCTACAAATAGCCAATTGGGTTATTATGTGAATTGTCACTACTGCTTATTAAAACCTCCCCAATCCATATTTTTTGTTGTGTATCCTAACATCAGGTTTTTTAGGAAAGTTTTGGTAATTGTGCAATGTATGCCTTACTTATTGCTTTTATCGTGTTTTAGGTGACTCCAAGTCCTACGGAACTAGCAATTTCAAATTATAGTGAACTCTGCTTACATACAGGAAATTGAAATTGATCATAGAATTTTAGCAAATAGGAGCTCTCATATATTTTCCAAAGAGCAATATTGAGAAATGTTTTCTTTTAATTTTTTGTGAGTACTTAAAATGTCAACTTGAAGGAGAGTGAAGACACAGGATCTTCAAAGCCAGTTATTTCCTGGTCTTCATATTGAAGGTTTATGGACATCAATCCTGGGGGATATGCTAAGGACATATGCTACATTATCTAAGCCAAACATAAAGGTTAAAATCCCAACTGTTCAACTTACAAGACTTATGACCTGAGAAAGTTTATTTAACTTCTCTGTTTCTCCATTTCCTCATCTATGAAAAAGGGATATGATATTTTCTGCCTCTAATGATTACTGTAAGGAATACATAAGTTTTTTTTTCCTGTAAGTCAGAACAGAGCTTGGCACACAGAAATAATGTAATAAAAGTTTTTGTTATATTAATAATTATTGTATTTTATTTCATTCCTTTGTGACTACATATATATATCTATAAGATGGTTGGCTACAGTTAATCTGTAACTTATGGATGCTGAAGTTTTCCTCTGGAAACAGTTAAGTATCCTGTATGGAAATCAAAACACTCTTCACTTTATTTGAACTGGACTAAACCCAGATAAGTACACTGGCCTGGGTACTGAGTTGACTTTAGTGGGTTAAGTCATAAAACAGGGAATTCATTTGGAAATTGAGTCTTTACTGAACTCAAAGTAAACACATGAATATTGCTCTGTGTCGCTGTTTTATATCGGGTATTTTTATGTAGAATTATTAGTATTCCAGAGAGGACTTTTCTGTGTGCAAACAGCTTTATTTCTGTTGCAAAGATAACAGCCCTATAATGGGCAGGTTAGTGTAGATCTGTACTGAGGGCATGATGCTGTGATTCTGGTGGCTTGTTAAGATCAGTGGGTGCACACAGAGACATAGCGCCAAGAAAATGATGAGACGATTATTATGTGTTTTAAACCACAGTTAATAACACAAATTACACATATTAAGTTAAAGAGAATTAACCACTCACTTTGGACGTGTCTATTTGTAGCAATAGGTGGCTTGGCGAATATAAGAATATAAGGAATTAAAAGAATACTCATTGTTTCAAAACCATCACAAAAACCAGACAGCTTAGTTTTTTCACTACTATATATTCACTCCCCTAGTTCATTGTGAAAAATGAAAAACGTAGGTATCTACAAAATATAACAAATTAAATGTTAATTAATAGAATAGAATTTAACACACATGTGTGTGAGCACACTGCTGCAACCTCTCTATAATTAAGTTCTGGACTCTACAACCTGTGTATAATAATAAGTGGGTATAAAGAGAAGCATTGAAAAATAATCAAAAGGTTTGAAGTTTGAGTAAGAATATGTAGGGAAATAAATGTGAACAATTTTGACATTTTAGCCAAGAGAAGAAAGGGAGGATTTATTAAAAAAATTGTAATTATAGAAACGAATACATTAACTTGCATGCATATTTTCCATACTTAATCGACCATGACAGTTTTAAGACAGTAGGCTAACTACCATCTCCATAATTATCTTTTTTAGTTTCCATGATCCCTGGGAGCAAGAAGCTGAGAATTTAAGATAGGCAAATAATGCCAGGAAAGCAAAATCTCAGGATTTTACAAAGAGTGGTTGTGAATCTGTATTAATTATCTTGCCCATATTTTAAACCCTATTTTACCTGTGTTTTGGGCATGACAGTGGTTGCTGTTTTCTCCACATGGCTTAAAGATTTTTTTCATTTGTGCTTTTCCCACAGCTGTGCTACTCCCTTCTTCCAAGCTTCCACCATTGAAGAAAGAGTTATCTTTTCATAACACAAGGGAGATCTTGTTATAACTCTACTCAAAACCATCCGGAGTCTTCTCATTAAGTCAGTGCAAAGGTAAAATATTTAAATTGCCTGTAAAGATCTATATTATCAGGCCCTATTACATCGCTGCGTTCATCCTCTCATCACCCCTATCCCACTGCTGCCTAGCCAGCGGCCATCTCACTGCGTCTCAAACAAGTTGAACATACTCCCAGCTCATCTTTACACATGCTTTCTCTGTGCCTAGAATGCTCATCCCTTTCACAGCTCATTTTCTTTCTCCTTTCAGCTGCTGCTCAATGTGTCCTGTCAGTGAGATCTTCTCAGGCCACCCTACACAAAATAGTAAGCTACCATCTCTGCGTATGCTGTACCCTTAGCTGTTATACATTTCTCTAGATGACTTATCCCCATTTGAACTATTACATATTTATTTACTTTCTGTTTTTCTCTGCTGCACATAAGTTGCATGAAGATGGGCATGTTTTGTATGTTTTGTTTGCCACTATATCCCCAATATGTGGAAAAAATGCTGAGCATAGAATCATTCTTTTATTTTGCTATTGAATAAATTAAAAAATGGGAAGTGTGATTGAATGGTATCATCTCGTGTAGTTGGTCCATTTTTGTTGCTAAATTTAACTCTGAGAGGGCAGTTCCTTTTGTAATTATTTTAACTAGTTAATCACTGAATAAGCAGTGACCAGCTAATACGTATTTGTTGACATTTGGATTGTGAACAGAAAAATGGTGTAAATTTATTAAGAAACAGAATGAAAGAATAAACAATTTTATTGTATTTCAAAATATTTCAGAGAACATCTCCGGTCAATAAATTGTGAAGGATAAATGTTTATATAGTAGTATAATCAGTCAATAATTATCAAATACTTGTTGAGTGCCTTATGATAGACACTGTCCCAGAATCTGAGGATGTAATGAGGATAAAGACATTATCTATGTTTTCAAAGGGCTTGCAATCAACCAAGGATATAGAGAAGTAATCAGGTGGCTGTTACAGTCTGATAACATATCACATAGGAGGACACTTAGCTCTGTCATGGAGATAGGTGATTTTTATTGAAGGATATCATAGATATTGTCACATAAGACTGAATAATGTCATAGCAGTTAAGCATGATCTATGTGTGTGTGTGTATGTATGTATACATGTGTATTTTCTGAAAGTTTACTAGAATTAAGTTAAAAATAAATCAATAGGAAAGGAGAATACAGAAAAAAACTGTGTTGAAAAAGTTATAATAGACTAAACAGATCAGAGAAACCTAAAAATTAAGCCGGTAGTTAAAGAAATTCCAAAACAGTCTAACTTGAACTGCAGAACTTCAGAAAGGATCAGGAATTGGAAGTAACTGGTGTCTCTGATAGTAGCAGTTCAGTTAAAGTAGAAAACAGAAGACTTCGTTAAAAGTTCCTATATAAAGCTGTTAGACATTCCGATTCTCTTCCCAGCCTGAAAAGTTGGGCAACTTTCATTTCTACAATCCCATGTACAAGATTAGTTTGGAATTTAGGAAAACTAGGCTCAGGATTACTAGCTAAAAAAAAAAAAAAAAAATGAATTCAATGGAAGTCTGTTTAGTAAGTGGTGAGGCTACTAATGCTTTCTCCACCTTGACTATGAAAATACTAGCATCTGGGCTTACGTATCCTATGCAGGAATTTGTCAAGTTACTCATTGGGAAAGGTGACTAAGACAAAAGAAAAAACTTACGAATATTGAAGTGACCAAGCCACAACAACCAACATTAAAGCCACTGACTTCAGAAATGTTTTCTTAACAACAAATTAATACTGGATGACAATAGTGAAAATGTCTTCAAAATTCAAAAGAAAAACCATTCCCACATAAAAGTACACCCAGATAAAGTAATAATCATGGATGAGATTTGGAGGACATTTTCAGGCATTTAAATTGCTAGAAACTAACATTACATTGCATGATCAGAGACTGTGGGTTGTGTTCCACCAAAACAAGGAAGAAATCTAATAAAGAAGAAGATCTGTGATCCATGAAATGTGGATCCAAACCACAAAATAGGCAAAGGAAATCCATGGGATAATTGGAGGTGAAGAAAAGTCTAAGGATAAGATCTCTCCAACAGGCAGGTAGACAAAATAGGCAAGGTTCAAGCCGGGAAACAAAGATCTGCAGAAGAGACACTTTTAAAAATAAAATAAAATCGAGAGATTTTTTATATAGGTTTGAGTGAATTTCAAGGAGATACATTAATTCATAAGTACATTGGAAAATTACCAAATGGATAAATAAAACAGTTGCTCATTTCTGGGTAGAAAACAAGATTTTATTTAAAAAGGAAATGTGATTATAATATACTACTGGACTGTTAGTGTAATTTAAATAACTATAATGTAAATAATGATAATATGTTTGAGTTAATATTTTAGGTTAATATTTTTAACCCAAAAATTAGAAGGGAAAGAGCAGGTGGGTGGGAGTAAAAATACCTTGTCTTTCATAAGAAGAAGTAAATGAGTAATATCTAAAACTTTACAAAAAATCAATAATAGTACAATAAATTATTTTAAAATGTAATGAAAAATATATTTTTTACATAGCCAAATGATTTTAAAATGATTGTCTGTGTTAAATAGTAATCTGACTGAGAAGGAGTGAGGCAGGGAATATTGTTTTCCATTATAATTCAGGTTGAAGTTGTCCACTTATAAATTTTTATAAATATGACAATAAATGAAACAATAATAAATAGAAGCAATTCATGCAAAACAGAGTAGTCAGTGATTCAATCCACCAACACACTGAAATAAAACTGTAAAGGTAAAAGCATCATGAATGGTTTAATAGGGCATGCTAAGAATTTTTTTTTTAGCTTTATCGACCACACTATCAGCAGTCCATCCATATTCACACAGCATTTTCCTTTACACACTATATTGTAAAAATCTGTGACTCTTTGCCTGGGAATATTTATTTTTCTTTTTTGATATCAAGATAAATTTATTCCATTCTCCAGTAAAATCAGAGTGCCTGAGGTTAATATCCTCAGAAATAGCCATCAAATAGTAATGAATGGAGAATTGATTAAAAGATAATCCAGTCTGTTTTAAAGACTGATGCGGTGTGTTGCATTGGTACCCTCGGCCTGCGACTACCAGTGATGTAGATCTCCCAGTGCACTCATCCTTATGAGGTCATTTCCTCAAATCTAGGCTGGCTTTGTAACTTTCTCTAACCAATACAATGCAGAGGAAATGACATAAAACAGAAGAATCATCCAGCTAAGTCAAGTCAATTCAAAGAATCATGATAGAAAAAAAAGTTGCCTTAAGTCTCTAAATTTCTAGTAGTTTATTACATGGTGATAGATAACTAAACTAACAGGTTTTTCCACAGCTCAGTTGGAAAAACTCTGAAGCCTTTCCTACATTATCTTTCAACATTTGCCAGGATGATTAATGCTTCGCTTGTGTGCAATGGCCACAGACTTGTTACCCTGTTCTCTATTAACTCCCCTCCCTTCCTTTCCTTTATTCCCTAGTCCCCTACATTGGCTTCTTGGGATCACCTCCCAAATAAGCTATTTAAACATAAATCCTTGTTTGAGGTTCTACTTTTGAGAAAATCCAAACGAAGGGAAGGAGAATTATTGAAACGATATACTATGACAGAATCACAATTTGGTATTTTATAAAACTCATTCTATTTTGGAGAAAGGTTTGGAAGAAATGTGTGGTGGAGGAGGCCAAGTAGAACACTGTTGTAGTAATCCAGATGAAAAAGGAAGGTGTGCCAAAATAAAACAATGAAATCATGGACGGAGGCAAATAGATGACTATGAAATATACTTCGGTGATAGAATCCATAGTCATTAGCAATAGTTTTGGATGTTTGTGGTAAGTGAAAGTGAAAAGACCAGGGAATCTCTCTGCCTTAGGCAGTTGAATGGATGGCGAGAGGATGCGGGAGGAGGGTAAGGTTTAGGGAGGAATTTCATATACTAAAAATTGAATATGTTAAATAAAACTACCTATGGGATACCCAGTGGGCTATTGTGCATATGCGATATATAGGACTGGAGCTCCAGAGGGTGACCTGAAAGGGCCGGAAATAGTAAATTATTGTAGAAATTAAATGATAATTGAGTAAAGATTTTATTTGGGATATCCCAGAATAATAATAATGATTAATATTTTATGGTAACCTCTAACTTACAAAGCTCTTTCACATGTGAAGTTTGGCTGTAAATCATTAAATACAGCAATAGAAATGGAATTAGAACTTCTTTTGGATTGTGTAACAGGACATCAACAGATACTTATATTAGTTTACAGTGATTCCTTACTTTAAGACTGGATGATCTCAATAATCTTTCTACATATGCTTTGATTTGAAGTGATGATCCTTTTTAGTGCTGCTGAGTAAGTAAAACCTGTATTAGTCCATAGAACAATGTTAAAGCAAAGAATAATAAGAGCGAATAACAAAATGGTAACCTCAGATACACTAGAGACATACCATGGTAATGAGTTTGAAGTCTGAAGCTTTAAATGTTACATTTATAGAGGTTTGGTGATTCCGCTTAAGAATGCTGTTTCAGCTTGAAGATAAACTGGAATTACCTTAGGAAATTCACCTTCTTTTGGAAGAGTAATTAAGGTCCATGTTTTGTAACTTTAAACCATGAATTTCTCCGAAAGAAGCCTCTACTGAGGATGAAAGTCCCCAATGGAAACAAAGAGCTCTGAACTACCATCTTCCATTCCTTTCTTTCAAATCAGCAAGTCAGGCCACTTCTCCAGAGCAGGTCTAGCTGGCTCAAATCAGTCCTGACATAGACAGATTCTGTACACCATGACCTTAATTTTGTATAGTTACTTTGAAAAGAATAGACTCTGCCTGAATTTGACTGAGCAACTTCTTTTCATTGAATAGCTTTGAAAGCTACTTCTGTGTACAGCACATTTTCCACAATAGAAATTCAAGGATCTTTTCTATCTCAATACTGTCAGCCCAAATGACTTCAAGCAGTTTCAGTTCTGCCATCTGTAAGAGATGAATTTGTTCAATCAAGTTAAATTACTGTACCAGCTCAGTCACTGCACCAGAAACTACTCTGGTTTTACCTAAATGTTCTTATTCCAAGGTTAAATTAGTGTCTGAGGTTTCACAGTTTGCCCCAAACTAGTCACTTGTATATTTGTAAGAACATATTTCTTAAAAAATCATTAGCAAATTTAAAAAGATGCCTCGTGGAGTTAATGCTTGAACTTCTACTAAAAACATATTTTAAGATTCTCTTTAATTAAAGAAAATAATACTTTCTTAATGTATAAGCTGAATTTTAATCTACAGACTACATATCTTTAGATATAAT